>NW_016803270.1:1037952-1041161 GCF_001698545.2 Rhinopithecus bieti | reverse complement strand
AAAAAAAAAAAAAAAAAAAAAAAAAAAAAAAGTAAATGAGCAGCCTGATAAGCAAGAAGATAGCAGCAGTAATCTCCCAAGCAAGCCAGAGCCACAAGGTGTTTGGGATCCCTATATAAATGGAAGGGTAACATCTTGACATATGTACTTGCATTGTTTTTTGGAAGCAACTCACATGATGTCACATGGGAAACTGTGGACTGACCTCTGACTGCCATTTTTTCTCTAAATTTCTTCCTGAGGGGCCTGGAAGGAGTCACACCCCCACGCCAGACTAACGCTTAACCTCCGTGTGTTGGTTTAAGATTTGACCTGCAACTTGTTTTCCTGAAACGTACCCTAGCCTTTAAAAAACCCTTGCCTGGCCAGATTCAGTGGCTCATGCCTGTAATCCCAACATTTTGGGAGGCCAAGGTGGTTGGATCTCCTGAGGTCAGGAGTTCAAGACCAGCCTGACCAACATGGTGAAACCCTGTCTCTACTAAAAACACAAAAAATTAGCCAGGAGTGGTGGTGCATGCCTGTAATCCCAGCTACTTGGGAGGCTGAGGCAGGATAACTGCTTGAATCCAAGAAGCGGAGGTTACAGTGAGCTGAGATCACACCACTGTACTCCAGCCTGGGCAACAAGAGCAAAATTCCATCTCAAAAAACAAACAAGCAAACAAATAAATATTAAAAACCTTTGCCTGTAAGTTATTGGGGAATTTGGGTCTATTAGCTGCCCATTCTCCTTGTAGGGTGCCATCCAATAAATGCTGTTTTTTTCCTCCAGCTGCAAACCTGGTTCTCAGTGTCTGACTTTACTGCATCAGGAGAGCGGACCCCAGTTCAGTTCAGTAACACAATGATGGCTCACAGAACTCAAGGGAGCAGTTCCCTTACATTTACTGGTCTATTATAAAGGGCAGCGATGAACATCCAAATGGAAAGATGGAGAGGGTAAGGTACCGTTACCGGGGGGTCCTTGCTCCCAGAGCTCCCAAGATGGTGGTAGGCCACTTCCAAGATGGCGGCTGGCCACTTCCAAGATGGTGGCAAGCCTCCTGTTCTCTGACCTGGGGTTCTTGGCCTCACAGATTTCAAGGAATGGAATCTTGGGCCATGCAGTGAGTACTATAGCTCTATTAGAAGCCTGGGTCTCGGAAGAGAACCGTGGAACCCAGTGACTAGTGTTCAACTCGATTAGGATGAACCCAGGCACTTAGCCATGCAGGAACAATGGCAAGCCTTTAGCCTGATGGGGAACGGCAATGGGCGCCTCACTGGATCAGGAGCACAGTGGACACCCTGCTGGATCCAGAGGGATGGAAGTCAGCGGCGGTCTGCGATGGCGGCGAACAGCAGTGATGGATGGCACGCGAAAGCTCAGCTTGAGCCATAACAAAACACGGACCAGAAGAGTGCAGTTGCAAGATTTAATAGAGTGAAATAGAGTGAAAACAGAGCTCCCATATAAGGGGAGGGGACCCAAAGGGGATAGCTGTTGCCAACTTGAATGCCTGGGTTTATATCCTGATCCTTGTCCCTCCGGCCATGCTCTCAGGCAATAGATGGCTGGCTATTTCTTTACCTCCTGTTTTTACCTAATTAGCACTATAGTGAGCTCTCTGATTGGTCGGGTGTGAGCTAAGTTGCAAGCCCATGTTTAAAAGTGGATGCGGTCACCTTCCCAGCTAGGCTTAGGGATTCTTAGTCAGCCTAGCAAATCCAGCTAGTACTCTCTCTCAGTATGGGGGTTGTGGAGCCTTCATGCCCTCTCCCACATACAACCCTCCTATTACCAGAAAGGGGTCCCTATCCAGACCCCAAGAGAGGGTTCTTGGATCTCATGCAAGAAAGAATTCAGGGCGAGTCCACAGAGTAAAGTGAATGTAAGTTTATTAGGAAAGTAAAAGACTAAAAGAATGGTTACTCTATAGGTCCACTGTCGTAGACTGCTCAGCTGATTATACTTCTAGTTATTTCTTGTTTATATGCCAAGCAAAGGGTGGATTATTCATGAGTTTTCCGGGAAAGGGGTGGGCAATTCCCATAACCAAGGGTTCTTCCCCTTTATAGACCATATAGGGTAACTTGTAGACTTTGCCATGGCATTCGTAAACTGTCATGGCGCTGGTGGGAATGTTTTAGCATGCTAATGCATTATAATTAGCATATAATGAGCAGTGAGAGCCACCAGAGGTTATTCTTGTTGCCATCTTGGTTTTTGTGGGTTCTGGCCGGCTTCTTTACATGCTGTTTTATCACCAAGGTCTTTGTGACCTGTATCTTTTGCCAACCACCTGTCTTATCCTGTGACTTAGAATTCCCTAACCTCCTGGGAATGCAGCCTAGTAGGTCTCTCCCTTATTTCACCCAGCCCCTGTTCAAGATGGAATTGCTCTGGCTCAAAAGCCTTTGACACTCCCAGCATCTCCCCATGTTCAACCACCCAGAAGCTCATCAAATCTTGACAGAGAGTTTCCATAGGAGTTGACCTGCAAGTTCCCCCAGCCTTCCAGAGGTTAGTATGTAGGGCTGAAAATTCCAAACTTCTAGCGGCTTGGTCTTTCCTCAACCCCAACCTAAGGCTATTTAGGGACCCCACCCTAAGTCACCTCATTAACATAAACTCAGCTGTGATCAAAAGGCGTTCATTATGAATAACAAAAGACATTCCTATCACTCAGGAAATTCCCAGGGTTTTAGGAACTCAGTATCAGGAACCAGGGACAAAGGCCAAATATATTTCACATTAAACCACTTTGGAGGCAAAGGAGAGATGTGTCCCTCCTGAAGGGAGGCCACCTTCCACTTATTTTTAAATAGGCTGAGAGGGTCTCAGCTCAAACAGTGCTTCCCAGAGTCGAGGACTCCTGAGCTCATGCCCTACAAGCAGTTTTCTCTGGGGTTAATACAGCATTAGTAGTCACTCAGGACATTTACAATGGGCTGGAGGTCTTTGTATAAAACACCTTGTCATTTTTATTGTCTCTCTTTAAAGAAATATTTGCACAACAATTTTTATTTTATTAATAGGTATATTCTTCTTGCGGCAAGAAAGGATTATTTGCAGACACTAAAGCATTTACTTTTCCCATAACCTTGAAAGTATTGGCCTCGGGTTTGGAATTCACTTTCCCTATCAGGAAAGTGGAATAGAGAAAATTCCTCAAACGTGACCAGTGAAGATTAACAGGCCAATTTGGGAGCTTGCTTTTAGCACC
>NW_016803270.1:998406-1035986 GCF_001698545.2 Rhinopithecus bieti | reverse complement strand
CTGGAGGTCTTTGTATAAAACACCTTGTCATTTTTATTGTCTCTCTTTAAAGAAATATTTGCACAACAATTTTTATTTTATTAATAGGTATATTCTTCTTGCGGCAAGAAAGGATTATTTGCAGACACTAAAGCATTTACTTTTCCCATAACCTTGAAAGTATTGGCCTCGGGTTTGGAATTCACTTTCCCTATCAGGAAAGTGGAATAGAGAAAATTCCTCAAACGTGACCAGTGAAGATTAACAGGCCAATTTGGGAGCTTGCTTTTTAGCACCACCAGTCACGTTAACATTTTTGGCTTGCCAGAGCAAAAAGGGCACATTCTGACCTTTGTACGTTACCCTCTCTCATTACCATGCTTCCCTTCGAAAGGAGCCAGGGAAGCCCACAGATGTGGAGAACCAGAGAGGAGGCAGAAAAGATTACAGCTGAAAACATCTTGATGCAAAAAATAATGATAATAAGGCAAATCAAAAAGCATCAAAAGCCAAGCATGTTACTGTTAAATTAGACATTTATTTATTTATTTATTTATTTATTTATTTATTTATTTTGAGACAGAGTCTTGGTCTGTAGCCTAGGCTGGAGTGCAGTGGCACAGCCTTGGCTCTCTGCAACCTCCTCCTCTCAGGTTCAAGTGATTCTGTCTCAGCCTCCCAAGTAGCTGATATTACAGGCACCCACCACCACACCCAGCTAATTTTTGTATTTTTAGTGGAGATGAGGTTTCACCATGTTGGCCAGGCTGGTCTCGAACTCCTGACCTCAAGTGATTCACTACCTCCCACTCCCAAAGTGCTAGGATTATAGGCGTGAGCCACTACACCCAGCCTAAATGAGACTTTTAAATATGCTGTGGATATCAGAGGAATTTTAGTGCAATTGTCTCCTTAAATTTGTCAGGGAAATCATTAATTATTTGATGTTAAATTTCTACAGATTGTTGAATAAATGAGCGGCACACGAAGACCACATGACGATAATCCAAAAGGAAAAAAGAGAAAGAGATGTGAGAAAGGAGAGAAGGGGAAATTTCCTCTTTTTGCAGGCCAGTCAAAACACAAAGCCAGCCTCTGTGGTTATTTCCAGTTTAATTCTTTGGAGCCTTGCCTACCTAAATGGCAAGTCATTTTAAGAGCTTAAAAAAATCTTGCCAGGCACAAAGATAGAAACATACTACGGGTATGCAGCAGCTTTTAATAGAACAGATATGAACATTGCATAACTTCAGGCTTATGGTATCCACTTGGTTGTCATTTGCCTAGCTGTCAGGGTCCCCTTGTCATCACTGGGTACCTGCATGCATGGTCCGGCTGCAGAATCACATTCAGGACAAAGGGCAGTCCTGCCTTAATGGGGCTTCATGAGCATGACTTTACCATTTTCAATGCCAGGTAAAATCATTTTCCTCCTGCCTCCTGATAGCCACACCAGTCCAGGTTTAGAGACACCGAACTCCACTTTCTCTTACTGTTCGCATAACGGTAGGGTAAGGAAAAGTCAGCCACCCAGAGACAACCAACCAGATCAAGTAACCCAGAGAGATAGAAATCTGTCAGAGAAGAACATTCTTTGGAACATGCTGTTTTTTACATATCTTTTACTCACTGGCCATCTTACGTAGTTAAAATTGTCAGTCATGTAAAACTTCAATACCAAAACCTGACTCAGCCATCCTGGACCTGCTTTGTCTTCTAATCCTATTGTTCAGATGTTCCCACGTCACTTAGTCAATTATCCACCAATTATCTGATTGAACATCTGTGCACTCAGGTCAAAACACTGTATAAAAAACTACAGGATGCTAGGCACAGTGGCTCATGCCTATAACCCTAGCACTTTTGGAGGTGGAGGCAGGCAGACTGATCACTTGAGCCCAGGAGTTCAAGACCAGCTTGGGCAACATGGCAAGACCTCATCTCTACTAAAAATACAAAAAATTAGCTGGGCCTGGTGGCATGTGCCTGTGGTCCCAGCTACTCAGGAGGCTGTGATGGGAGGATTGCCTGAGCCCAGGAAGTCAAAGCTGCAGTGAACTGAGATCGCACCACTGCACTCCAGCCTGGGCAACAGAGAGAGATCTGGTCTCAAAATAATAATAATAATAGAAATGAATGAGATGTGGTCCCCTCCATCAAAGCCCATGTCCTTACCAGACTTAATGTCTTTACACAAGAACACTTAAATCACTTCTCCCTCCAGTCAAAACAACCCATATTTTCTTAGGCAGTTTGAGACTCTTAGAGTCATCTCAGTCAACCTGAGTATGACCAAACTTCTTAAGGAACAAGTCCTTTTCTTACCCACCTACGACACACTAGATGTGCTGTCCTTCCAGATCTCCAGGACATGTTCAAGCCAATACCCATTGCTTCAGTGGTGATGGCCTCCTCATTTGTCTCAGTCAATCATTCATTGTGTAAACATTCCAGCAGCATCACATCACCCTTCTGAGGAACTCACTGAGCTCACCGCTGCCCGTAAAGTCAAATCTAGATTCTTCTGTGGGCAAATTAGATTAGGGCCACATCAAGGAACTAACATAAAATTAAGAGATGTGGCATAACTTAAATAATTTAGCCAGTGAAGTTCCC
Source organism: Rhinopithecus bieti (assembly GCF_001698545.2). Taxonomy (NCBI): domain Eukaryota; kingdom Metazoa; phylum Chordata; class Mammalia; order Primates; family Cercopithecidae; genus Rhinopithecus; species Rhinopithecus bieti. The sequence goes on along the minus strand of NW_016803270.1, from coordinate 1,033,391 downwards.
AGCCAGGTCTGAATGTGGTAAGTAAGAATCACATAAGAACTGGCCTCACCTGCAGTATTTGGGGCTGCATTAATTTTTGTGAGTGGCAGCCCACCTTTGTGCATATAAATTGGATAATTACACGAGTAAATTGGAATTTTTGCATTGAGAATCAGCACCTGTAAATAACAGAAGGACAGAGAAAGCAGGCCAATTGAAACTTTGGCCCTTCATATTTGAAAACAGCACTTTCTAGACAACTTGAAGACTGAGGTTTGAAGAGACCTAACAGGAAAGAAGGGGGGGAGAGCACCTAACCATTCTGTTTGTACATCATTTTCTATTTAAAGATAATAACGTGGTGTAGAAAAGTTGAAACACGAAAATTATACATTTGGTCGTCTCATCTCAACTTCCAGCAGAGTAACAATTGTCACAAAATTACCATACTTGTGTTGGACATAATTTGTTAGAAGTTGACGGCCTGAAAGCTCACATCTACCCTGAGACCTGAGAAGCACTTGTCCCAGAGTGAATCATGCCCTCTGTGTTTCTGGAAAGGACATCAATGGCAAATGGGCTTCGTTGAAGATTAACTTTGTCAATCAGTTATAATTTGTAAAATCCTGGCCACCGATATGTAGAAATATCTGATGTGTGCTGATCTGGAGCAACTCACTTAATGGCCAGAGGCCTCATTTCAGCCGCGAGGGAATTGACTATGCAGGTAATGAAACTAACATTTTGGGATTGTCTACAATGTGCAAGGCAATTGACTTACGTTATCTCATTCAATCTTAACCATACTGCGAGCTATATATTATTGTCCCCATTTTACAGATGAGGAAACTAAGAGAGGCTTAATAACCTATCAAACTCCCTTAGCTGATGATTGGCATAACTAGGACTTAGAGCCAGTAGGTCTAGGTAGGTGATTCTTCTGTGTGTGTGTGTGTGTGTGTGTGTGTGTGTGTGTGTGTGTGTGTTTGAGATGGAGTCTCACTCTGTTGCCCAGGCTGGAGTGCAGTGGCACAATCTCAGCTCACTGCAACTTTTGCCTCCCAGGTTCAAGCGATTCTCCTGCCTCAGCCTCCCCAGTAGCTGGGATTACAAGCACACGTCACCACACCTGGCTAATTTTTGTATTTTTAGTAGAGAGGGGGTTTCACCATGTTGGCCAGGCTGGTCTCCAACTGCTGACCTCAAGTGATCCGCCCACCTAGGCCTCCCAGAGTGCTGGGATTACAGGCGTAAGCCACTGTGCCCAGCCAGATAGGTGATTCCTAACTAGAGATGGAGGAGATTGAAGGAAGCTTGTTATCTCTTCAAACTACTCTCCCAGGTTGGATGCTTGCGGAGGGGCATGACAGCACAGTCACTGTTTCTATTAGAAACATGTCACATTCCTCAACGATACTAACACACAAGCCAAGACTGGAAACCCTGGTCTAGCCTCAAAACTCTGGCACTACTTCACACTGTCCCCCAGCCATATTTACAGTCTCTTCCAACAATAAACCGTTTCAAAATAATCAATGGCCACAAAGCTTCAGTCAACCCAGGACCTTTGGACTTGATGTATGCAGCATTTGATCTCTAATGCTGTTTTCAAGGCCAACATAACATTTGAACTTGTCATAGAGATGTCACAGGACTTGAGAGATAGTAGAAATGACTTCCTCCAACAAGTCTCTCCTACTGATCTTGAAACCAGGTCTCTCTATGTTATTCTGTCTTTTATTTGAAGGCATCATGGACATTTGTTAAAATGTGACTTAAATCTGGGAGCTTAACAGACTCAACCATTAATGTTTTTCAAGACAATTTCTGCACTTATGCTGTTTTACACATACACATCATGCACACACACATACAGTCTACAGCAACTAGATTCAGTTTATCAGATTATTCCTAGCAGAGTGTAGAGGGACAGGCTGGAAAGCAAGTCGGTTTTGATGGGAAAATGAAGTCAGAAAAATGCAGAGCACTTGTGCTTCCTGAGGGGTCCTCAGAATGAGAGGAGGGGAGCCTGGAGTCAGGGGTCCTGCGAGGAGAGGGCAAACCTGCCCACTTCTAAGTGGGCTCTGAGGAAGCTCTGCCCCAACGTTCTGACTGAGGGATTTGGTGTTTGGAATCCACATACTACATACTACATACTAGCTTGCTGCAAAAGTAATTGCAGTTTTTGCCATTGAAAGTTATGACGGCTGGGCACGGTGGCTCACGCCTGTAATCCTAACACTTTGGGAGGCCGAGGCGGGCAGATCACCTGAGGTCAGAAGCTTCAGACCAGGCTGGCCAACATGGTGAAACCCTGTCTGTACTACAAATACAAAAATTAGCTGGGTGTGGTGGCACGCACCTATAATCCCACAGGAGGTGGAGATTATAGTGAGCCAAGATCACGCCATTGCACTCCAGCCTGGGCGACAGAGCGAGACTCCGTCTCAAAAAAAAAAAGTATGGCAAAAACTGCAATTACTTTTGCACCAACCTTTAGCTGTTCTTTCCCCCAGAAAGAAAGAAATATGATCACTGCAGCGCCTATGTGGGGTTGCGACTCCTGCTGGCTTGCAATCCAGTCGCTCAAGAACGTTTACTTGGAGGCTCTCAAAGGAGCCTCCCACGTGTGATTGCGGCTGAGTGTATTTATTCAAATATCAAAGTTTGACTTAACCACAGTTTATCAGTGAAATCCTCGTTAATAATATTGAAGAGCAAAATTTGGCTCAGACAAGGGACCCTTGACCAACTATTTGTTGGAACTGCCAATGCTATATATTAAACAAACAAGCAGCTGTTTGTAGCCTTTGAAGTTCTGTTTTATTTCAATAGCACCAGTTATGTTCTGTACAACACACACTCCCAAGGAAAATAAAGAGAGCCATAGGCCAGAGAGGGACTCCAGAGCTTCAGAAAATTACCAAAAGAGATGCCATAAATATAAATTGGTAGCCAAGTGAGACACTAACAAAAATTATAGCAATGACAGTGATAGCAGCAAACTCAGCCACAAATGTTCTATGCTGTGCACTCATTAGCTTTTTGAATCTTCCCAGCAGCAATGGGAGACAGGCACTAATATCATCCTCATCTTATTTATTTATTTATTTATTTAGACCAAGTCTTGCTCTGCTGCCCAGGCTGGAGTGCAGTGACGCGATCTCAGCTCACTGCAGCCTCCGCCTCCCAGGTTCAAGTGATGCTCCTCCTTCAGCCTCCCAGGTAGCTGGGATTACAGATGCCTGCCACTGCACCTAGCTAATTTTTGTATTTTTAGTAAAGATGGAGTTTTGTCATGTTGGCCAGGCTGGTCTTGAAGTCCTGACCTCAGGAGATCTGCCTGCCTCGGCCTCCCAGAGTGCTGGGATTACAGGCATAAGCCACCGTGCCCAGCCCATCCTCATCTCATGAATGAAGAATCTCAGGTGCAGAAAGACTAACTTGGTTATCTCTGGTTGCACGTGGAGGCAGAGGTGGAGCTGAGAGTCAAACCCAGGCAGCTAGCTCCAAGTCCTTCTTGCCTTAGCGTCAGAACAAGTATCACACACCTGGGTGCCATCATCTCTCTTAGGTACCTCACAGTCCTACTATTCCACAGAGGTATTAAATGAGAAGACAATGCCAACACTCCCACGTCTGTGTGATTACATGCCCACTCTTCAACAAAGGTGTTGAAAATTTCTGGAAGATTGCCCACTTGTTTGGTATTTTACAGTAAAGGGCTCTTAAATGCTGGGCTTATACATGATGGAAGCTCTATTTTTTCCTAAACAGCCTAAATAAATAAGAAAAAGCAACAAAAAATATAAAGACAAAAACTAATGACTAGTTTTAAGACCCTTCTCTGGGAACTAAATTTCAATAGACACAAGATTTCTGTTATCTCTGGCATAGTTTTGTAATAGTCAACAAGAGATCAGCTTCTCCTTAGAAACTAAATGAGGACTGACAATACCAGCTATTTCAGGAGATTTCTTAAGTTTCTATTTTCCTATAAAAATGAGCTTACCGTCACCTTAGAGAAGTAGTATTTTGATCCCTTAATGTCTATGAGAGGTTTTTGGAGTTGGATCACGTAGGTAGCCTCTCAATATGGATCTCAAAACACATTCATATAGAATAATGATAGGATATGAGTGTGGGAAGATGAAAAGAAGCTATTTGAAGACACAGGCCTAAATAGTATCTGAAAATGAATTTTAAATAATAAAAATACTATCTCCCTTTTCAATCATGTGGTAATGTTTTCTAAAGAGGTGTTGGGATAATGACCTTGCCTTTGAATCTATCTATCTATCTGTCTATTATCTATCTATCTCTATATCTATCTATATCCACCTATGTATTATCTCTATGTATATATTTACATCTATCAATATATATCCATATCTATCTATATATATCTCTATCTATCCATCTATATATCTATGTCTATCTATATCTATCTATGTGTATCTCTATATCTATGTATATATCTATATCTATATATATCTATATCTATATCTATTTATCTATCTATATTAAAGTTTATGCTAAAAATGACCATAGCATTTAGTAACTGTCCTACCACTAAATAAAATCCAGTTTTGACTATATCCATTACTGGCACAGTGGCGTTTCCATAAACCATTAATGCTGCCCCAGGCTCTGTGGCCTAAAAGGCATCATTTGTTCTCCAAAGTGTTGGCCTTTTGCCATTTTGTCTCTCTTCAGACTCCACATTCACACGTCTGTCTGGCGATGGTCTTTTCCATTTCCTTCCCATGGCTCTACACGGCTGTGTCAGTCCTATGGCAAAGTTTTTCTATTTCACTCCCCACTGACTTTTAAGGTAGCACATGAAATGAGATCCTGGGGCTCCATGTGTGACTCCTAACTCTTATAGCTCTATAAGCTTTTAAACAATCTGAGGCAGGGTGTGTGTGTGTGCGCGTGTGTGTGTGCACGTGTGCGTTTGTGTGTGAAAACTGATTCAAGCATCACCCAGAGACCTTGTATTCCCCAGGCCCCCAGCAGCCTCAGGATATGTTTCCTATTAAGGATTAATTTTCCTCTAAGAAGTGATCTTTCTGGCCCTTGAAAGAGGTTCTATTCCCATTTAATGCCTGTTAGAAGCTCCCTGAGATTGGATTGAGCAGGTGGTCTCCGAATACAGGTTTCAATGCACATTATTCACAGGAAATAAGATCAGGGTTGAGAAAATCCACTTTTTGAGAGAGGTGAGAAGGAGTCCAGTTGTCATTCTTGTTTGATCTTGGACAATTCACTTAACCCATGTCTCCACTTTCCATAGATAATACAGGGAAGCAGCTCCTTCTCCCTTCCTACCTCATTAGAGCATCCTGCGGGCAATTATAGGATGCTTTAGAGTCCTCTTTGTAGAGCACTTGCCTTGGAAATATAAGAATTATTGGTATTGTCACGACTTGACACTCACCCAGTGGCCCTGTGTGCAATGGGCATTCTCTGGCTGCCACACACATAATAATGCATGCAATTTGTTGCAGCTGCACCAAGTCACAGCCTGTTGATAAATAGAAATCCGGAAGCCACATACAAACTGGCCTAAGCAAAGCATGGATCTTACCCCTATTTTTACTGAAGAGAGCTCTGCTGAAATGTGTCACTGAGTGCAGATCTCTTATAAACTTTCTCACCCGTGGCTCAGTCTTGATTGCATGAAGTATGCATGCAGAGGTAGAAGGTCACATGGAGCCATGATAAGTTATAAAAGAGAGAGAGAGAGAGTCGGTGTGCTGGATCCGACGGCCACACAAATCCAAAAGCCATTGTCTCCCTCTGGGCAGTAATCTATCCAACTGTCTCCCTGGTGTTCCCACCAGGAGGCCTCAGCAGCTGCTCAAAGTTAACACAATGGAGACTGAGCTCCCCCTTCTTTCTGCTAAGCACCCCACATACCCCCCTACTCTACACACTCAGTTTGAGGCAATTATTGGCAATTTCACTTTCTTCAGCAAATTGTCTCAATTTGGTTGTTTCGTCCTTCCTGCCACAGCCAAGCTCCTGCCTGTTGACTCTGATGCGTCTTTCACAGAATCTCATTTTCATCCCTGTCACCAGAGTCCAAATGCCAACATACTGATTATTCTTGCTGTGACAAATACAGTGTCTCTTCAGGTCTCAGTCTCCTGAGAAAACAACTCCCTCCCTCTCCCAGCCTTTTCATAACATTGCACGCTAAGATCACCACCATCCCCCCTTTCAATTCCTTCACAAGCTCATCCTGGACATTTTTCATATCAGTTCTGAAACGGCATCTCCTCTCCAGTTCTGCTTCACCTGTTTCCTGCCTATCTGTGTGTCTCTGGAAGCCCCAGGTCACCAGGACAAATTCTTCTGCCCCCGTAAGCTATTGCCAAGCTTAATTTTAGCACCCGGCAAATTACAGGTAGGTCCTGCTCATCAGATCAAAGCGTTCATCCCTACATGCTAGCCAGACTTGTGGGACATAGAAAACAACCTCGAACATTTCTTATGAGTCAGCTAAGGAGCATTCAGGCATGCAAAATCATAGGACACGTCCACACATTCAGATATAATGACTTTCAGGCAGGATCATTTAACATGAAAGTGATGCTCATTCTCTGGCTGCCACATTGGGCCAGGCCGAAGGACAGGATTCTGCAGGAATGTATTCAGGCAGAGTCAAGTATCTGGGAAGGACACCCACATAGTGACATGTGGGAGAGCTGTAAAATCTCCTTGGGGAGTGTCATATTTAGGACATCCTAATGCACACCCACTGGGGAAAGGTGGCCTTTGTTGTGTTAATCAATTTGATGTCAGTTTGATAAAGAAGCCGAAGACCAGCATCTCTGAAGCCCAGAAGTCAGTCCTGATGCCTACAATTACAGAAATTTCATTCCCAAGCTTTCAGATTGAAAAATAGACCATTGAATTTCTCCATAAATATTAGAACTCTTGCTTCTTTTTGTTTCATTCATTTATTTTTTAATTTTAATTTTTTTTTTTCAGAAGTAGTCTTACTTTGTCATCCAGGATAGAGTGCAGTGGTGCCATCATAGTTCACTGCATCTTGGAACTCCTGGGCTCAAGCGATTTTCCCACCTCAGTCTCTCGAGCAGATGAGACTACAGATGCACAAAACCACACCCAGCTAATTTTTTATTTTTTGAATTTTCCCCTCTGGTCTTTGATTCAGGATTTAAAATTTTTTGTAGAGACTGGGTCTTGCTATGATGCCCAGGCTGGTCTTATGTTCCTGGCCTCGAGTGATCTTCCCACCTTGGCCTCCCAAAGCTTTGGTGTTACAAGCATGAGCTACCAAGGCCAGCTGCTCTTTTCTGTCTAAATATGCCGCTAACTGGGCGTGATGGCTCATGCCTGTAATCCCAGCATTTTGAGAGGCTGAGGCTGGTGGATTGCTTGAGTTTAGGATTTTGAGGCCAGCCTGGGCATACACAGCAAAACTCCTTCTCCAAAAAAAAAAAAAAAAAAAAAAAAAAAAAATTAGCCAGGCATGGTGGTGTACACCTGTGGTCCCAGCTACTTGGGAGGCTGAGGTGGGAGCTCAGAAGGTGGAGGCTGCAGTGAGCCGTGATTGTACCACTGCACTCTAGCCTGGATAACAAAGCAAGACTCTGTCTCAAAAAGTAAAAAATTAAATATGCCCACTGAACTCTTTAGAAAAGAAATGATTCCTGATTTATATCATCATTTTACTGGCCTACTTTACCATAATAAGTGGTTGAGAAGAGCTCCCTTTGCCTCTTCCCAGTGGCCTTGGGGACAGTGGTGCAGACACACAGTCAATTCCAGTTTGCTTGGAGCATCTGCGCTATCCCAAGAATTTCAGTGCTAGCGATGTTGACAAGAGGGCTGACATTTCCCATCTGAAGTCTGGAAGGAGATCAGTCCTGTGAAATAGACAGGCTGATCTTGAAATAAAGTTCACTGGAGTACGATGAACAACTATTTTCAGAAGCCAACTGTTATCAGGTAACAGAGGTAATGGCAAGGCCCTCTATAGACCATTAAAACATCAGAGAAGTTGGTTTTAGCTCTTTTTTCCCACCTTCTCTTGCTTCATGTGAAAATGTGAAAAAACAGATGATTTTCTCCTTATCTTTCCACCTTACCCCTTACTTATTTTATTTATTACCTCCCTGTATATTAATTTTTTTTGAGACATAATTTCACTCTGTCACCCGAGCTGGAGTGCAATGGCATGATCTCAGCTCACTGCAACCTCCGCCTCCCAGTTCAAGTGATTCTCATGCCTCAGCCTCCCGAGTAGCTGGGATTACAGGAAGGTGCCATCATGCCCAGCTAATTTTTGTATTTTTAGTACAGACGGGGTTTCATTATGTTGGCCAGGCTGGTCCCAAACTCCTGACCCCAAGTGATCTGCCCGCCTTAGCCTCCCAAGTGCTGGAATTATAGGTGTGAGCCACTGCACCTGGCTATATCTTCCTGTATATTAATTTTATGGCAGAAATATCATAATGCTCCAAATTAATGAAAATTTGATTAAAGTAATAACAGTGATGAAATGCACAAGACTATAAAGTCCAAAAAGGCAAGGACCTCTGAGTTCCCAGCACTTTGACCCATGCTTGGCACACAGTAGGGCCTCACAAGATAATTGTTTAACAAAGAAATTGAAGAAATCTACTTCATTTAAGAATTAAATGAGGTAACTGTTTCTGGCACAGAGTAGTTATTCAATACTTTCTCCTTCCTTTCCATCCACAAAACAGCTGGAGAAATCACCCTCTATTCCAGGCTTCCAATAAGTGTTCACAGGTAGCAGGTCAAGAATGCTCCCAAATCATTATGCCACCAGTTCACCCAAAACACCCAGGTCAGCAAGCCAGGCCCAAAATGTTCAGGAGTAGAGTCAGAACTCAGATTACAAAATCAAATATTACTCCACATTGCCTTCGCTCAAGAACCCCACCCCCCACCCCTGTGAATGGTCTTAGTAATAACCTCCCTATAGAAAGGATATCTTCAAAAGAAGTCTCCCTTCTGAATAGTGAGCGGCCAAAGCTAACCCCAGCTTAGTGCCCCTGACCTTGACTGTCCTTGGTGGCCTTCACTGCCTCATGTTTCAGAAAAGAGTCTGAAGCACAGGTCCGGTTCTGGTTTATGATGTCAGCAATGAAAGCCGAGCAAAAGAGAGATATTGGATCATTCCAGATTTCACTGTGCTTTTTATTTTAAGTGTAAAACAGCATCTTCATTTGAGTCTAACATTTCCCAAAGACATGGCAACAAACTTCAGACCTCTGGAGTTCTTTCCATCCCTATAAATCTTTGAATAATTTTTTTCTCCTCCTCCCCCTCCTCCTCCTCCTCCTCCTCCTCCTCCTCCTTCTTCTTCTTCTTCTTCGTCTTCTTCTCTTCTTCTCTTCCTCCTCCTCCTCCTCCTCCTCCTCTTCTTCCTCCTCTTCTTCTTCTTCTTCTTCTTCTTCTTCTTCTTCTTCTTCTTCTTCTTCTTCTTCTTCTTCTTCTTCTTCTTCTTGTTCTTCTTCTTCATTATTTTGAGACAGAGTCTCTCTCTGTCGCCCAGGCTGGAGTGCAGTGACGCCACCTCGGCTCACTGCAACCTCCGCCTCCCGGATTTAAGAGCTTCTTCTGCCTCAGCCTCCTGAGTAGCTGGGATTACAGGCACCTGCCACCATGTCTAGCTAAATTTTGTACTTTTAGTAGACATGGTTTCACCATGTTGGCCAGCCTGGTCTTGAACTACTGACCTCAAGTGATCCTCCAGCCTCAGTCTCCCACAGTGCTGGGATTATGTGCATGAGCCACTGCACCCAGTGAACAACTTTTTTAAATGCTCACATATTGATCTAAAAGAAAAATGATTCATGTGTGGAAGGGTCTACTTTATGCTTCCAGTGAGAAGCTTTCTCATTTGGTGGGACACAAAGTATTATCTAACATAGACTCTGATGAAAGGAAACCACCGTTGAATAAACTTTCCATATCAAACATAGAACAATTCCTACCAGTCATACTTAGAACATACCAATCATACTTAGACAAATTCCTACCAATCACTCATCATTTTCCTCAAATAAAATGGTGAAGCCAAACGTGAGTTTTATTTAAGAAAATATTTGGCAGCTCATCACAAAGTAAAAATGGAAGATCCGAATTTTCTAATGTAGCTTTGGATCAGTATTTGGGCTAAAGAATTAAAGAGAATGAAACTATTGTGAAACTATTATGTAATGATATTTTTTCAGTTAAAGTTTCATTGACAGATTGTATGTATAATTCATACTTACACATTTTTTAATTTTTGATTTTTTTTATTTTTTGAGACGGAGTCTTGCTCTGTTGCCAGGCTGGAGTGTAGTGGTGCAATCTCGGCTCACTGCAACCTCTGCCTCCTGGGTTCAAGTGATTCTTGTGTCTCAGCCTCCTGTGTAGCTGGGATTACAGGCATGTGCCACCATGCCTGACTGCGTTTTTTATATTTTTAGCAGAGACAGGGTTTTGCTATGTTGGTCAGACTGGTCTCAAACTCCTGGCCTCAAGTGATCTGCCCACCTCTGCCTCCCAAAGTGCTGGGATTACAGGTGTGAGCCACTGCGCTGAGCCATATTTACACATTTACATATGTAAATGCTGTATATACATATATATGTGCACATTATTTGAAATCAAAACTTTATCAAGTTCAAATATTATTATAAACTATTTTGTTTGTTTGTTTTGTTTTTGTTTTGACATAGAGTGTGGCTGTGTTGCCCAGGCTGGAGTGCAGTGGCACGATCTTGGCTCACTGCAACCTCTGCCTCCTGGATTCAAGTGCTTCAGCCTCCCAAAGTGCTGGGATTACAGGCATGAGCCACCCCACCCAGCCTATAAACTATTTGTAATATTTCTCTGTAAGAGCCTATTCTGACACCAATTGCTGTTATTGCAATTTAATTCTGGCACTAACTACTTGGAGTTAAGTGCAGATCCAACTGCCCTTACTTCAGATGCCAGCCACAAACAGGGTCCCTAGGTCACCCAAACTTTTGTTTAACCGGCAACAAATCCAGGGAGTTCCCATGACCCCTCAAGTTTAATAATTCACTGGAACAACTCACAGAATTCACGAAAGTGCTAGTTTTATGGTCAGTTTTATTGCAAAAAAGTACAAATCAGAATGAGTCACATGAAGAGACACATCAGACAAAGCCTAAAAGGGTCTTGAATGCAGAACTTCCATGTTCTTTCCCTGTGTTAGCCTGTTCTCATGCTGCTAATAAGAGATACCTGAGACTGGGTAATTTATAAAGGAAAGAAGTTTGATGGACTCACAGTTCCACATGGCTGGGGAGGCCTCACAATCATGGTGGAAGGCAAAGGAGGAGCAAAGCCACGTCTTACATGGTGGTAGGCAAGAGAGCTTGTGCAGCGGAACTCCCATCTATGAAACTATCAGATCTTGTGAGACTTATTCATTATCATGAGAACAGCATGGGAAAAACCTGCCCCATGATTCAATTACCTCCCACTGGGTCCCTCCCACAACACATGGGAATTATAGGAGTTACAATTCAAGATGAGATTTGGGTGACACAGCCAAACCATATCACTCCCTGTGGAATTAGAGCTTGTCACTCTCTTGGCATATCCATGTATTCACTGACCAGGAAGCTCTACTGAATTTTGCCAGTGGTGTCCAGAATTTTTACTGGCATTTCATTACACAGGTATGATTGAGAACTCAATCTCCAGCCTTCTTTCCTCCCTGGAGGCCAGGCTGTCTCAAAGCCCCAACCCTCTGATCACAAGATTGGTCTTTCTGGTAACCAACCCAGTTTCTGGGCCATCTCATTAGCAAAAACTCAGGCATTCAAATAACAACAATACTCCCCATCACTTTGTAAATTCCAAGGGTTTCAGAAGCTCCATGCCAGGAACCCTAGACAAAGACCAGTAAAATTTTTTATTATGCAATAGAGCCAATGGCAGAAAACCAAATGCAGTCAGGTAAAGCAACTCTACACATGGCCCACCTATCTTGGTCCAGGTCCATGGATTATCTTATGGTCTGGCTTAAAACAAGAGTCAATTTTAGAGTTAAAAGGATGAAATGGCCTACTTATCTTCCAAGCAGTCCTTCATAATCATTGATTCCCTCAGCTGTATCTTCAAAATGTGTATTATCTAATTAAGACCCCTGAAAAACTGCAGGCAAGGAGAAACCTGGCAGCTATCAACTTAACCAAGTAAGTCGAGTTAACATCATCAATAATGGAACAAGAGACATCACCTGCTCCATTGCACAATGCACTGAGAAGGATACAGCATTACTTCTGCAGTTTTATCACTAAAAATTTACAACTTGAACCTCCTCACAAGGAAACATCAGATAAACATACATCCAGGAATGTTTTACAAAGCAACTGGCCCGTATGCTTCAAAAATGGCAGTCACACAAAAAAAAGTACGGATTAAGGAAGGGGTCTGGATGACAACAACTAAAGGGACAGGACAACTAAATGAATCTCATCACCCTACGCTGGATCTGGGCTGGGAAAAAAAGTCCTATAAAGGATATTACTGGGCAAATTGATGTAATTTGTATATGGACTGTGGATCAAATGATATTATTATGCCAATGTTTTGTTTCCTGGGTTTTTAAATTTTATTTTTATTTTATTTTCTATGTCACAAGTCATCAAGCAAGTTTTCTGGTTTTGATCATTGTTTTGTGTACAGAGATGTACAAACGTAAAAGAATTTCCTTATTTTTTTTTTAAAACACCCTTATGTATTTAGGGTCACCATAATGTGACTGTATGTCACTCTCAAATGATACCCCTTAGAAGAGATAGAAGGGGAATAGTAGTAAATGATAAAACAGATTGGGTTAAAATGTAAGCAATAAGTAATGTTCTTGGAAAAGTGTATACACTTTTTTTTTACAACTAAGTTGTAAAAATTTACCATATTTACAACTTTTCATTATGTTTAAAATTACATTAAATAGGCCAGGCATGGTGGTTCAATGCCTGTAATCCCAGCACTTTGGTAGGCTGAAGCAGGAGGATCACTTAAGGTCAGGAGTTTTTAAGACCAGTCTGGGCAACATAGTGAGACCATGTCTGAACAAAATTAAAATTAAAAAATTAGCTAGGCATGGTGGTGCATACCTGTAGTCCTAGCTACTCAGGAGGCTGAGACAGGAGGATTGCATGAACCCCAGAATTCGAGGCTGTAGTGAGCCAAGATCATGACACTGTACTCCAGTCTGGGTGACAAAGGGAAATCCCATCTCAAAAAAAAAAAAATTATATCAAATAAAATCTAAAACAAAGTCATACAAGCAGATAAAATGTGTAAAGTTGCAAGGAAAATCCATACCTGGTCTAGAAGAAACACAGAGAGAGGTGCTGTGATTTTGGTCGTCTGCTCCTTGTTCTAACTTTCAACACCTTGATAAAAGTGCTCTCATATATTATTTTCATTCTTAATATCTGTCTTCCTCATTCTTAATGAATGGAGGAACTTTTTCTTTTTTGCACTTAGTATGTACAGGGTCCTCTGCTTTGCATACAGAAAACAGCACTGAACAAAGCACATTTCCTACTCCATGAGCTTATAGCTTTGTGGGGCAGATAGGCTCTCTTCTCATATTTAACTTTTTACATATGATAAAAACAGAAAACCTAAAAGTGACACAAGGAGCTATGAAAGCACATAAGTCTGAGGTCCTACCGAATTTTGAAATGAGAGGAATTGGCAAGGGGAGAAGAAAGTAGAAAGCCATCCCAAAGTGTTACTCGTGGAGGGTGTCCAGGATCTTGGCATTTTGAACAAAGAATTGGACAAGCACAAGGCAAAGAATGAAGCCACAAAAGCAGAGATTTATTGAACACTAAAGTACACTCTACAACTTGGAAGACAGCCCACCATAGGGGTTCAAGAGCCCAGTTCCAGTATTTTCTGGGGTTTAAATACCCTCCAGAGGTTTTCCATTGGCCACTCGGTGTACACCCTATGCAGAGGAAGTAGTGGCCCACAATCAATCTGATTGGTTGCGGGAAGCAACCAATCAGAGGCACTTTCAATTTTCCATCAGCCTTGCAGAAAAAGGGGTGGGGGTTTGCAAAGGGAGTAGCCTCTGGTCTTTTTTTACTTAGGTGTGGAAAGTTGGGGTTTTCCTTTTGATTTAGTTCTAGAAAGTCAATCGGCCTTAGGTTCCCTGCCTCTAGGCCCTGTTCTTCTGCCTCAAAGGTATCTGTTCTTCCCTGTCCCACAGGCAAGGGGTGCCTGAGACAGCCTTAACACACCTTATCACTGCCCTTTACTACAAAAGAGTATTCCACATCATTTTCCTCAATCTTCAATTCAGAATCAGATGCTGGCAACCTGAAGTTGGAAAGAAGTTTCACTGTCCCCTGTGCCTTGGGAAGGGTAAATTCATGCCTAATGATTCAATCAGTATTCAGTACGCAGGAATTAGAATTTAAGTTGGGCCTCTGATATACCTAGGCAACCCAATCCAGGTTTTGGTTTCACCAGAATCATAAGCAAAGATGAGTAAATCCTGGTGCAGGTAAGAATGAAGTGTTGTCAACAGTCTTTTGACATAATTGACAGAAGGCAATACTTGACTGGTTTGGTTGCAGAAATTTTCACACACTGAAAGTGGAATACCACCACTGCTCTTTTTCCTGTATCACAAAACAGAGACACTGGTAATGAACTGAGACATTAGAGACGGTCAAAATAATTCTTGATGTATAAGTTAATGCTACCAAAATCTGATCCATAGAAAAATGTTGCACTAATTATACCAAGTTTAGATAGAAGACTCCAAATGAATTCCTTCTAATTTGTAGCTCACAAATCCTAATCCTCACCCTTCCTCTCTTTTAGAAACTATAGAGAAGCAATAAATGTCTGTTATGCATCATCCAATTCTAAAAACTTAAGAGCCCATATATTTTTCAATAGTAGGTGTGACTATTGGAAAGCATGGCTCCTGTATACGATTTTTCTACACCCATTGAACTACCACTGACCACCTGAAATTGATTACTTCAAAAACATGAAAGAGGCAACACCTCTATTTTGTCAACATGGACGAAATGAGGCTCCTTCTTGCTTTTGGTAACAAGACACAAAAGGAACCATTATAGCCTCACCATACATACTGTGGAAGGGTTTATGTCTGGAAATCATTCTTCTCTCCCTTGGGCAAGAACATTTGGCATTATTAACAAAAATGCTGTGACCAACTATTTCTTGGCCAGAATTCCTTATAATGCTATTGGTCTGGTCCAAAGGAGAAAAAGAAACAAATTTGGTTTCATTTTATACATATGTGTGTGTGTGTGTATGAATGTTTTGTACAGATGTATACACACAGAAAAGAGAGAGAAAGAATATTTTTGTAATTTACCTCATGCATTTTGGGCTTTACATGTGCATTATTATATATTGTACTATCATATGCTTTGAGTGATTAAAAACAACAATTTCTCATCATAAATATTTGAAAAGGTCCCATTTAGTTCAGGGCACTTGTAAGTTGTATGATTATAACCACCAGAGAAAGACCTCTAAAGTTAATATCAGCAGTATGACTGTGTTTATTTGTAGTTAAGATGACCAGGAAAATTGAGGGGAGATATTAATCGCGTTGCTTTCAATGCAAGGCAAATTCAGTTATGGCATGGTCAGACATCCATGAGATTAAGCCAGCTAGCTGTTAAGGCTAAGTATGTTCTATTTTGTGGAGGGCTTCCAAGGGTATTAATTACCTGTACTCTTCACTGGTTTATGAACACCCTTTGTACTGTCTTTACTTCCCCTTTCTTTCTCCATCTAAAGCCAAATTGAAAAGGGAGATAAAGAAAGGCAAGCACATGAACCAGAGTAGAGGCCCTGCAGACAGTGAAAGAATTTAAGCAAAAAATTAAGTGTATTTGGGCAAACTGGGGGAGCCCTCTAAATATATAAATTGAACTAAGAACTTGTACTTCTGGGCTTCTGTCCTTGCTTAAGGAACACCCATGTTACCATCAATTCCCTGTTCCCACTGGCCTTGAACTACATGGTTCATGTATCTCCCTAAGGATGTCTCACCATCCCCCCAACACTGAGGCCCCTCTTCCCATCACACTCAGTCTGATGAGTATTTCTCATTATTCCAAGCATTATCAGTTGATTTATTTGGGCTATCTTTCCCTCTGATTTAAGCGTTCTGTCTATCTCTCTTTTTGTATTTTCACCTCTTAATACTTGACCTTCCCAAGACCCTGTATAAAAAGACATATCACCTCTAATACATGAACCTTTTTAGGCTACTCCCCACAAGTCTCGATTTTCTTTTCTTGTCTTTTCCACTCTGCTTCCACTGTAATTATTTACGTCAGTGTTGTCCTTCTCTGATATCTATTTTCCATTTCCTTTTTTTCTCCTTTGCTGTGACCTTTAATTCTGCAACGACATTGAACTATATATAACTACAATAAAAACCATGACACATTTGGGAAACAAATGTGTTGTATAAAAAGTATTGCATAAAAGAAAACTGTCTCACTGCGTTGTGAGATCTTCAGCTTTCATTTGTGTTTCCCAATGGGCAGGCTTGAAAGAGGCAACTCGTTTCTACCATTTTTTACCTGATGTGGTTAGCTTATTGTCAGTGCAAACCACACAGTAGGCTAGACACACAACAGAGGAAAGGAGCGACTTTATAAATTACTAGAGGGAAGCAAAAGCCAAGCATGGTGGCTCACACCTATAATCCCAGCACTTTGAGATGTTGAGACGAGAGGATTGCTTGAGGCCAGGAGTTCAAGACTAGCCTGGGAATCATAGCAAGATCTTGTTACCACAAAAAATAAAAATAAATGATCCAGGCATGGTGGTGCACACCTATAGTCCTAGCTACCAGGAGGCTGAGTGGGGAGAATCCCTTGAGCCCAGGAGGTTCGAGTCTACAGTGAGTGTGCCACTGCACTCCAGCCTGGGGGATACAGCAAGATCCTGCCTCAAAGAAAAAAAAAATATTTAAGTGTGTGTGCTTTTGTTTTTTTTTTTTTAATCTTTTAAGAAATCTTTTTTATGGGTTTTTTTGGGTTTTTTAACTACAAAGTTGTGAAAATATAAATATGACTATAACAAACCTTAAACAAAAGAAGGGTAAAATATGACTTCTTAAATTAGGCAAATTCGTGTGGCTTTTCCTGTTAAAATAACTCTTTGGGAGAAGGAACAGCAAAATGGAAAATAACTTTCTTTCTCTCAGTCAGGCTGAAAACATCAAGAATGCATTTTTATTAGTGAGACGTGCTGCACGTCACTGCCAAAGGGAGAACGTTTTTGGAAGTTTGTCATGGTAAATCAATGTGTTTGCCATGGGTTAAAGAATGGCAGAAGATACATGAAAACCTGATGCTGATCACTTGGTTACAAATGACTTGCAGATGTTAAAATGTGTTTCCCAATAAAAAATAAGACAAAACGCCAGGCTGCCTGGCAAGAAGGGGCCAAGCACCTGCCTGAAAACAATGAGAACCAAAATCAGCAGCAACCACCCAGATACTCCTGCAACTTCCTTCCTAAAAGCTCACAAGAGCCTCCTCTAGGTTCTTTTTATTTCACACGAAGTACACATTCTTAGACTGAACCCATATGAGGTGGATCCTAGTAATTTCTTCTCAGTGCATATGAGATGTGCCCACTTTTGCGACTTTGGTGACGTTATGATTTTTTTTTTTTTTTCTTTTTTTGAGACAGAGTCTTGCACTGTCACCCAGGCTGGAGTGCAGTGGTGCGATCTCAGCTCACTCCAAACTCTGCTTCCCAGGTTCACACCATTCTCCTGCCTCAGCCTCCCTAGTAGCTGGGACTACAGGCGCCGGCCACCTCGCCTGGCTAATTTTTTGTATTTTTAGTAGAGACGGAGTTTCACCATGTTAGCCAGGCTGGTCTCGATCTCCTGACCTCATGATCTGACCACCTCGGCCTCCCAAAGTGCTGGGATTACAGACATGAGCCACCTTGCCCAGCCGACATTGTGATTTCTATAAGGGCCTTGTTCTAATTCTTTTTTTTTTTTTTTTTTCCGAGATGGAGTCTCACCCTGTCACCCAGGCTGGAGTGCAATGGCCCAATCTCAGCTCACTGCAACCTCTACCTCCTGGGTTCAAACGATTCTCCTGCCTCAGTCTCCCTAGTAGCTGGGACTACAGGCGCCGGCCACCTCGCCTGGCTAATTTTTTGTATTTTTAGTAGAGACGGAGTTTCACCATGTTAGCCAGGCTGGTCTCGATCTCCTGACCTCATGATCTGACCACCTCGGCCTCCCAAAGTGCTGGGATTACAGACATGAGCCACCTTGCCCAGCCGACATTGTGATTTCTATAAGGGCCTTGTTCTAATTCTTTTTTTTTTTTTTTTTCCGAGATGGAGTCTCACCCTGTCACCCAGGCTGGAGTGCAATGGCCCAATCTCAGCTCACTGCAACCTCTACCTCCTGGGTTCAAACGATTCTCCTGCCTCAGTCACCTGAGTAGCTGGGATTACAGGTGCCCACCACCACACCCAGATAATTTTTTTTTTTTTTTTTTTTTTTTTTGTATTTTTAGTAGAGATGCAGTTTCACCATGTTGTCCAGGCTGGTCTCGAACTCCTGACCTCATGATCCGCCTGCCTCAGCCTCCCAAAGTGCTAGGATTACAGGTATAAGCCACAGCGCCCAGCTGCAGAACATGCCATCAGAGAGGCTTCACAGGGCCTGGCACAGAGCTCCAAATGGCTTGCAGCCGCTGGCTTGCTCTTCAAGTTCATCATAGAGATTCAAGCAAATTAGCGTGATGTAACAAATGATATTGAAAGAGACCCCCTGATTCTCTGACCAGTTCTAGATAGAAATCAACCCTTAAGTAGGATCATTTCTCAAAAACAGACCAAGTGAATTCCTAGGAGGTCACCAGCCAAGATGGAAGAGCTATAAGGTCACACACTGGAAAAAGCAAGTTTATTTCAGGTCAAGAGGCAAATGCCCAGTTACCTTTTAGGATAATGAGACGTCACTGAGACCCAAGTTTCCTATTTAAGGCAGCCTAGTGAATGGATTAGTCAAAAGATTTGCAGGCCCTGGGAGGCGATGCAAGAGAGAAAACGGGTTACAAAAGCCCACGAGGATTAATCAAACATCCTGAATTCTTACTTTACTGTGAATGTTGTAAGGACAGCATTGTGACCTGGTTCAGGATGCATGGCAGTTAGCCTGTGTAAATACATAGTTTTGACTTAAAGACAAACACATGCAATCTCCTTAAAAGTGTAAACATAGGAAAATAATCAATGTCAGTAAACCAACCAGAAGACAATAGTTAGGCATTACTGTTAAAAGAAATAGTCCGAGACGGGCGGATCACGAGGTCAGGAGATCGAGACCATCCTGGCTAATACGGTGAAACCCCGTCTCTACTAAAAAATACAAAAAACTAGCCGGGCGACGAGGCGGGCGCCTGTAGTCCCAGCTACTGGGGAGGCTGAGACAGGAGAATGGCGTGAACCCGGGAGGCGGAGCTTGCAGTGAGCTGAGAGCTGGCCACTGCACTCCAGCCTGGGCGGCAGAGCAAGACTCCGTCTCAAAAAAAAAAAAAAAAAAAAAAAAAAAAAAAAGAAATAGTCAACCCCCAAACCACCATCATCACCCTAAATAATGAGAATGTTTCTTTATTCATATGCATGTATTTCATTTGCGCTTTGGGAGGATTTTAATTTCTAGTAGCAGTTGGTGTTGGGACTTTTGGAGTTTGGGTTTGTGTTTATTCCTGAAAGTTGTGTTTTGGTTAAATGTGAGTTAACTGCATTTAAACCTATTTTAAAGGTATAATTAAAATAGTTAAGATGTTAAGGGCAAACATTTTTAGTGTCTGTTGCTTTGTATTGCTTTGGCCGTTTAATTTTATGCAAACACACACACACACACACACACACACACACACACACACAATAAAGCCCACTTAAATGAACACCTGCTCAAAGAATAACTTTGCAGAAAAGATCATATTTGAAATTAAATATAAGTTAAAAACCACTCCATAAAATGACACTCCATTATCCCTGGTCTGCTCATAATGAAATAATAAGTATTTACACAATATAATGTTGAAACTGAATATAGAGAACTACATGGTCATTTTTAACTTCCAGTCTCAATCGCAATCATTCTCATCAATTTCATTTGAAAATAAGCAGATATACAAACCGTTAAAATGAAGATATTCCTTATAAAGATATCAATAAATTTATTCATATTTTCACAGGGTACACAATACATTATTAAACTGCATCTACAGAAATCAAACCAGCAACTGAAAATTTTCTAGAGTTTTGCCTTATTCAAATAATCTTCATTTACAATGAGAGGCTATTTTTTGTATGTCATGCCTGTGGAATGTTATCAATGTCACTTATAAATTCAAAAATTCAGATAAGATATGGCTTATCTGAGATGTTAATTAGACACAGTTCCTCAAATCCCATTCTCTAATAGCTAATCAAAACATTTTCACTTTAAGATTACCCTTTCTTGTTTTTTTTTTTTTTTTTTTTTTTGCATAACAGAAGGCTATCATTATATCTAGCATTGTAGAATAAGGTAAAATTTCCCCTTCTCCTTAAGTTTAATGATTAGACCACACTTAAAGATTTCTCAAAATAGCATCAAAATTCTTTACGCAGAGTCCGTGCATGAAAATTGGTACCTATTTTGTTACAGAAATTCTTTTCTGATACAAAACATGAAAGTAAAACCACTGTTTTGTGACATTTGATTCTCTCTTCTGTTTTTAATTATTAGTAAAAGATTCCTGAGTTGGCATCTGATGATTAGATAATCCATCTGTATCACACGAAAAATATGGAAGCATTCTGATCTCCATGTTTAGGAGTCCTATCAACTATGGTCTTTCTACAAAGAAACATTATTGGAAAATGTGCTCTTGGGACATGTTTACACCCTTAAAAAGCTGGCATGACTCCTAAGGTGGTTTAAAGAGTTCATATCCCAATCTTACAAAAGAGGAAGTTTTGATAATATTTTTATATTAGAGAAATAAAGAGAAAACAGACTACTCCTGTGATTAGTGCCATGAAAACATCTGACAACCTTATTTTATTTATTTCATTTTATTAACAAAGACTTCATATACTTTCGTTCCCCCTAGAAAAACCATGAGATTGATAAAACTTTCCATAGGTTTTATAAATACTGAAATTAAAGAGGAATGTCTGGCCTAGGGAGTCCACTTACATTTAAAATAGCCCCATAAACTAGAACTGCAACCCCAGAGATTCAAGCTGAACTAGTGGTCACATTTTCACAGGCACATGCTAAGCAGAAGCCATGCTGTCTTCACAGGGTTAACAAGAATTCTGGACAGAAATGTAGTTATAATTAAGCATTAATCAGACTGCACTTTGACTCACTTCCTTGTAACCAAAAGTCACATAGCACTAGATACTGACCACTCACATGTCCATGGTTCTTATAGATGGAGTTTCTGAGGTTAGAATTGTAAGACCTTTGTTCAAGAACTGCTTAAGATGTTTTTCAGATCAGGAATTCCAGTGAAACAGCTGACACCAACCAGTTTGAAGACTCCCACAAAAGAATGGGATCAGCATGAGAACACAGTTTTTTGTTGTTGTTGTTGTTTTGTTTGTTTGTTTGTTTTTGAGACAGTCTTGCTTTGTTGCCTAGGCTGGAGTGCAGTGACACAATCTCAGCTCACTACAACCTCCGCCTCCCAGGTTCAAGTGATTTTCCTGTCTCAACCTCCCGAGTAGCTGGGATAACTAGCGTGCATCACCACACCCGGCTAATTTTTGTATTTTTAGTAGAGACGGGGTTTCACCATGTTGGCCAGGCTGGTCTCAAACTCCCGACCTCAGGTGATCTGCCCGCCTCAGCCTCCCAAAGTGTTAGGATTACAGGTGCGAGCCATCGCGCCCGGCCAAGATCACAGTTTCTACATCTCCCTGTCCCATGACTTCACCTTGCACTCTTTGACTAATCAACAATCTCCACACTTTGGCCCACTCCAAAATCCTTAAAAGCCATAGCCCCAAATTCCTGGGGGAAATGGGTTTGAGGTCTCTCCCATCTCCTCCAGCAGCCCTAATATGAAACCTCTTTCTTTGCTGCAACCTGGTGTCTCAGGCATATTGACTTGCTGTGCGTGTGTGATCTGGGCAAGGGATCTGTTATGGTTATAGAAGTGCACTTTGATAGCCACAGGCAGCAGCTTCTGTAATCCGTGCAATTCCTTGCTGCCTGGAAGGAAGTAAATGTATTTAGAGAAGGGGCTGTTTCCTGCAAAGTGGAAGAGAAATAGGAGAAATCCAGAATCAGCAAACAGAAATGTCTTGCTTGGCTCTTGCTCCCGACTCTTGGTTCCGTGATGCTGACATCTTCCAGCTGGTGAAGGTGTTAACTGAGGCTCAAACATTGGCCTCTCTCAGACCCTTTAATAGAGGTCTCTGTGGACCCAATTGTAATCATAGCACAATGAATAAATTAATAACAGCAGTAACAATATGTGTTGAGTTGCTATCACCAGTCAGGCCCTTCACATACCATCTTGCTTAAACTTCGTAATAACTCTACTAAATAGAAATTGTCTTCAGATATTTGAATTAAGGTTCAGAGAGGTAAGGAATTTGCTCAAGGTCACACAAGTTCCTGGCTAATCTGGGATTTGGGATTAAGTAAATTGGAGACCAAATCCAATGCTTATTCCACCTCACCACTCTGCTTAATGAGCTTTCAGATGATACCACAGAAGATGGAAGACACATTTTTAATAAAGGGGTCCTCTTAGTACATTTCTAATCCAATCATATAAGTGGCTTACTCTAAGGCCAAATATCTTATGTGTTGCTGAACCTGTTTTAGCATTGTTTTATCAAACCCAAGTACAATATATCAAACCATATGCAACCTAGATCATATTCTTGGATAAAACCAACTTTGCAAATCACCACTAAATTAGGGTAGCAGTACTAGGCATAATTTTAGGCACCAGGGACAAAGAGAATGATGAAGACGACCTGGTCCTGCCCCTGAGGTGTATTGTCTCATATTCCTGACCGTTGGATGGTCCAGTTCTGCTACAGAGCATATGACCTACAACCCAGCATGATCAGTTCCCACTTGTCATAGGCATGGATGTGGGTTTAGATGCTGTGTACATTGATAAAAGGTTGACAGTTATTTCCAAACCTTCAAACTGCTATAGGAAGTAATTGTGGCCTGGCTATTCAGAAGGCACACCGTCTCATGAAGAATGCGGTTTCTCCTCAACATCTGTGCTTAGATGATTAAAGAACTTTCCCAATCTTGACAAATTGCCCTTTGGTCCAGGATATTCTTTCCATGGATTTGATAACATCTTTTTATCTGACAGTAGGGGGTCTTCTGACCCAGAATGGCTTCCATTCACATGGTGGACGATTGTCTCTGGAAAATGAAGAAAGGTGATCTGGTTGGTTTCCTTTGATGCTTTTGAACAAGATAAATGATTATCCAGGGTCCACTGACTTACATGTGTGGGAGGCCCTCTTTTGTAGTAAGTAGTTTCTTTCTTCCATGGTCTTCCCCTAAGGGATGTTTTATCATCTAGCTCCATCTCTGATTTGAAATCCCTTGTTAATGAATTGAATAAATCCATGGCTCTTGAACTGTATGATCCTCTTGGCTTCTTCAACATCGAAATTAATTCTTGGGTAAGATCTGTAAGATGACAATCTGCATTAATTCTGATCACATCTGAAATTCTTGTCTTGACTGTTCCTTAATCTAATTATTCTCATTTTTTTTATTCCACCAAATACAGAGAGAAATGATATAGTGGATACAAAAGTTTGGATAGTAAGGATTTAGACTAGGTAAGTAATTTTGAAATGTCATCTCCCCTTTTCACAGCAAAATCCTTTTTTCCAATAATGTTATAAAGTGATATATAAAACGTAACAGGATTGTTCTTACTGAGACAGAGGACAGAGGCTTTTTCCATTTTGTTCCTGCTCTCTTTTCCCTATCTAAGTTCCTTCCCATCGTGTAGAGCACCTAGAAGTAGACTTTGAAGATGACAAAACAGATTATTTGCTTCTGCAATCACTTCTAGCTCTAAAACCAACATCATGATTCTGAGGTCAGTCACAGTTTTATTATAATCGTGCCTTTCCAATACTCATATTTCAAGATACGTATAATCTGAATTTTTGTGCAGATTATAATTACCATTCCCTTGGCAATGTTAGTTGTCACTAAATTGTGTAAGAGGTCCTATCCCCTTACCTTCCCCGGTAAGATTGAATCTTTCACAGAACCAAGCATAGAATTAGGCACAACATGCATTCTTCAGTTTAGAGATACTTGGCCTCCTTCAGCTGAAATCCTTATAATGTGTGTGAGGGCAGGAAGCGTGTGTGTCTTCCTCATCTTTGAAGTCCTAATGGGACATAGTAGGTGTTCAACAAATGTTCATTGAATGTATAAAGTTAATTTATATTAATTTACTAAAACTGTTCATTTCATCTAGCTTTTCTAATTGGTGTTATTTATGCTTCATCTGCAAAACAATACCTATCCCACTGGGGGTATTGCACAGGTTAAATGAAGTAGAAACATAGTGTTTGGCATAAAGTAGGCATTTAGTAAATATTCACCAATAAGTAAAGAACGTTGCCCACCCTTTTTTTTAAAAAAAAAGGCTAAACATTTGAGTTTACTGAATTTGTCATTTGCTTTATTAATGAAATAGGGTTGTTTTGTTTTCTTCACCTAGAAACCAAAACTGTCAGAATGTAGTCATAAATTTGCCTTTTACATAACTCAGTGTTATGAGGATTTCTGTTTGGATAACTTTTATTCATTGAGTTTTACAGAGATTATAAAATAAAGTATTTTACAATGGTAATAGCCTTTTTGAGTTAATTCACCAATAACTCAGAGGCAGCTTCAGGCAATCTTTTTCTTATGTTCCAAAAGAAAAAAAATATGGCCTCAGAAGAAGCAAAGAAAAGTTTAACTCCAGAGAATAATGTTTTGGAAAGTTCCAATTGAGTGAAACTTGGGGTTACAATAGAAATGTCTTACAAGCCTAAGTGCGGCTTACACTAGAGTGGATAACATAATAATATTGTGGTACCCAACTTAATTTACTCTGTAATTGTACCAGACAGCAAACAGGATACAAACAAAAGGAACATTGACGCCTTCTAAAATGAATAGCTGGTAAGAGAATATTGACAAAGGGTGTTTGTCAGCAAAAAATTGAAGTAGGACCTATACATATCTAGTTCTTCCCTCTTTGCCTTTACAAGGTATTCATTTAAAAGGAATTCACTATTCTCTCATGTAGTTTACTTGTCAGATGGTACAATTATAGTTATTTTGCAGAGTCAATTTTCTGTTACATAATCACATAGACTTGTATCTAATGCAACAGAAAATTGCCTGGGTGGAATAACTTTCAGGTGTTGGTTTGACTCTGGGGATTTCATGTTTGCTTTTTGGTCACAAAGTTTTATTTTTGTTCACATCTCTCTGAGAATTCTTAGTCCCAACACCTCCTAGGAGAAACACTGTAGGTAGTTTTAAGAAAGAAGGTGCTAGAAGGCTGCGGAGAAACAGGAATGCTTTTACACTGTTGATGGGAATGTAAATTAGTTCAACCACCATGGAAAACAGCATGGAGATTCCTAAAGGATCTAGAACCAGAAATACCACTTGACCCAGCAACCGCATTTCTGGATATATACCCAAAGGAATATAAATCTTTCTATTGTAAAGATACATGCACTCATATGTTTATTGCAGCACTATTCACAATAGCAAAGACTTCCATTGTGTAGATCACCTAGAAGTAGACTTTGAAGATGACAAAACTAGATTATATGCTTCTGCAATCGCTTCTAGCTCTAAAACCAATATCATGATTCCGAGGTCAGCCACAGTTTTATTATAATCATGTCTTTCCAAACTGATATTTCAAGATATGTATAATCTGAATTTTTGTGCAGATTATAATTACCAATTTGGGAACCAACCCAAATACCCATCAATGATAGACTAGATAAAGAAAATGTGGCACATATACATCATGGAATACTAGGCAGCCATAAAAAGGAATGAGATCATGTCCTTTGCAGGGACATGGATGAAACTGGAAGCCATCATCCTCAACAAAATAACACAGGGACAGAAAGCCAAGCACCACATGTTCTCACTGGTAAGTGGGAGATGAACGATGAGAACACATGGACACAGGGAGGGGAACAACACACACTGGGGCCTGTTGGTGGGGCAGGGGGACGGAGAGCATCAGGACTAATAGCTAATGCATCTGTGGCTTAATACCTAGGTGATGGGTTGATAGGTGCAGCAAACCACCATGGCACACATTTACCTATGTAATGAACCTGCTCATTCTCCACATGTATCCCTGAACTTAAAATAAAATGAGAAAAAGAAGGTACTAGAATCAATCAAAGCTGGTGTTGAATCCCAGCTCCGACACTTACCTATCATGTATTTGTGGATATCTCTTGTGTTGTGTAACCTGACCTCTTGGTGAGACAAAGCCAAGTTTATTGCTTACCACAGTGAAGAGGACTGCCGCCACAGAGTTCAGATGGGGTCTTAGAGGAAAGAGGCAAAGCTGGTTCTTAATGAGAATTTTAAGTTTGACTTCAGGCAGGTTTTTCAAAGTTGATTTAGATTGCGTAAGGATCATAATACAACAGTCTAGGGATTGTGGAAAGAGAGAGATGAGAATTTTAAGACCAAGGATTCCAAGAATTTTAGAACACAAATGTAACTGTAACAGGCCCTTTGCCTCATGCTCACAGCAAATCAATTTATCCAAGTGCACCTTCCAGTACACTTACCATGTTATGACTTATCTCCTCTATATAAATGTTGGAATATTTAGTTAAGTTAACCCTTAAATATATTTGAGGAGAGTGACGGGCGGTGTGTGCGTGCTTCATGGCCTTATTCAACTAAGCACTCTGCTCTTAGTTTACTACTAAATCCTCCTTGGACTCTCAGGTTTCATAAGAGCTGTCGTAGAGTTTTCTGGGGTAGAAAATGTAGCCCATTTTTTCCAGCTCATAAGCTACACCTTGACCTAACGTTTTTGCATGGGCCCAAGACACCAGGTTGCAGCAAAGAAAGAAATTTAATCGTCAAATGAGGAGATGGGAGGAAAACTCAAATCCATCTCACCAAGGAACTTGGGGCTATAGTTTTTAAAGGGTTTTGGAGTGGGCTGAGGTGTGGAGATTGTTGATAAGTTGGAGACTGCAGGGCGAAGAAGTCATGGGCGATAAGATGTAATAGTCTAGGATTGGTGGACACAGCTAGCAGAGGGTTTGAAGTGAAGAGTTTGAATGTTAATGTGAAGAAGCTGTGCTCTCAGGCTGATCCCATTCCTCTGTGAGGGTGTTCAAACTGGTAGCTGGAATTCAGGGTCTGAAAAACATCTTACGCAATCCTTAAGCAAAAGCTTTATGATTCTAAAGTCAGAGATCCTGTCTATAGGAACAAGGGGGATACAAATAGTTAGGATCTGGTGCTACCTGACTTTTAGCAACAAGGAAGTGGGCTATAGCACAGCCTGATGAATGCTTAATTATATGTTTCTGTCCAGAACCCGGAAGGCAATTGTTGTCAACCCTGTGGGGACGATTTCACAAACTGTCGATACTTTTTCATTAAAGAGTTGATGGGTCTTTTGGTAGATTCCTGTAATAAACAAACTAACCATCTGCCTTGCAAGAGACTCTGGAAAAGTCAAGTATGCTAATAAAGACAGTGGAATAGCAAAGTCATACTAATGCAGACAGGAAGGTGCGGCTTCCAGTTCTCAGAATCTGAGCTGAGTGTGGTAGCAAAGGCCACAGTGAGCCTGTTTTCTCAACTGTGCCATGTTCTTGGAAGAACTAAAGGAATCAATAAATCAAGAGGCTAGCACATCATGGGTGCATAACAAGTAGCAAATATGATTTTTTTTTTTTTTTTTTTTTTTTTTTAGACGGAGTCCCGCTCTGTGGCCTAGGCTGGAGTGCAGTGGTGCAGTATCGGCTCACTGCAAGCTCTGCCTCCTGGGTTCAGGCCTTTCTCCTGCCTCACCCTCCCGAGTAGCTGGGACTACTGACGCCGGCCACCACGCCCGGCTAATTTTTTGTATTTTTAGTAGAGACGGGGTTTCACTGTGTTAGCCAGGATGGTCTCAATCTCCTGACCTCGTGATCTGCCTGCCTCGGCCTCCCAAAGTGCTGGAATTACAGGCGTAAGATACCGCGCCCAGCCACAACTATGATTATTTTAATAGTGCATTTCAGGGTGAAGTAGTGTAAAAATAGTGTCGGGGGAATGAGGTGATGGAGAGACTGTGTATGTGTGGGCTAGCAGGTCAGATCATTCCGCAGTCCTGAGAGGATATTCACCGGAATCCCTGGCATCTCCTATAGTGCTATTCCCGGAGGCAACCTGAGACCCCAAACCATGTTTCTTTACCCAGTTTGGGCACTGATGACCAAAACTTCCTGCCCACCCACCCAGGTTACTGTCTATGTAAACATGACCTTGCAATTCCACTGTCTTCATGAGCATTACTTTACTATTCCTAGAAACTCTTGCTCAGGCAAATAATGTGCTTGTTCATTAGCTGAACTTTCTGAAACATCAGCAACCCTTCAATAGGAAGCAGCAACCTGCCTTTTGTACCCTAAGACTCTTCATGCTACCAGCTGTGTTGGCTTTTCCCAAAAGAATTCTTTCCTGTCTGGTGCCGCAGAGTCGATCCACAGAACCAAAAGTGAGCATCAAGCAGTGGAGACTTCATTCAATGGCCAAGGAATAGAGAAGCAGGAGCACGGCTCACGTCAACTTCCCGTTCTGTGAGAGGCAAGGAGTTAAAATATACAGTTTTCCAGAAATACCATTTGACCCAGCAATCCAATTACTGGATATATACACAAAGGACTATAAATTATTCTATTATAAAGACACATGCACACATATGTTTATTGCAGCACTATTTACAATAGCAAAGACTTGGAACCAACTCAAATGCCCATCAGTGATAGACTGGATAAAGAAAATGTGGTACATATACACCATGGAATACTATGCAGCCATAAAAAATAATGAGTTCATGTCCTTTGCAAGAACATGGATGAAGCTGGAAACCATCATTCTTGGCAAACTAACACAGGAACAGAAAAACAAACACTGCATGTTCTCACTCATAAGTGGGAGTTGAACAATGAGAACACATGGATACAGGGAGGGGAACATCACACACTGACGCCTGTCAGGGAGTCGGGGAAAAGGGGAAGGAAAGCATTAGGACAAATGCTTAATGCATGCGGGCTTGAAACCTAGATGACAGGTTGATAGGTGCAGCAAACCACCGTGACACGTGCGTACCTATGTTACAAACCTGCACATTCAGCACATGTATCCAGAACTTAAAGTAAAATAAAATAAAGAAATGCTAAAAAAAAAAAAAATGAAAATATGTACAGTTTTCACTAATGAAGGGGTTGAGCATTAAAAGTGAGAGGAGAAATATTTGTGTCCTTTCTGGGAATGGGCAGTGAACTTCTCAGAACCAGAGTACCACATTCTTTTTGTCCCTTTAAGGTTTCTTCCTGTTGCTGTCATGGTGATTGTCAACTGTCATGGCACTGGTGGGAATGTCATTTAGCATGGAAATTAGATTATAATGAAGTCTGAGGTCTGTTTGAGGTTGTTCAGTCAGTCACCTTGGTTCTAAATGGCTTTAGCTGGTTCTTTCTCTGAGGAGGAAATTCTGTCCACGTGCCTTCCTGTTCCTTAAAGACAAGCAGAGTTAGGGAGAGGTAGACATTCAGCTATGTCACGTAGGCATTATACTGGGCGACATTCAGATTCTTCACTTCAAAACTTCTGCTCGCTGTTTCCACCAATTCTAGACTATTGTATCCTGATCCTTACTCAATTCTAATCTAGCCCCTGCTTTGAAAGACCTACCTTATACCTGAAACCTCAATAAGACCCAACTTTGCCTTTCCTGCTCCAGGACATGACCAGAGCTCCCTTATGGGTGTCCTTCCTTACTGTGATAAACACAAAACACAGCTTTGTCTTTTCAACAGACTATATTGGTGACTGAGGGGGAACAAGCATTTGCAGGCTACAGAATTATACTGCATGCTGCTGTCACTCCTAAAATCTAATAGGTAACATTTGGAGGTCTGGGTGTATTTTGTTTGGAATCAATTTATAAACTCTAAGAAAACAGTTACACACTTATCCCGCCCACAAGAGGTTTAAACCCCTCAAACTATGCCTCTTCATTTATTCAAGTTCAAAAATCATTTCCTTATCACTCTAGTTTGCCCTGAGTTTTGTCTTCTGGCTTCCTCATTATTTCACTTCTTATAATGAACACTCTTTCATTGTTCCTTTCTCAAACATTTTAATGCTCAGTCTGGAAGTGGACTGACCAAAGATGAGCCCAGCACGGCCATTTGCCATTAAGGAGTTCTTAATCTACACATGAAGGTGAATAAATGCTTCCACACTGTTATAAACTTCTTGAAAATAGGCATCACGCCTTTACGGAACCAAACGCATGGCTTGAGCTCAAGCAGTAGCTGTGGATTAGAATGGGCTCCCCTCACCCCCACCAACCCCCCTTTCTTGCAGGCAGAAGGTGGAGCGGCAGCTTAGAAGATGCTGTGTTTCCAAGGACACAGTAGAGCTGTATCTGCTTGACATTTAAACAATTTAGTCAAATTCAATCTAAAATCAAGTCAGTCCAGATGTACTTAATTGGGAGACAATGCCTAAGCCTTCTACCAATATGGCTTTTGGGAAACATGCCTTCAAGACTTGCTTTTCTGCCTTCAGTTTTCTGAAACAGTAGAAGGGTAGGGTGGGGGAATTCATTAACATTAGTATGGCACACAGGAGGCTTAGGTTTTCCTGCTCAGAAACAGACCTTACTATGGATCTTGGGAATTTCAGCAGGAGTGAAATTGACTGCCCATTAGACTCATTCACAAGAGACTTCTGTCATTGCCCATCCTTCCTGAAAGTCACATTTTTGACTTGGCTGTAGTATGAGCAGGATGGAGTCGTTCTCTTCATTAGAATCTCAAATGTCCTAGGAAAAGAAAAGAACTATTGTGTCAGGCACACACACCTTGGCACTATCTAGTCTCTGTTTATTTCTGCCTATTTGTTTCTCATGCTTTCTCTTTCTTTTCTTTTCGTTTTCGTGTTAGTTCCCTTGGTATTATTCCAGCTCTTAAAAGCTTCCCTTCTGATGTTTTCTCAAACAAAGCATCCTTTGTGTCAACTGTCAAATACGTTGGATTTTTGCCATGTCATCTCCTCTTACTTTGTGTTTTTTGGGCAAATATGAAGAGGCTGTTTGAATTTTTTAAAATTATCTTCATTATCTTAAAACAGCAATTAAGACACCAACCAGAACTCTCTTGTGCTCTATTGGAAACAAACCCATCATATTCAGCCTTCCCTATAATTGAATTATTGAAGCTTGAGGTCATTTTGGTTTCTGTGTAGTATAACCCCTTAAGAGCAATTTCATCCTTTCTCAGGCCTGATAACCAGTCCTACTGCCAATTCTCTAAGGTACCTGAGATCGAATCTTACAAGGCCATAATTTCATTTTCTTTATCTGTGTTATATCATTCCTTGCCACATAACTGCCCTTAACATTGTTTGTATTGTCTTTATTATATTTGTGAATGAAGTTACTAAAACTTTTGCCATTTAAAATACCTGGAAGATTTAAAAATCATTTGGGTAAAATAATTTTAGTGGAGTGGGCTTGACTCTTCCAAATAACATACTCTAATCATGCCATTCCAAGCATAATATCAATTTCTTTATATTTTTCTTATCAGCTTAATTCTTATGATCAATTTTATTAATTGCTTTATATCAGCCTGCCAAATCTAGGACTGTTGACCACTGTGTTCTTCGCATGTTTTCTGTTCTAATCCCATGTAATATCTTTCCGAGTTGAAAAATCAGTCTTTGTTTTCTTCTAGGTAACCAATTTTCATTATAATGGCAAAATAATAATTATTTAAATTGTACTGTGCCTCTGGTGGAAGCACCAATCAGCAGCTCTGAAACTAGGCTGACCTTCTTGGCCGCACATTGAAATAACAGCCTTATTATTAGGGGGAATAACAGAGTCCAGGCTATCATTTTAACTCAATGTAAAAGGCAGAAAAATGTTCTACAAATGATTGTCGCCGAATTGAAGATTGTCCTAGCTTGTCGCTAGTTTCCAGGAAGCCAAGATGCTCATCTCTTCCTCAAGGTTTTCTCTTCCACTGTTGCTGGGCACTGGTGAGCCCCTGGGAAGAGGACAGGGGCAGAGTCCTGTCATTATGCACAGGTCTTTCCTTCATTATCTGCCACACGATTAGAATTCAGAGGAGCAGATGGAGCAGCCAGTGGAGCTGTGGCAAATTATTTAATGAACTCTGCTAAACCCACAAGTGTTTCATGAATGCAATTCGGCCAATCTGTTGTGATCCGAGTTTGTGAGGGATGAGCTATATTCAGTCTTCAAACTAATTGTTTAATAGTAGAATGAATATCTTACAGAGCATTTCGTACTTTACAAATCAAAGCACAGTAACTCCATCTCTATTTGGGATCTAATGAGGAGTTCTATGGCTTTCCATCAATACACTCAACCTCCAATAGTTTTCAGTTATCACAAATTAACCTCCTTTACTTCAGGAAGAAATCTGTTTCAAGTATTTTCCAGAATTGTCTCTTGACCACAGGGAGTTTTTCTGTGATTTCCAGTAGGACAGTGCTATTCCAACTGAGTGGAAGCCTTTTATTATATAAGAAGAGGTTTCCTATCACTTTTTGAAATGCAGTATCAGGTGCTGGCTCTCCAAATATCACCAGCACCATGTTGCTAAGACATTTTTAATGCTCCCACAGTGAAGTGGGGACACTATCTTCATAGACTTTTGGTAGTGTCTTGGATTGGGAAAGGCACATTTGGATCTTCTCAAGATTTTGAAGTTTGGTTTGCCAGGAAGGAAAAACTTTTCCTCCATTCTCTTAGGATGATGATTGTGGAACTGCAAATTAAACTAACAAAAACCAGGTTGGGCACAGTGGCTCACACCTGTCATCCCAGCACTTTGTGAGGCTGAGGCGGGCAGATTGTTTGAGGTCAGGAGTTTAAGGCCAGCCTGGCCAACATGGTGAAACCCCATCTCTACTAAAAGTACAAAAATTAGCCAGGCATGATGGTGCATGCCTATAGTCCCAGCTACTCAGGAGGGTGAGGCATGAGAATCACTTGAACCTGGGATGCAGAGGTTGCAGTCAGCCAAGATTGCACCACTGCACCCCAGACTGGGCAACAGAGGGAGACTCATCTCAAAAAAAATAAAAATAAAAATAAATAAATAAATAAATACACTCCGGGAGGCCAAGGCGGGCAGATTCCCTGAGGTTGGGAGTTTGAGACCAGACTGACCAACATGAAGAAACCCCATCTCTACTAAAAATACAAAATTAGCCGGTCATGGTGGCACATGCCTGTAATCCCAGCTACTCGGGAGACTAAGGCCGGAGAATTGCTTGGACCCGGGAGGCGGAGGTTGTGGTAAGCTGAGATGGCACCATTGCACTCTAGCCTGGGCAACAAGAGCAAAACTCCATCTCAAAAAAAAAAAAAAATACATAAAGAAATAAAATAAAAAATAAATAAACTAACAAAATCAGAATAGCAAGAGAAAAGATTTTATTAATCTACATATACAAGAGTTCACACTGACTCAAAATATGGTGTTAGTTAGCATTGGGGTTTATATACAACCTTTTTTTTTTTTTTTTTTTTTTTTTTTTTTTTGAGACAGAGTCTCGCTCTGCCGCCCAGGCTGGAGTGCAGTGGCCCGATCTCAGCTCACTGCAAGCTCCGCCTCCCGGGTTCACGCCATTCTCCTGCCTCAGCCTCCCAAGTAGCTGGGACTACAGGCACCCATCACCACGCCCAGCTAATTTTTTGTATTTTTAGTAGAGATGGAGTTTCACTGTGTCAGCCAGGATCGTCTTGATCTCCTGACCTCGTGATCCACCTGCCTCGGCCTCCCAAAGCGCTGGGATTACAGGCATGAGCCACCACGCCCGGCCTTATATACAATCTTAACAGGGGAAGGGGAAGGGAAGGAGGGGCACGTATGGGAAAACAAGTGAGTTTTAGCAAAAATACATGGGCCCTTAGGAGAAAAGATACGATCGTTTGGTGACAATGTCTTATCCCAGTACTAACTTCTAGTCTCCACTGACAGGTGTCACTGTCTTCTAGAAGGTTGTGAAACTCCCAGGGAGGGGATTTATGGCAGTTGAAGTCTTTTGGGGAGGTTCTACTTTCAAAGAGAAAAAGGAAGTTCAGGAAAAAAGACTTCACACAGTGGTATATTCTGCATCCATTTGGGCTTAAGGTGGGTCTTTCAATGAGGGACAGTAGCAGGAGAGGCTGAGTTAGAATTGAGCAATGATCATGATGCAGTAGTTTAGGATTGGTGAAAAAAAAAAGAGGAATTTTAGGCAAAGGGGTTAAATAGTCTCAATGTAAAAACCATTTATGCTTCTACTGAACAGCTGATAGCTCCTGTCCATCGTTCCCATAGAGAACAAACAAGTCGCTCGCCGGGACAAGAGTCTCTTGAAATAGTAAAGTTATGCTACTGAAAACAATGGAATGAATATTAAACTCAAGCTAATGTGGACCACAGACTGCATGGGGGTAGGTGGTCTTTGTTCTCACCAGTCAACACACTGAACTCCTGCTCTTTCTTTGGTTTATATATCCTTTACATCTGTCTGCCTTTAGCCAGAACGTTACAATCAGTAATTTCTTCTCAAAAAAAAAAAAAAAAAAAAAAAAAAAAAAAAAAAAAAAAAA
>NW_016803270.1:993231-998095 GCF_001698545.2 Rhinopithecus bieti | reverse complement strand
AAAAAAAAAAAAAAAAAAAAAAAAAAAAAAAAAAAAACAGCAAACATTCCAGGCCACATAAAATGCCAGAGGAGTTAAAATAATCCAGATAAAGAATCGGCTCCCCTAATATAGTATACACCGGCCAGGAGCCTCAGCACAGAGACAGGCCTGTGTCTGCCTTCACCCTGGTTTCTTGTGGACCAGCCAGTTGTTTGCAATCACAGTCTTTGGTGAACCCCAGAACAGTTCCACTCAGGAGAGGCCATACCCCACAGGAGTGCATAAAGGTGCCTGGCTGCCTCAGTGTGAGTTACAGAGAAGGAACGCCAAGCCCATCCCTGATACTTATGCATGGTAATGAT
The DNA here is from genome assembly GCF_001698545.2 of Rhinopithecus bieti. Taxonomy (NCBI): domain Eukaryota; kingdom Metazoa; phylum Chordata; class Mammalia; order Primates; family Cercopithecidae; genus Rhinopithecus; species Rhinopithecus bieti. The sequence continues at coordinate 997,751 of NW_016803270.1, read as the reverse complement.
TAAGAGAATGGCCTGGGCCAGACGTGGTGGCTTACACCTGTAATCCCAGAACTTTGGGAGGCTAAGGCAGGCGGATCACCTGAGGTCAGGAGTTTGAGACCAGACTGGCCAACATGGAGAAACCCTGTTTCTACTTAAAAATACAAAATTAGCCAAGTGTGGTGGTGCATGCCTGTAATCCCAGCTACTTAGAAGGCTGAGGCGGAAGAATTACTTGAACCCAGGAGGTGGAGGTTGTGGTGAGCCAAGATCATGCCATTGCACTCCAGCCTGGGCAACAAGAGTGAAACTCCATCTCAAAATAAAAAAGAATGGACTGTGCTGGCATTGATGGAAGCTGTCAAGGACCTGTAAAGGTCTCCCAAAGATACTAAGACTCTGTCATTTTTAGTTATGTCTCCCCAACCTGTCTCATAGTAGGTACCCCAGAAAGATTTTAATAATTTCCACTTCATAGACCTTTAAAGCCCAGGAGCTTTTCTCTTTCCAATTTTTGGAACTTCTCACCTCTCCATATCAGCATGCCATCAAAAGAGCTCTAAGGAGATGCAGTCCTTTAGATGGAGCTGAGGAGCACAAGCAGGGCGTGGCTGACTCACAGGGAGCCTGGCCGAATTCTGAAGGAAGAAAGTTTTATTCTGGCAAGTATATATGTTCTTCGTCCTCCTTCTGATATGGACAGGAGGCAGGGAAATACTGGGTAGAAGAGGGTGGTTCCCTGGGAAAGGCCTCACCCTCAAGCCTGGACATCAAAGTCCTAAATGAGAACAGTCATCCCTGTTTTCCAACCCAAATGTTTTGGCCTGCTCCGCCCCCTCATCCTATGCCCATATAAACCCCAGACCTCAGCTGGCTGAGAGACAAGCTGTTGAACACCAAGAGGAGAAGAAGCAACTGAACATTGGAGACTATAGCTTGACGAGGCTGAACTTCAGCTGGCAAAACTTCAGAGAGGAGCCCACTGAAGATGTCCAGCCTTCAGGAAAAGATCACCTTCTTCCCACACTATCCCCTTTCCAGCTCCCCTTCGGCTGAGAGCCACTTCCACTGCTTAATAAAATTTTCCACATTCATCACCTTTCAAACCATTTGTGTGGCCTGATTTTTCCTGGATGCCAAACAAGAACCCAGGTACCAAGAGGGCAGGGTGTAAAAGGCTGTCACCCTGACTCTCCACTGAGCTGGTTAACACTTAGACATCCATGGATGGCAACTGCTACAAAAGCATTAATTGTAGCACACCTGTAGACACTGCTGTGGGGCCGGAGCCCCAAAGCACTGGCCCAGCCGTGGCACTTGCTCATCTGTATGTTCCGCCTCCCACAAGGGGTTTCAGTGTGGTGGCAGCTGAGTGAGTGGGCCACACCCCTGTCACAAGTCCCACAAAGGGGTCAAGGGAACATAAATGGGTGTGCTGCCCCCTAGAGCTGTACAGCAACTCTGTCCCCTGCCACCTCTGGGTGGTCCCTCAAGCTGCAGAGTACAGATACCTCCAAGTAGGGCCAGCCTTAAATTCACTGTAAAGAGAACACATGCTTTGCTTTTCTGGTAATGATGCTAGATGCAAACTCATGAATCTCCGTTTTCTTTATCACTTTAAAATTTAGCTGACTGGCTTTCAAGGTTCAGATTCGAAATCCTCTGTAAGCAATGCTAGTGTGAGGGAGAAGAAAACTTTTTACCAATAATGGGTCCGGTGCAGTGGTTCATGCCTATAATTTCAGAACTTTGAGAGGCCGAGGTGGGTGGATCACTTGATACCAGAAGTTCAAGACCAGCCTGGGTGACACAGTGAAACCACCATCCCCACAAACAAAACAACAACAACAACAAATAGCAGGATGTGGTGGTACATGGCAATAGTCCCAGCTACTTAGGAAGCTGAGATGGGAGGATCACTTGAGCCCAGGAGTTGGAGGCTGCAGTGAGCCAAGATAATGCTACTACACTCTAGCCTGGGTAACAGAGCAAGACCCTGTCTCTGAAAAAAAATTTTTGTTAAGAAATTGTAACATTTATCATGTTAATTTAAACCAATGTATCTTGAGCAATATAAATTGTGGGTTTGTAGGGATAAGATCCCTTAATTCAGGAGAGCTTTATCACAATTCTAGGTAGGATGGGGAGTTACATGTAATTTCAAAGGGCTATAAAATAATTTGATATTTTGGAACAATTATTTTTTGGTAATTGGAAGAGAACAAAGATCAACAAAACCTTCTGATGGAAATGATTCTCAGGCAGGTGTGATACATTCCTTCGGTGAATGTGTTAGAAACCCCATAGGAGAAGGGGCAACTTCCCCTGCTTTTTGTTAGCAAAGCAGAGATGGTTACAAAGGAAGCACTCTAAACTACCCTATGTAAATTCACCTCCGGGAGGACTACAGCTCATATTTGCAAATGTGTCAGGATTCCATTAGAACACAGTAGTAAATAATAGTAACTCAAGTGGACTTGTAATCGGACAGATCCTAGTGTATATCTTTGACTCTGCCATTCTTTTGCTGTGTAATCCTAGACAAATTATTTAATCTCTTTGAGTCTCCGTTTTATCATTTATGAAATGTGATTCATTTGTTGTCGTTTCGCATATGAAAAACTAGTCCCAGAAAGCACTCAATAGATGGCAGCTATTATTGTTAATAACCATCCTGAACATTTAGAACCATCTTTTGATTTTATCAGTTACCCAAAATTTCTCTCCCATTCTTAAAGAAATCAGAGATTCTGAATCTCTGTGTGTGTGTGTGTGTGTGTGTGTGTTTTAAGTATTTTGGTTTGAAATGCAGGTGACATTTGCCTACATCCATTGTGAGAGAAAAGTCTCCAGTGGTTTTGCCTACCACCAAACTGGCCACAAGAGACAAATGGGAATTCCTGTGCCTCCAGGAAGTCCTCACAGTCTCTGGAAAGCAAGAGAGTCAATTTCCCTGAAAGACAAATTATGGAGAACTCTGTAATAACAGAGAACAATCACTGGGCAGCAAAACCAACAGGGCACAGATATGTTCATATTCAAGGCTGTTGCTTGCAGAACATAGGTTTGGCTCATTTTCCAAATTCAGATAAGGAAAATACTCAGTTACTCAGTCAGCTCACGCTCCATCTGTGTGACTCTAAACACCCCCCACATTCAAAGACAGACAAAAATCTGGGTGTTTTGACATCTGTATTAGTCTGTTCTCATGCTGCTAATAAAGATATACCTGAGACTGGGTAATTTATAAAGGAAAGAGGTTTAATGGACTTGCAGGTCCACGTAGCTGGGGAATCATGCCTTCCATCATATCATGGTGGAAGGCAAATGTGGAGCAAAGTCACATCTTACATGGCGGCAGGCAAGAGAGCTTGTGCAAGAGAACTCCCCTTTATAAAACCATCAGATCTCATAACACTTACTATCACAAGAACAGTATGGGGAAACTGCCCCAGGATTCGATTATCTCTACCTGCCCCCACCCTTGACGCATGGGGATTATTACAATTCAAGGTGAGAGTTGGGTGGGGACACAGCCAAACCATATCAGCATCATATAGATAAAATACTCATTTATTTTTATTTATTTTATTTTATTATTTTATTTTTGAGATAGGGTCTCACTCTGTCGCCCAGGCTGCAGTGCAGTGGTGAGATCTCGGCTCACTGCAACCTCTGCCTCCCAGGTTCAAGCAATTTTCCTGTCTCAGCCTCCCAAGTAGCTGGAACTACAGGCACACACCATGTCACCTGGCTAATTTTTGTATTTTTTGGTAGAAATGGGGTTTCACTGTGTTGGCCAGACTGGTCTTGAACTCCTGGCTTCAAGTGATCCACCTGCCTCAGTCTCCCAAAGTGCTGAGATTACCGACATGAGCCATCACGCCTGGCCTATTTTTATTTTTTACAATGTAATGTAATTTATTTTTAGAGACAGGGTTTTGCTCTGTTGCCCAGGCTGGAGTGCAGCGGCAGGATCACAGTTCACTGCAGCCTCAATTTGCTGGGCTCAAGTGATCTTCCTGCCTCAGCCTCCTGAGTTGCTGGGACTACAGGTATGCACCACCATGCCTGATTACTTTTCTATTTTATTTTATTTTATTTTTTTATTATACTTTAAGTTTGAGGCTACATGTGCGTAACGTGCAGGTTTGTTACATATGTATACTTGTGCCATGTTGTTGTGCTGCACCCATCAACTTGTCAACACCCATCAACTCGTCATTTACATCAGGTATAACTCCCAATGCAATCCCTCCCCCCTCCCCCCACCCCGTGATAGGCCCTGGTGTGTGGTATTCCCCTTCCCGAGTCCAAGTGATCTCATTGTTCAGTTCCCACCTATGAGTGAGAACATGTGGTGTTTGGTTTTCTGTTCTTGCGATAGTTTGCTGAGAATGATGGTTTCCAGCTGCATCCATGTCCCTACAAAGGACACAAACTCATCCTTTTTTATGGCTGCATAGTATTCCATGGTGTATATGTGCCACATTTTCTTAATCCAGTCTGTCACTGATGGACATTTGGGTTGATTCCATTTG
>NW_016803270.1:949736-988895 GCF_001698545.2 Rhinopithecus bieti | reverse complement strand
TATTTTTTTTTTTTTTTTTTAGAAGGAGTTTTGCTCTTGTCGCCCAGGCTGGAGTGCAATGGTACGATCTCAGCTCACTGCAACCTCTGCCTCCTGGTTTCAAGTGATTCTCCTGCCTCAGCCTTCCAAGTAGCTAGGACAATTACAGGTACCCACCACCAAGTCCAGCTAATTTTTGTATTTTTATTAGAGATGGGGTTTTGCCATTTTGGCCTGGATGGTCTTGAACTCCTGACCTCAGGTGATCCACCCACTTTGCCCTCGTAAAGTATTGGGATTACAGGAGTGAGCCACCATGGCTGGCCTCAAGCCACCTTCTTACCTCAACTCCCAAGTAGCTAGGATCACAGGTGTGAACCACCACACCTGGCTAATTTTTGCATTTTGGGTAGAGACAGGGTTTTACCATGTTGCTGAGGCTCGTCTTGAATTCATGGTCTCAAGAGATCCTCCCACCTCTGTCTCCTAAACTGCTGGGATTATTGGTGTGAGCCACCATGCCAAAATATTATTTTATTTAGAATCAGAGGGCACAGGTTTGTTACTTGGGTATGTTGTGTGATGCTGAGATTTGGGTTTCTAATGATCCTGTCTCCCAGGTAGGGAATGTGGAACCCAATAGGCAGTTTTTCAACCCTTGCCCTCTCCTCCTTCCCCTTGTTGGCATCCCCAGTATCAATTGTTCCCATCTTTGTGTCTGTGTACACAACTTTTAGCTCCCACTTATAAGGGAGAACAGCAGAAAATACCCATTTTAAAACTGAACTTTTTACTTTTATTTGGATATTTAACAGCATGTATTTATTTATTTATTTATGCCCCCCTACTTCCCCAAAGGATTTGAGATGGCAACATCATAAAGACAGCCTCAGGTTATAATTTGCTCTAGAAAACCTCTAGCATAATGCCTTACAAAAACAATGTTTGAAGGGGAGGAGTTACGGGCTTAAGTAAACACAGCACCATTTATTTAAGTAGTAAACTAAAATAACAAACAATATACTAGGCATAAAATTGAATCAGCAATTGTATCTTAAAGAACCAGTGTGAAAACATAATCATTTTAACTAGATGAGAGCACACTTTATTATAACAAAATTAATCTGCAAAATCCATTTGCATTTGTCTATGTGCTTGACACCAACACAATTTCAGAAGCAAGCTTCCTAAAGGACTGAAGTTATTACCATAGTACTCTGGTCAAATTCGCCCAGAACAAAAATTCACTTAGTCTTTAAGTGAGAAAAGAAAAAACACATTTTATGTCATAACAAGACTAAAGTTTTATTTCTTCACATCATTCATGTAATATAGTCACAAAAGGAAATCATCAAATTCTAAATAGCAGCTACGAGTGTAACAGCTACAATCCCTTGAGCAATTCCTATATGCTGAATGCTTTAAACACAAGAAATAGAATGGTGTGGAATGAGGGCCTGCCCCCTAGTTTGGGTTGGGTGTGTACCATCATTAGATCCTTATTGTCATCATTATATTTTATTAACAATAAAAACTAAGTGGTAAGGTGAATTTACCAATTATACAAGCATTAACATTTGGTTTGTAATCTAAGCAGGACTTCGCAAAGCCTGTGTTTTCTCAAGTTAAAATATAAAAGTATGGGCTGGGCATGGTGGCTCACGCCTGTAATCCCAGCACTTTGGGAGGCCAAGGCAGGCAGATTGGTTGAGGTCAGGAGTTCAAGACCAACCTCACCAACATGGTGAAACTCTGTCTCTACTAAAAATACAAAAATTAGCTGGGCATGGTGGCGCACACCTGTAGTCTCAGCTACTCAAGAGGCTGAGGCACAAGAATCACTTGAACCTGGGAGGCAGAGATTGCAGTGAGCCAAGATTTCACCACTGCACTCCAGCATGGGCAACACAGCAAGATTCTGTCTTTTAAAAAGAAAAAAAAAAAAACTACATATATATATTCTGAGTATGTATTTTCACACAGGGGCTAACTAAGTGCAATTCCACCAGACACTATCCAGTCTCATGTATTTGTAGCTGCCTTTGTTGAATACTTTTCACTACACTCCAGGCACAAGCTGATCCCTTTTGGTCCTTACCACAAGCTTGGGAAGACAGCATTAGTGTGTTTGCCCACAGTTGGAGAAACTGAGGCTTGGAAGGCACAGACCATAAGTAGGAGACTCTGAGTCCTATCTGCTTGGTAACAAAGATTATCATGCCTGTTATCACCACATTCTCCCAAGTTTTCTTAACATTTTATCTCACCTTTAATTTGTGTTATTTCTCCATGTGGTTTTTCATTCCTGATACTAAGAGTGCACAATTAAATAAAGCTCACTGACAGAGTTTATCTTCATTATTTGTCTTGTAAATAAAATTAAAACACCAACATCCTAGGACTGCAGTTCAAATTCTCTGGTACACATTCCTTCCCAGAAGTGTGACCACACCTGAAGGAGGCTGATCCAGTCAGTACCCAAGCAACTAGGGAAAACGGTCTGATGGCTGCCATGCTGGCTTTAGATGCTGAATATATTAGTTGGTTTTCATGCTGCTGATAAATACATATCTGAGACTGGGAAGAAAAGGAGGTTTAATAGACTGACAGTTCCACGTGCCTGGGGAGGCCTCACAATCATGGCAGAAGGCAAGGAGGAGCAAGCCACATCTTACATGGATGGCAGAGGCAAAGAGAGAGCTTGTGCAGGGAAACTCCCATTTCTAAAACCATCAGATCTCATGAGACTCATTCACTATCATGGGAAGAGCACAGGAAAGACTTGCCCCCATAATTCAATCACCTCCCACCAAGTTCCTCCCACAGCACATGGGAATCATGGGCATTACAATTGAAGATGAGATTTGGGTGGGGACAGACCTGAACCATATATTCCCACCACTGGCCCCTCCCAAATCTTATGTCCTCACATTTCAAAACCAATCATGCCTTCCCAATAGTCCTCCAAAGTCTTAACTCATTTCAGCATTAACTCAAAAGTCCACAGTTCAATGTCTCATCTGAGACAAGGTAGGTCCCTTCCACCTATAAGCCTGTAAAATCAAAAGCAAGTTAGTTATTTCCTAGATACAATGTGGGTACAGGCATTGGGTAAATACAGCCATTCCAAATGAAAGAAATTGGCCAAAACAAAAGGCTACAGGCCCCATGCAAGTCCAAAATCTGGCAGAGCAGTCAAATCTTGAAGTTCCAAAATGATCTCCTTTGACTCCATGTCTCACATTCTGGTCACACTGTTATGAAAGGTGGGTTCCCATGGTCTTGGGCAGATCTGCCCCTGTGGCTTTGCAGGGTACAGCCTTCCTCCTGGCTACCTTCATAGGCTGGCATTGAGTGTCTGTGGCTTTTCCAGGCTCATGGTGCAAGCTGTTGGTGGATCTACCATTCTGGGGTCTGGAGGACAGTGGCCCTCTTCTCACAGTTCCACTAGATGGTGCCCTACTAGAGACTCTGTGTGGGGGCTCCAACCCCACATTTCCCTCCACACAGCCCTAGCAGAGGTTTTCCATGAGAGCCTTGCCCCTGCAGCAAACTTCTATCTGGACATCCACACATTTCCATATATTCTCTGAAATCTAGGTAGAGGTTCCCAAACCTCAGTTCTTGACTTCTGTGCACCAGAAAGCTCAACATCACATGGAAGTTGCCAAGGCTTGGGGCTTTCGCCCTCTGAAACCACGGCCTGAGCTGTGCTTTGGCCCCTTTTAGCTATGACTGGAGTGGCTTGGACACAGGGCACCAATTTCCTGGGCTATACACAGCACGGGGACCCTGGGCCTGGCCCATGAAACCAATTTTTCCTGCTAAACCTCTGGGCCTGTGATGGGAGAGACTGCTACAAAGGTCTCTGACATGCCCTGGAGACATTTTCCCCATTGTCTTGGAGATTAACATTTGGCTCCTCAGTACTTAATGCAAGTTTCTGCAGCCATCTTGAATTTCTCCTCAGAAAAAATGTGATTTTCTTTTCTATTGCATTGTCAGCCTGCAAATTTTCCAAACTTTTATGCTCTGCTTCCCTTTTAAAACTAAATGTCTTTAACAGCACCCAAGTCACCTCTTGAATGCTTTGCTGCTTAGAAATTTCTTCCACCAGATACGTTAAATCACCTCCCTCAAGTTCAAAGTTCCACAAATCTCTAGGCAAGGGCAAAAAGCTGCTAGTCTCTTTGCTAAAACGTAACAAGAGTCACCTTTGCTCCAGTTACCAACAATTTCCTCATCTCCATCTGAGACCACCGCAGCCTGGATTTCATTGTGCATATCATTATCAGCATTTTGGTTAAAGCCATTCAACAAGTCTCTAGGAAGTTCCAAACTTTCCCACATTTTCCTGTCTTCTTCTGAGTCCTCCAAACTGTTCCATCCTCTGCCTCTTACCCAGTTCCAAAATCACTTCCACATTTTTGGGTATCTTTTCAGCAACGCCTCACTCTACTGGTACCAATTTACTGCATTAGTCCATTTTCACACTGCTGATAAAGACCTACCTGAGACTGGGAAGAAAAGGGGGTTTAATGAACTTACAGTTCCATGTGGCTGGGGAGGCCTCACAATTATGGTGGAAGGCAAAGAGGGGCAAGTCACATCTTATGTGGATGGTGGCAGGCAAAGAGAGAGCTTGTTCATGGAAACTCCTGTTTTTAAAACCATCAGATTTTGTGAGACTCATTCGCTATCATGAGGACAGCACAGGAAAGACTCACCCCCCTAATTCAATCACCTCCCACTGGGTTCCTCCCACAATACGTGGGAATTCTGGGAGTTATAATTCAAGATAAGATTTGGGTGGGGACACAACCAAACCATATCACTGAGAGCGTAAATCTCCGTTTTACTCATAGGAAGGGCATGTTTGGCTTCTCAAAGAGATTGTAAGTTAACACCAACAACAAGAACCATGTCTTACATTGTAATTCTCCTGGCAGATGCTAAAATGTGCAGCACAGCCTTGTGCTTTGATATAGTAAGTGTATATTATTAGATAATAAATGTTCAATAAATGTGAGCTGAACTGACTCTAACTTGATTATACCAAAAACTGAGGGAATCTGCTTCCCATTCTGCCTCTCCATCCCAAGTCTGTTTAGTGCCTCATGAGATGGTGAGAGGAGAGCAACAGACACAAGCCACATTGTGGTTACTCAAATTTAACCTCTACTCTGAAGTCCATTGTCATGATCAAACCCCATCTCTTTTAGTAATCACACAGAACTGCTTTAGTGCTAATCCACCTCCTAATCTTCCTATTATTTCTCTAAGTTCTCCCATCATAATGTAGTCAATCATTCAATGAAACTTTAAGGATTAGCTAACACTGGGCAAAGCAGCAGAGAGGACAGATGTGGAGGTGAAATATTAGTGGGCCCACCTTCAGGGATTATACCATCTAGTAGAGGAAGAGATTAGAATATCAATCACAAGGGACTAGTTGCCATGGGGGAAAGAAAGTCATGTCTTCCTGAGAAAGTCAGTGTACCCCTTCTCCACCAGCCCCACCCTGGATCAGCCTAACCATTTTCCTCCTCCCCTCCCCATCCTGTGATCTGTTAATAAAGCCAAGGGGATTGGTGCCTCTCCACACTTAGAGCATCTCCATTGCCATATGCCCACAGCTTTCCCAATGGCACTCCCAACCATTGGTTCAACCTTCCCAATGACAGAAAAGAGAGGCCACCAGACTCAAATACTTAAATTTCTTATATCCTGAAAATATATCTGTCACCATATGCATTCTTCTTACTTCCTTCTTTAGAGTCTTCCTTTCACAAGCTAATTCCTCCAGTGAGCTTTGGGATAACATTCTCTCCTGCCTCCTCAGGGCACTGGCTGTATTAATAATCCTCCCTCCCAGTTACCCAAGCCAGAAATCAGTCTTTCAAAATCCTTGCTTTTACATCCTCCCATTGAATCAATTATAATATTTAATTTAACTAATATCTTCCAACAACTTATCTTGACTACCTTTTGGAACTGTCCCTTCATCTCCAAAAGAACAATAGCATAAGTAACAGAAATCAGATTGTGTGACTTAGCCTTAGCATATTCCAGTGACTCTCCATTGCTTTTGTAGATTGGCATTCAAGGCTTTTCATCATTTGACTCCTGCCCACCTATGTGGCCTTCTCTCTTGTCACTTCCTTTTTCAAAAACGAAGTTCCCCAAACCTCAAAACCACTTATACCTACTTAGATACACCATGCTTATTTACATCCTCAAGGCTTTATTAAAAATTTATCTTCTTAATTTATGCAAACTCCTCCCTCTTCTTTACTCTCATATACTCCTGGGCACCAAATTCTACTTATCTGATCTCTTAAATGGCTCTTCCCTATGATGCGTCTTGCCCAACAGCAGCAGAATGCAAATTCTTCTTAAGTGCACATGAAACATTCTCCAAAACACATCATATGTTAGGCCACTGCAATGGTTTGAATGTGTCCCTTAGAAAGCATGCTTTGGAAACTTAACCCCCAATGCAATAGTGTTGGGAGGCAGAGCCTAATGAAAGTAATTAGGCCATGAGAACAGAGTGAATGGATTAATGTCCTTATCACAGGCGTGGGTTCTTTATAAAAGGGAGCGTTTGGTCCCCATTTACTCTCTCTCTCTCTCTCACCCTCTCTTGCCCTTCTACCTTCCACCACAGGATGACAAAAAGGCCTTCATCAGATGCCAGTACCTCTGTCTTGGACTTCCCAGCCTCCAGTATCATGAGCCAACAAATTTCTTTCCATTATAAATTACCCTGTCTCAGGTATTCTGTCACAGCAGCACAAAATGAACTCAGACAGCTGCAAAACAAGTCTTGGTAAATTTCAGAAGATTAAAATCATATTAAGTATCTTTTCTGACCACATTAATATGAAACTAGAAATCAATAACAGGGAGAAAACTGGAACATTCACAAATTCATGAAAATTAAAAAATATGTTCCTGAACAACCAGTAGGAAAAAGAATAAATATAAAGGGAAATTTTAAAAAATATATTGAGATATACCAATATGGAAACACAATACGCCAACATTTATGGGATGGAGCAAAAGCTCTTCTAAGAGAAAAGTTTATAGCAATAAATGCCAACATTAAAAAAGAAAAAAGACCTCAAATAAATGACCTAAAATTACACCTCAAGGAACTTGAAAAAGAACAAACTAAGCCCAAAGAAGAAAGGAAATAACAAAGAGCAGACATAAATAAAATAGAGGCTAGAAAAAAAACAAAATGAAGTGTCAAGAAAACTAAGAATCTCTTTTTTGAAAAAGTAAACAAAATTGACACCCTTAAGCTAGACTAAGAAAGAGAGAATACTCAAATAAATAAATTTATAAGTGAAAGAAAAGACACTACAACTGATACCAGAGTAATACAAAGGATGATAAGAGTCTCCTATGAACAATTACATACCAACAAATTGGATAGCCTAGAAGAAATGGATACATTCCTAGCAACATACAACCTACCAAGACTGAACCATGAAGAAACAGAAAATCTGAACAAACCATTAGCAAGCAAGGGGATTGAATCCATAATTTTAAAAATCTCCCATCAAAGAAAGCTCAGGAATTCTACCAAAAGTTTTTTAAATTAATACCAATCTTCTAAACATTATTTCAAAAAAAAAAAAAAAAAAATGAAGAGAAACAGAGAACAGCAGTTGCGAGGAGCTAGGGTGGGGAAGAGAGTCAGGAGATGTTCGTCAGTAGGTACAGAGTTTCAGTTAGACAGGATGAATGAATGAGCTCTGGAGATGTATTGTACAACATGGCGACCAAAGTTAATTATATTATATCTTTGAAAATTGCTAAGAAGGAAGATCTTAAATGCTCTCATCACATTAAAAAATGATAAATATGTGAGATAAAATGATAAAAATAAATGTTGGTTAAATTGATTCTATCATTTATAATGCATCCATATATCTGCACATCATATTGTATGTCATGAATATATCCATCTTGTATTTGTCAAATATATATATATATATCTCTTTTAATAAAACTGAAAAGAATTCACCTCCCCACCAAAAGATATGGCATTTCTCTACCAGTGTAAATTCTTTTCACCTGCAAAATTTCTCTTTAAGCATCTCCTCTCCTGGAACTCTTCCCTGGTACCCTCTCTTATAAAAGCTGACTTGGGTGCCTCCTCTTGGTGCTCCCTTTATTTCACAAGGGATATTTTCAGCATGGTCTTCTTGCAACCTTGTCAGACTTCATGGTGGGGGTGGCCTTTCTTCTGCGCAACTTCAGTGCCTACTATGGTGTCTGGAACATAATAAACACTCAAATTGTTGCAGAGCAGGTGAGCAAGGTAGAATTCAGGAGAAACAATGGAAGAAAATGGGGAAGATTTTGTCCTTCTTACTTTCCACTACCGACTCACATTTGAGTTCTTATCTTCTATTCTCACTTAAGAGGTATAAAGGGTTTATATTTGCCTTGGGTTCCACCAAATCTTCTTTTGGCTTCATAACAGTTTTTTGTGGCCCATCCAACCATTGCAATACTCCTTACCTCAAAGATATGAGTTGGGGGGCAGAAGGCAAATTATATGTGATTGACAGATATTTAACACAGTTTCATGGATTCAGTGTGATAGTGGAAAAATAACTAAGCCATTTTTACCACCCAATGCCACTTGTCTAATGTCCTCTAAGTCCTGGAGATTTTATCTGGCTCCTGACAAAATCTCTCCATTCAGGTAGATTCAAAATCTCTCCACCCCCTGTTTCTTCCACCCTGCAAACACGGTTACTCCAACTTTTATTTACTCTGCTCTCCTTTTGAGATTTTTATCACCTCCTGCCTTAACCTTACCCAGCTTTCGTTTTGTGATTCCTTAAATTCCAACATCTTTCTACCATTTTTCTCACAGGCCCTGTAACTCAAGCCATACTCCTCTGCATTTTCCATTTGAGTTCTTCAAAACACATGTCTCCTTTTTGTGTATGTATCTATGTGTGCATTTGTTCATTTTTGAGACAGAGTCTTTCTCTGCTGCCCAGGCTGGAGCACAGTGGTATGATCTCAGCTCAATGCAACCTCCCCCTCCCGGGTTCAAGTGATTCTCCTGACTCAGCTAGATTAGCTGAGGATCCAGTAGCTGGGGTTACAGGTGTGCGTCACCACGCCCAGTTAATTTTTGTATTTTTAGTAGAGATAGAGTTTCACCATGTTGGCCAGGCTGGTCTTGAATCCCTGACCTCAAGTGATCACTGCCCACCTCAGTCTTCCAAAGTGCTGGGATTCCAGGCATGAACCACTGCACCTGGCCTCATGTCTCCTTTTTAAACACAACTCAGAGTAATATTAGCTTCTTCTTTAAAAATGTTCATGCTCTACTATTTACATTTTAATTAAGATAATGATGTCTCAAGGAATATGGTACCACTTCTCAATTCAACCTACCTTTTAGGGAGTTGTTTTCATCACCTCCTCGTCACCCCATTGATGAAGGGGTTTTCCTGCACTAGGGTTACAGTCATGGCCAAACACATGCCACCTGACACAGAAGAGGTGAGACTGACACGAGTTTCTTAGCTACGTATAAGCACAGCCTGGCTAGAAGGATGCAGCATGCCAACGGCAGCACAGGGAGGTTGCCCTGGGGACCCGTGTAGAAGCAGGGGTCTGTGAGAGGCAGGCTTTGTGGTAGCAAGAGGGTGGGGTGACCCCTGTTCCTGGTGAGAGGATGGGATTGGCTTGTTTGGCTAATTTCTCAGGTTAGCAGAGAACTAAAACCCATTACTCAGGGATAAACAGGAACTGTACATGGCCCCCTGACAAGGAGATTTATTTGGCCAGAGCCATTTGAGACCCCGCTGGTTTTCTGAGATGTCAACATACACATCATATTGGGCCTCAAATTTAGGCCTTGAACCGTAGGAATGACCATGTTACCTGAAGAGAACCAGAAGGTCTCTTTTACCTGAACACAATAGAATGTAATTATATATGAAGCATGAAAAGATAATTGAGGCCATTGTTTATAACGCATCAGGGGTGGAGGGTGGGTGCAGGGGATAGCTGCCTGGCCTGGAGAATTGAATCTAAGCATGCGAGGGTGGAGGCTCCATCTCTCCAAGTCTGTTAAGGCCTGGTGTTATCGGGACCTGTTCTTCCTGGCACGTGTGGGGCTGGCAATGCAATGGCCATGCTGACTGCCCACCCCTGAGAGTGACAGGACACTGTGAAACCATTGCCTGATGACACCCCATCTTTATGTCCGGAAGTACTATGAGAGCATGACCTGAGTGGCTCCTATGTGGGTCAAGCTGAAACATCTCACTGTGGCCAGTAATAACTGTCACACCCTGTACAAGAGTGTATGCATTTAGGGAGACAATTTTTATCAAAATAGCCAAACAGAAATGGAAAGTTTGCGATATCTCACTCTATACCAAGCTTGTCCAACCCACAGCCTTAAGATGGCTTTGAATGCAGACCAACATGAATTAATAAACTTTCTTAAAACGTTATGAGATTTCTTTGCGATATTTTTTGTTTATTGTTTGTTTGTTTGTTTGTTTGTTTTGGAAAGGGAGTCTTGCTCTGTCACCCAGGCTGGTGTGCAGTGGTACGATCTTGACTCATCGCAACCTCCACCTCCCAGGTTCAGGTGATTCTTCTGCCTCAGCCTTCCGAGTAGCTCTACAGGTGTGTGCCACCACACCCAGCTAGTTTTTGCATTTTTGGTAGAGAAGGGGTTTCACCATGTTGCTCAGGCTTGTCTTGAACTCCTGACCTCAGGTAGTCCACCCACCTCAGCCTCCCAAAGTGCTGGGATTACAGGCGTGAGCCACTGCGTCCAGCCGTTTGCGACTGTTTCTTAGCTCATCAGCTATCATTAGTATTAGTGTCTGACCCAATACAATTCTTCTTTTTCTGATGTGGCCCAGGAAAGCCAAAAGATTGAACACCCCTGCTCTACACAGTTCATGTTGCTCCTCAAAGTATTCTGGAATTTAGAATTATTCTACAATTTAGAATTATTCCAGAATTTAGAATTATTTTAGAATATGTTTTTCAGATATTTTTACTCCCTAGAAAACCCAAGGTCTTTAATATTAAGAGTAATTGGCCTCTTGGCATTTTGCCTTCTTGATATGCCGGTTTCGCCCTTGCAACCAGAATATATAAATGTGAGCCACAGGCTACTGTATAAATGAGGAAGGAACAGTTGGTTCCACTTAAATGAGCTGATTTATGTTATTCTGTATGATAATACACACTTATTTTGCATTCAGGGACTTTTTTCCAGGCATTTGTTTTTTCCGCGAATTTTTATTTGAGACTCCTAAAAAGACAATGCAAGGCTGTTGCTAAACTGTGGGAACGTGATAGATTATCCCACACAAACACGTGCCATTTCCTTCCTCCCATTTTCTCCCCCGTCTAAAGAATGGGGATTTTTTTTTATTGTTGTTTTTGAACATGGTCTAAAGGGTTGCCCTGAAGTCACATTATGGTGGCCTCACAGCTGAAAGCTTACAGTAACCACTATTCTTATAGGCCATATCCTGCCATTGATTTTTACATAGAACTCCCCATTGACTGCCAAAGGGAGTTTTTGCCTGAGATCGATGGCAGGATATAGCCAGTGACATTAAGCATGGATAAAAGACCCTTGAGTTAACTGTCAACAGAACTAAAATTTAGATGTAAACTCATTTAACAAAAATTGGCTTTCAAAGGTTCATCAAAAAAGAAATCATTTCAAAATGACTTTCTTCTCCCTTAAGGTCAATGTAAATAAGATTTCTTCTTTCCAAATCACTGTTTTCTTAGACTTGTCTTTTGTGTTGCATGTTTATTAAAATCATATTCTCATTAGTACTGCTAACAGATTTAAAGATTTGCTTAAAAGATGTGAGTTTTTCCCTCAAACAATATATAAAATCTAGTGGGGAGGAAAAATGGATACATAATATATCTAATGCAAAGTGAAAGGGAAAAAAGGAAAGAGAACAGAAAAGGGAGACAGTGTTTCAAACTCTGGGGTGTTAAAAAGAAATCTCTCTATAGTACATATACAGGATCTCAAGTAAAGAAGTAAAAAATTAAAAACTTAACCATCCAAAATTTTTAATAGTATATAATGCCACACATCTAATGGCTCTATGCATGCTGATGTTGGCATTATGTATATTTCAAGCCAAGTTACCTGCTCACAGAATGGTCTATTCATAGGGTTCTCTATTTTCCAGTATTCCTGGGAAATCCTAGTTTGTACCTGATGTCCTCCACGAGTTTACACTCTCAAAAATGACCCCATTTAGCTGATGAATTTCACAAACACACTGTTACTGATGCTGATGTCGAAATCTGCCTTAGTTGTGGTAAGTTAATGAGAAATGGAAAAGCAGAGTGTGGAGAACTTTGATGCACCAGTCCAGGGCCCAGAGCGTTGGAGGGGCCAGGGCTCTAACTCCAACGCTAGGCTGGTGGGCAGCACTTGGCCATCTGAGGCTGTAGAGATACACACTCTGCTACCCTCTAAGATATTTCATTCGTTCCTTTCCTTGATTTTTTTCCCCTTTTATCCAGCTCTCTCATTTTTTTCCCTTCTTCCTTCCATCCTAGAGTCACCAGTTACTGGGTAGTTTATTCCTAAGCAGCTGCTCTGTTGACCTACCCAAGAGCATCCCGAATGTCTTCCTGTTGGTTGGAAAGTCATCCTTTCCAATCTGCCAGCCAGTGAGTCAACAAATGTTTGTTGAACAACCACTTGAACCAGATGGAGCATACCTGGTTCAAGCATACCTAGTGGGGGTTGCATACACCACTAGGTAGCAGGGATGCAATGATGAAAATAGAGCTGCAATCCTTTCTATATTTGGGTATTTACATGGGTTCACCATGCAGAACAAATGCCACATAACTGTGATTTCAAATTTGCTGACAAATTTGTGAATGTAACCACGTAAAATTGTCTTGAACTTTTCATTAGT
This sequence comes from Rhinopithecus bieti, assembly GCF_001698545.2. Lineage (NCBI taxonomy): Eukaryota > Metazoa > Chordata > Mammalia > Primates > Cercopithecidae > Rhinopithecus > Rhinopithecus bieti. Next base: position 975,942 of record NW_016803270.1, on the reverse strand, counting down.
GTGAACAGCTTAGGTTATTCAAACATTTTTCAAATTAGCAGGACATCAGTTGGGGTTGATTCATGTATATTTGAAACTGACATTCATCACATTGAAACGTGTTGAATGAGCAACCATTAAAATTTGATATAAGCAGTCTTTGCAAATATGTTCCTTTTTTTTTTTTTTTTTTTTTTTTTAAGATGGAGTCTCACTCTGTCACCCAGGCTGGAGTCCAGTGGCACAATCTCGACTCACTGCAACCTCTGCCTCCCGGGTTCGAGCAATTCCCCTGCTTCAGCCTCCCAAGTAGCTGGGACTACTGGCGTGTGCCACCATGCCCAGCTAATTTTTGTACTTTTAGTAGAGACGTGGTTTCACCATGTTGGCCAGGATGGTCTCGATCTCTTGACCTCATGATCTGCCCACTTTGACCTCCCAAAGTGCTGGGATTACAGGTGTGAGCCACCATACCCGGACAATGTTCCCTTTTTAACCAAAGAATTGTGTGGGTAAATGATACATGCACTCAACTAGTTTCTGTTTATGGGTCATAGAAACATCTGACTGACAGATAAAAAAAAGATTCTGATGTTTCAAAATGATTTTTTAGTTTTATGCTGCTTCTTTATTTTTCCCCATCTTCATCAACCTAAGTAAGGAATCTCAGATTTTGCACAAGATAAGCTGCTCTTGCTGACATTCTGAAAGTAAAAGCTTGAATTTGAGGAAATGGCTAGGAACACAGGCAAATTCAGAGTTAATCCATTTCAGACATTTAACTTCCAGAACCTTCGGTTAGCAAAGGTAAGTTGATATAGCTTTTGAAGTTATTTTATAGGAAACTGAATTGTAGACGTCTTCCATCTCATTACTCTTGCCGTCTCTGCCTACGAATTCTCTTTCACTGAAGCCAGCAATTAAAAATAGGCCTGGATTTGGACAGTCAGATGTAAGCATGGCATTTAGATTTAGCCTTATTTGTAAACAGCATGATTCACAAAAATCCATGTGAATAACCAAAGGAAGAGGACTGTTCTGTGTGAAGCCTTAATTAATGGGAAGCTAACCCGAGGAAGTGCAGACTGTCAATTTCTTCCTGGCTGCATGGGAGGCAGCGGCTGACGTGTCTGCCCTGATGCAAGAACAGTTTGCAATCTCAATAAAGCAATCATCATGCGAAAGATGGGTAGATCTGGGAAGATGTATTAAAAATGATCACTCTCTTCTTAAGGATTACCCTCTGGGTGAAGAGCGAAGAAATACACTCATTTCCCTGAAGTCCTTCCACGACAGATAAAATCATTACATAATATTAGAGACCCAGAGGGTGGGAATTGCTTTCCTACCAGAAAACCCTTCTGTTTCTCACCACGCCACCATGATTCCTGCTGGTGTCCTAAGCGGACAGCTGCCTTCCAGCCTCCTGGAGTAAGACAGTTCAATTCTGCTCGCCATCTCTCTAGCTTAGAAAGCTCTGCAGTGATGTCTAGCTGTCCACAGCTCATTTTCAGGCCGACAGTGGGGTTCTTAGAACATAAATTAAACAGTTCTATTGTAGTTAAGTGCCTGGATACATAAGAGGTTTATTGGAGGGAGGGGGACGGAGAAGGGCATTGCTTTTTTGCTGTCCTTGGAGTTACCTGTTTCAACCTTAGCTCTTTACTTGTGTGTGCACACAGGCACCACTCACTTACTCACTTAGGAGAAATTAGAAAAGGCTGTCTGGAGTTTTGCCATCACCTCCACTGACTGTCCAGAGTTGCCGATCTGCATTATTTATACCTGTGAAAGTCATTAGTGCTATCTGGATTTTTCTTCTAAGGACTGTAGGATTGCAATTGCTTGCCCTCCTAAAGTGGGGTATGGCTCTGGCCAGTGAAGGAAGGGGTGTGCTGATGTACCCCTTTCAGGTGGAAGTGGCAAGAGTCAGGGTGAAACTTGTCACCCTCTCTTCTTTCCTTTGCCTCAATAACTGGCATTTTTTTATTTTTATTTTTTTTATTTTTTTTAGCTGGTGGTTGTTATTTTATAATGGGTCCTGGAGAGAGGAAAATGCAGAAAAGAAAATTATCAAGGGCATGGACAGGAAATACGCCTTGTTTTTTTAAAACTGACAGGCAGGAGCTGCTCACCACTATTGTTTAACCTAGCCTTATGGCCAATATGCTAACCTTGACTATCTAACAGACTTTTAAGAAATTCTTAGGTTTACGCAGACTATCACAGCCCCATAACACATAACACAGCTCCATAGGCCAACATGTCACCTACGTTCTGCTCATCAAATAACACTGATGGAGCTATCGGTCATGCTGGAGCCAGCACGGACTCCTGCTGGCTTCCATATCAGCCAAATGCTTTGCAAAAGCTACCCAATGCTTTGACATCAGATCTGGGTTGTGCACCTCAGCAAAGGAAAAAAAAAGAAGGTCACTTTAAAAGTCTATGCCTTTCGTTTTTGAAACCAGCTCTCGTTCTTTATCCGCTCCCTACCTGAACTTACTCTCTCATAAATCCAAACAAGATAACCAGCCCATCAGACATTAATAGAGATGTAGGGCAGCCTGTCCATTTAGGAAACACACACTTAGTCATCCATTTCTCCACCTAGCCATTCATCTGCCCCCACTTCCAGGAATGATTTCTGTTGAGAACAGCAGTTATTCATTCTCCGTCCCCCAGTCTGCCTTGGCGGAACCATCTCTGAATTCATAACAGGCAATTTGAAATACAAACCGACTCAGGGAAGTGGGCTGTCTCTGATCACCAGTGTTGCTGCCTTGGTTTCTCCCACGTGTCCCTCGGCTGGGGCCGCCCTGTCAGCAGCAGCAGCTGCTGGCTTAGGTTTCTCGCCTTCCATCAGCACACACACATAATAAGAATCAAATCTCAAAAGGCAGCTTTCTGCAAACTTTCAATTTATTAACCTAAAGTTCCCGAAAAAGGTTCAATTGGTGATATCAGAACCTACTGTCTCCCGGAGGCCTGAAAGAAAATATATTTAAAGTGTGGGGGGAGGGGGATAACTAGTGACATTGAAATATTCAAATACAGGATTTACATGATAATGGGGAATGGAGTACTTTTCTCACCATTCTACCTGCAATGATTATAGAGCAGTACAATCATTTGCACAGCAAAAGCAAATCATATTTCGATTAAACCCAGAAGTTCAAAAGATTGACGGAAATCTCCTGCTCATTTCCAAAACAAAGGCATCAAAGGACACTAGAATATACCCTAGATAACTGGTCTCTCTTTCCGACCTAAATAAGGGAGCTTTTCAGTCCATGTCAAAGGCCTCTCTTTGGAGACAATCTGTAGAGTGGATTGGAAGATGCCACGTTGTTCTGAAGACATTTCTGTTCAGGAAAAGCGATGGCTCCCTGCTGGCGAGGTGCCCATTTTTCAAGCTTCCCAAAACATTCACTGAAACTGTGTCTGTCTCTTGTCTACTGTTCACACCTCATGGGGACTTGTCTGACATTGTGCATTCCTTGAGGGCAGGGACTATGTCTGATTTTAACCATTGCACTCTTGGCAGCAAGCATCATGTCTGGCACAGAGCAGATACTCAATAAATATTGAATACTTAAGGCTTTTTCATGATGCCACTTTTGAGTATCTCAGACTCTTCTCATAGCCAAGACAGGAGTAGGGAGAGGCCTGGAGTCTTGCTACCCAAGCTCTCCTTACAGGAAGGAACTCATCCCAAAGAGGGGAAGTCGGTCCCATTGCTCGGGGTTCTCTCCTTTAGGGAAAAGTCAAGGGATGGTCTATCTGCTAATCATCCTAAAAGTCTGGAATTATATTTTGGATTTTCATGCCTTTGTCTTAAAACATTGAACTCCTTTCTCCTTTTTTTTTTTTTTTCTCCAAGACCGAGTCTCACTCTGTCGCCCAGGCTGGAGTGCAGTGGTGCCATCTCGGCTCACTGCAACCTCTGCCTCAGCCTTCTGAGTAGCTGGGGTTACAAGTGCGCACCACAACGCCTGGCTAATTTCTGTATTTTTAGTGGCAATGAGGTTTCACCATATTGGCCAGGCTGGTCTCAAACTCCTGGCTTCAAGTGATCTGCCCCCACGTCGGTCTCCCAAAGTGCTGGGATTTACCAGTGTGAGCTACTGCACCTGGCCTGAACTCCTTTTCTGTCTCTTTCCAGCACTCAAGACATCAAAGCGAAGACATGGTGACTCCTCCAGTGCAAAATTCTGGATTGCCCTAGGTCTTCTGATAGCAGCTGTGATCACCTGTGCTGACCACACAGGAGTCAAAGGTCTGTAGATCATTGCCATGAAGGGGCTCACAACTGGACAGACTTCCCGCTGCTAGTGTGAGTGACGTGGTGATGGTCACAGTCAAGAAAGGCAAAGCAGAGATCAGAAAGAAGGTATGTGCGGCATTGGTCATTTGACAACAAAAGTCACACCGGAGAAAACATAACATTTAAAAAAAATTTGAAGACAATGCAGGGTCATAGTTAAAAAAAATTAAGGCAAGGGGAAAGGTTCTGCCATTACAGGACCAGTTGCAAAGGAGTGTGCAGATCTGTGGCCCGGGTTGGTGTCCAGTGCTGGCAGCGTTGCATGATTCTCCAGTATATTTGTAAAAAATTAAAAAAAAAAAAAAAAAAAAAACATTGAAATGTATTCACCCTCCCACAAAAGAAGGTTTGAACTCTTTATAAAAATATGTAAACAATTGATTCTACATTTGACAGATTTGAATCTTAAATTTTCTCTCTCTCTCTCTCTCTCACACACACACCACTTATCAAAGGCTTCCCATCAGACTTTTAAAGACCTGAACTCTTCAGTTTAACCAACAAGGCCTTGGTAATCTGAGCCTTAGGGCCCACCTCTCTGAACTCCTCCCATCTTCTCATTTCATTCCAGCCAGCTTTCTACTTTTGGCTCACACCAAGTAACTTCCCAACCCAAGGCCTTTACAACGTGATGTCACCTCTACCCTAGCATGCTTTCCCACTAGAACTTTGCACGGCTCACTTCTTCACCAAATTTTTAGTGCTTTCTCAGAGAGTCCTTTCCAAATCACCTGATCTTTTCCCACTTTGTTTTTTTGTTCATTTGTTTGTTTGCTTTTAGTTTTTTTTTTTTTTTTTTTTTTTTTTTTTTTTTTTGAGACAGAATCTTGCTCTGTCACCCAGGCTGGAGTGCACTGGTATGATCTCAGCTCACTGCAACCTCCTGCCTCAGCCTCCTGAGTAGCTGGGATTATAGGTGTGCACCACTACGCCTGGTTAATTTTTATATTTTTAGTAGAGACAGGGTTTCACCCTGTTGACCAGGCTGGTCTTGAACTCCTAACCACCTGCATTGGCCTCCCAATCCGTCTGCCTCGGCCTCCCAAAGTGCTGAGATTACAGGCGTGAGCCACCACACCCGGCAACACTTTGTTATTTTTCATCCCCTGTTCACTTTATTTTCTCCCTGATACAGAACACTATCTGCAATGACTCTCTCTTTCTTCCTTCCTTTCTTTCCTTCCTTCTCTTTTCTCTTTCCTTCCTTCCTTTCTTTTCCCTGTGTATTGTCTGTGTCTCTGTGTCTCCTACTATAAAACCCAGTGGGGGCCAGGACTCAATCTGAGCACTCAGGCATACTCAATGGACACCTGTTTTGTGAGTCAACACACTTGGGGCTCACAGGGTGAGTGACTAGCTCAGAGCCACAGGACCGGGATATTTTGACAGTTCTTCCCAGGGTCTGTCTCTAACACAAGGATGTAGGCAAATAGGAGTTTCAAATCACTTCCTCTTTAGTCCGAAAGAACCAGTAGCCCTTTGTGAACCCTGTGCTACTTTTCTAGGACCACCATAACGAAGTACCACAACTTGGTGACTTAAAACAACAGAAATGTACTCACAGTTCTGGAGGCCAGACATCCAAATGGAAGTGGCCACCATGCTGTGCTCCATCTGAATGCTCTAGGGGAGAATCCTTCCTTTCCCCTTCTAGCTTCTGGCAGTGTCCAGCAACCCTAGGTGCCCTTTGCTTGTATTCATGACTCTCATTCTGCCTCTGCCTGAACTTGGCCTTCTCTCCATGAGTGTCTGTGTTTCTCTTTTCCTCTTCATGTAAGGATACCAGTTATTCGGGTGTCCTCCCCAGCATAACCTCATGCTAGCTACATTACATCTGTAAAGACTCTACTTCCAAGGAAGGTCACGTTCACAGACACTGAGGTTAAAACTTCAACGTATCTTTTGGGCAAGACGATTCAACCCACAAGAGCTGACTGAGTTGGTCCCATGGAGAATATGCGAGCTGCTGTAAGAATAAACCAATTTTTCCAGACTGATCTTGAAGCCAGGCCACGCAGTGGCTCCTGGGACACAGGCACAGGAGTAGTGGCTCTCATCTGTAATCCCAGCTACTCAGGAGGCCAAGGTGGGAGAATCACCTGAGGCCAGGAGTTCAAGACTAGCCTGGGCAGCATAGCAAGACTCCATCTCTAAAAAAACTTTAAAGATTAGCTGGGTGTGGCAGTGCACCTGTAGTCCCAGCTACTTGGGAGGCTGAGGCTGGAGGGTCGCTTGTGCCCAGGAGTTTGAGGCTACAGTGAACTATGATCATACCACTGTGCTCCAGCCTGGGTGACAGAGTGAGACCCTGTCTCTACAAAAAACAACAAAAAACAAAAAGAAGAAGGAAACTCGTCAACCTCAAACACGTGGAATTTTGGAAGAAACTGCAGTAGAAAGAACCTCTAAAATATTTATTATATGCCAGGGACAGGGCTGGACAGAATACAAGGTAAGTATTTGATGATAAGATGTTGTCAACATTAGTAAGAAGGCAGAAACTCACCAACATTTTTGAGAAAACTAGGATTTTAGAAAAGATATGGGTCCACATTAAGAAAGCAAGCAAATTTAGACTTTGCAGTAAAAATATATTTACTGAATGCACGCATTTCTGGAGCAGAAATGTGAGAAATGACCCTAGAAACCCAAACAACAAGTGGCTATTCTCTGCACACAAAAAACCTAAAATTGCATCCCAGTAATGCCAAAACCACCAGATGATAGCATAAAAATTCAGTAAACAGATACTCGTTCTATAGGATACCAAATGCCCAACTGTCATTTTTATTTCCCGCAGAACTAGCTGTCTGACCTAGTGTCATGTCGCTGCTATGAGAAGGTAGGGTTGTAGCCATGACCTCCAGGCTATTCCACAGGGTGAACAGGGCCATCTTCTCCAGTACAGCTGGTCTTTGAAGTCCTACTTTGACCCAGCTGAGGACTGCAGAAGCTTTCTGCTTTCCTTTCCTGCCATGACTGTCATAGGAGGGTCACACGAACAGTGCCGAGAAAACTGCTCATTTACTAGGAGAACTGTAGGTTTCCTGAAAAATCAAACTCTGCAGAGGGCATTAAGTCAGTGATTGCTAAATATGAATGCATTCCATTCCTAAGCAAATTGACAGTGTGATTTGGAGCTCATGAGAAGTTCCCGAGGGAAGGCATGGTATCTAGCTCCAAGATTGTATAACTGGGAGACCTTAAAAAGAGAAATGCCTTTCATTTGGCTCAACAGTGCACTCTCCAAAAATAAAATACTTTCATGCATGGTAACTGGTGCCTGATTTTTGAAAATATACAAGCAGCAACTAACTAGGATACCATAAAATGAATTCCTACAAAATTGAGGGAGATAATCTCCCATGTTCCTTCCAGCTCTAAAAATTGTATAACTTCGAAGTTTTATTTCAGTCCCAGAAGATTTCAGATACACAGATATTTCAAGTTCATTGAAAGAGAGATCAGAAAAGTAGAACTTTATAAAAGATAGAGAAGGAATTTAACAATGAACACAGCATGCAAAACAAGCAGCTGATCCTCCCAAGCAAATGTCTTAGGAGACAAAGAGCAGTTGTCTTCACTTTCAGAGGCTGATGGAAGGTTATGGAGCAAGTTCAGAGGGTGGTTCTAGGACCGCGTATCTGGCAAATCAAGTCTTCTTCCCTAGAAGAGCCATAAGAAGCTGTACTTCCTTCAAAAGCTTATATTTGGGTGGGCATCGTTGCTCATGCCTGTAATCCCAAGGAAACCAAGGGAGGAGGATGACTTGAGCCCAGGAGTTTGAGACTAGACTGTACAACATAGTGAGACCCCTATGTATACACAATTTAAAAATTAGCTGGGTGTAGTGGCATTCACCTGTAGTCCCAGCTACTCAGGAGGCTGAGGCAGGAGGATTGCTTGAGCTCAGGAGTTTGAGGCTGCAGTGAGCTATGATTGCACCACTGCACTCCAGCCTGGGTAACAGAGTAGGACCTTGTCTCTTAAAAAATAAATAAATAAAAATAAAAAAGAGTTTATAGTTTATAGCACTAGTTCTAAAACTGAGAAAGGGAGTGCCTGGGTGGGGTGGAGAGAGCATATTGGAACCAACTAGGAGTCTTTTCAGATAACATTCGCCCACTCTTGGAAGCTCAGATCTTTTGGTACAGTATGGGAAGGAGGGGAAAAGATGGAGACGGATGACTAGGAGGAGAGTTTGAAAAGACTTCTCAGGCAATTCTAATAGTCTTAGAATCACTTCACATGAAATAGAATAAAAAAGAATTTTCCTTCTTTCTATCTACCATTGTGAATGATTTTTCCTCCGAAGTTGGTTTTGCTTTTCATCCGGCCTGACTTTTCTTATGCATTGTAGGCTGTTTCAGAAATTGCTGTAACAATTTGCTTAGTAAAATTGTCTTAGCCAAGAAAAAAAGATTTTTGTCCTCCAATTTCAAAAACTATTAATTTGTGGCGATAACAATCTTTCACATCTTGGGAGTTTGGAGAAAAAATTTAAAGTGATACAATTGCCAAAAATGTGGTAAATTCCCTTTTGGGTTGCTGCACAAGTATTAGTTTATCCCAAACAGACCTCCCATGTTAAGGGACTTTCCTGAAACCCCCTGACTTTTCAAGATTATGAAACGTGCTCCGGGTACAGCTCCCTCAAGTCTCCACACCCTCCCACTCCATGAAAGAGACAGAACATCTGCTCCTCATCTCTGGGAAAGTATATTTAATTATTGGATGCTTTCCTTTTCAAAATGATGCTGGCCTATTGTGGGTTCGTTCTTTCTTTCTTTTTTTTTTTTTAGCCTCCAGGGCACAAACAAAATAAAATCATCCCTTCGGTGTTTAAATCAGATAATAGCATCTGCATCAACAAAAATAACAGCTAATAGTATAAAATTGTTTCTTTTATACTTACTGAGAAGCAAGAGTCAATAATAGGCAATGGTTGTCTCAGCATCCATGCAATGAATTTACTAGAGGAAACTTCTAGAAGCAAGGCTGTGCCAAGTACAGGACAGGTAGGAGCAAAGGAGGATTACATCACCTCACAGGTTTGAGGACCCCCACAAGGATCAGCTATTGTTTCTTGGTCCTAACAGAATCTATCGGAAAATTGTGTTTGTGCATAAGAGACAGAGAGAAAAGAAAAAAAAAAACCATTGCGGGAAGACAGGGAAACAAACCAAGCGTGTGAGTCTTCTTACTGAGAAAACATAATGCCTTCCACATCTTGATATAAAAGATGGTTAAAATGAGAAGCAGAGATTTCACTGCAGTAAATATTTACCGAAAAACCCACAAAAGTTTAAGCAAGTGTGGTCCTGGTATCATTCACATTTAAGCACCAACCAAAGACCAGTATGACCCATTTCTGTAAGAATTTTGGAGGAACAACTTTGTCATTTTTCTAGTGTCTTATTTGTTTTAAATCTTGTTCTTCTAAAAGCAAACGAGAACTAGCCAAAAGAAAATGTGTTGTTGTTTTAGAGCAGGAGAGGGGGGAAAAGATAGGAAACATTCACTAGTTTCAATTCAATGTAACTCAATGAATATTTCCTGAACCACTTCTAAGCCAGACAGAGTCTCTGTTCTCCAGGAGTGGATATCTACCCAGGAGACCTGCAACTAAAGACGTGTGTAGTGCAGTTCGGAGGCGAACTTAACTAAGACTTTGAGGGAGGGGCAGACTAAGGAAGGTTCCCAGAGAAGGGATATCTACACACGGTTCCCAAGCTTAGCTGCTTTTCAGAATTTCCAGGGAAGCCTTTGAAACTACATATTCCAGGATCTCTCTCTGGATCTTTTGGAATCAGAATCTCTAAGAGAGGACTGCACAATTATGAGTTTCCCCAGGCAGAACAAAAGTGGTGATCTGCTCCGGGCTGTGGGAGGAGAAGAAATACCAAGGATTCATAGGAGCCTGCAGGTGAGGACAAGCGCATCGGAGGAAGAGCTGGAAGACAGTTGGATGTGACTGTGCCTGAGAGAGCAGTGTTGGGACAGTCAGCCGTGGAGAGAAAGGCAGCCACGTCGTGAGAGCCTGTGCACAGTGGAGAGGAACTTGGCCTTCTTCTAAGGACAATGTTGTTGGGTGAATGGGAGATGGCAGCCGGAAGGAACCGCTATCATGGGGGCTGCGTGAGAATACAGGGGAGCCACACCAGAACCGAGTCCTTCTCTAGGGGTTTTAAACAGCCAGGGGCCGGGCATGGTGGCTCATACCTATAATACCAGCACTTTGGAAGGCAGACGTGGGAGGATCGCTTGAGCCTAGGAGGTGGAGGCTGGAGTGCAGCCATGATCACACAGCTGCACTCCAGCCTGGGAGGGAGACCCTGTCTCAAAAAACAAAATAAATAAATAAATAAAACATAAACAACCAAGAATCAGTTCCTTCGCCCTTGTTCTATTATTTACCGCCCTGCCCCCTTCCCTTTTATCTATATGCCTTCCATGGGGAAAGCAGATGAGGTGGAAATATACATGTTGATGAGGTGGAAATATACATGTAGTTTACAACCAGCTGGTATACCCTTGCTCTTTCACTTGAATTAGCAGATATGTACACAACTTCATGAAAGGAGAAAGGATGCAGCCCTAAACCTCTCTGGCAGGCTGCATTGTATTACTTTCCACCACCCCTCTGGCAGGCTGCATTGTATTACTTCTTTCTCTACCAACACTGCTTTTGATGCTCATTTTAGCTGATTTTGTTTGTCAGCCACTATCATGGTTTGTTTGCACCCTCTCCCTCTGATGATGGGGCTGGACCCATGCCCCTGAGACACATGGTAGGATGGTATGCACACTGTCCACCCTGTCATATGACCGTATCCTCGGATTACAAATCTCCTTTCTGGCTTCATTAGGGAGTCCTAATGTTGTAATGTAAGAATCGGAGTGGACTGCGTGCAACAATAAAGAACAGGTACATAACAGAGGATAGGTAATCTTTCGTCTTCATGTTCCAGGCAGCCCCACCTCTCCCCCTAAGGTGCACTGATGCTAGCTTGACTTGTGAAACTGGAAATCAGGAAGATATGTCAGTGGGAAGATTTAGTAAAAACATTTAGCAGTAAGGGCAAGAGATAGATCTTTGAAAACCACAAATTTCTCCCCAAGCCTCTGTTTAAGTGAATACACTTGCACTAATAAGAAGTGAGGTTTCCTGAAGCAGAGGAAGCAGATAAGCAAGAGAAAACCAACTCCTTGATAACAACAGTTAATACCTTTACCAGTAACCACATATAAAATAAACTGTGCTGGGGGACAAATTAAAGACATCCCCTTTGTCCACCAGGTTTTCAAACAGGGACTGTTATTGAAGGAATCACCCAGCCTGGAGAATGTCAAGTTAAATGTAACTACAGATATTGGCCAACAGGTCACTCCAATCCTTACACAGCTTCTTGTAGCTCTATTTCTGGGGTTTCTAAGGATGAGGGGGAAAGTAATTAAAGAATGGCTAAGCTTGGCCGGGTGTGGTGGCTCACACCTGTAATCCCAGCATTTTGGGAGGCTGAGACAGGTGGATCACCTGAGGTCAGGAATTTGAGACCAGCCAGGCCAACATGGTCAAACTCTGTCTCTACTGAAAAATACAAAACATTAGCCGGGCATGGTGGTGGGCACCTACAATCCCAGCTACTCTGGGAGGCTGAGGCAGGAGAATAGATTGAACCCGGGAGGTGGAGGTTGCAGTGAGCTGAGATCACACCACTGTACTCCAGCCTGGGCAACAAAGGCAAAACTCCATTTCAAAAAAAAAAAAAAAAAGAAAAGAAAGAAAGAAAGAAGAAAGAACGGCTAAGCTAAAACTTTGTTTTCTACTTTGGATTCAATCCTAACTATTTGAACCCCAAATCAAAAGACGGAGAGTCTAGGGGTTTTGGTTTCCCCTACTCAAAAGTATTTTCTCTTACAGCTAGGCTAATAGGTTGGAAAGAGGACTCACAGCTTGAAAACACCTAATAAAAGTCATTTTGAAATGCAGACATTAATTTTGGTGAAAGAGAGCTTTCATACAACAAATCATACTAGGGAGTGTATAGCAGTGTCTTTCCATTGGATTCTTGTTTTAGGGGAAAAAAATCCTTCCATATGAATTGAGTTGTTATTCTAATGTTGTAGTTTAAATTTGTTGAATAAAGCCAAGATTCAGATCAAAGGTAAAGTAATTTAAAATAAAAACCTAAGAGCTGAGCTCATAACTGAGCGCTGCTAAAACAGAGAAAACTTAACACAGTAAGAGTATTACAGTCTTGAGCTATTCTTCCCAGGAGATGGAAAGAAAAATGGAGCAATAAGCAGAAGCAGAGAAATACAGGGGAGATAAGGAAGCCAGAATATTCTGTTATCCATGGGCAGGTAGCTTGTCTGTGTCTCGCTCTTCAACTGAACCCAAATTCTGAATGTGTAAGTGAGGTAGAATAATAAGTCTTTCCTTTGGTGTTTGATATAGTCTGAAGCTTGTGAATACGGATTCAGAAACATCTGTCTTCCACATCATCTGACTATAGCTTGCCTTAGACTAAAATCTTGGGTGGAACTAATAGCTCCAGTCATGCGAGTTGATGTCTCCTGGGAAAGGAGGTGAGAACACAGAAATATTAATAAAACCATCAGAGAAACGACTTGAAGCCAGCAGCTGACGTTATTTAGTCTCATTGACTTACAAGGACTGGGTAGTTTTGAAAGGGAGTTATAAACATGGTTAAGGGCTTGCTTGACGAAAATGTTGGCAGGTATCAAAACCAGACCGTTTGTGGCCACTTCTAAGATTTCAGTTGACATGAATATGTGGTTGAGAAGTCAGGAGGATTTCTCTGGATCTAGAGTTCAGTGCCTCGTAGTCCAATGCCAAATCCAAACCGGGCTTGAAAGCCAATCTTTATAGAGTCAAAGACACCGACAGGATATAAACTTTCATAATCTGATTTCTACAACATGATTCTGGTTGGTTAAATTTCCATCATGTTGAGGAAGCCGAATGGAAGGCACCAAAGGCAGGGGGCGAGTCTAGGCCTGCTTGGGGTCCAGGGATTAAAAAGTTTATACTGAGCAATTCCTTAGCCTTTAAGCCTGAAAAATGCAATAATGAAATCAGGTTTGATCCTGAAGAGATAACCTGGGCACTGCGACATCAAGTCAAAAATCTTCCATTTTTTTGTTTCAGCTCTAAAAGCAAATTAAGTAAATGTGGCTGAAATCAAACGTTTCAACTTTACTAGTGATCATCCCCAAAATAATATTTATGCTTATATAAATTAACAAGGTATTATTTCTGAATCTGCATTTAAGACACGCTTAGAATCTGTACAATACTTTACATTTATTTTATTCTTAATTATTCAAAATCATTCAGAAAGGCACAGGATGATTTTTACGGCAATTTCATGGTCCTGACTTCAAAGAAGTCACATTATTTTCCTAGGTGGGCGCAGTAACACAGATCCCAAAGTCACAAGACTGCTTATTTTCAGTGCTCTGCTTGGCAGGTCATGCCTAGTCTCCAGATGGGTGGTTTGGTGACATAGAACTTCATTTTGAGATATGAGACCTAAGTAGAGGCCCAAGCTACTACCCCTGGGTCCAATGGTATTGAGCCAATTTGCAGTGATCTACATTTTTGACTTGGCTTATATCTAGCACTTTTAAAACTGTATTCCCGACTGGGCGCAGTGGCTCACGCCTGTAATCTTAGCACTTTTGGAGGGTGAGGCAGGCAGATCACCTGAGGTCATGAGTTCGAGACCAGCCTGGCCAACATAGCAAAATTCCGTCTCTACTAAAACTACAAAAATTAGCTGGGCATGATGGCAGGCACCTGTAATCCCAGCTACCGGGAGGCTGAGGCAGGAGAATTGCTTGAATCCGGGAGGTGGAGGAGGTTGCTGTGAGCCAAGATCTGGCCATTATACTCCAGCCTGGGTAACAAGTGCAAGACTCTGTCTCTCAAAAACAACAACAACAACAACAACAACAACAACAACAAACTATATTCCCAAGTTCTGTTCCTAAGTTCTTTAACTTTTGTTATTAAATATTTTTATTGCATCTACTAGAAAAATGCTTTTATGAAATACTGATATACTAAAGCATATAATTTCAAGCCATCTAACCATTGCATAAACATGACACGTGAAGTAGAATACTGTATTTATTAACAACGTAGCCTTTGGAGTCAACTTCCTAGCTTTGTATCCCTAGCTTTAATGACACCTATTAGCTACGTAACCTTGAGCAAGTTTCTTAACTTGTCAGTGTCTGAGGTTTTGTAAGGTATCTACCTTTTAACTTTTTTTCTTCTCCATTCTTTTTTTATACTTAATTTTTTAAAAATTCATACATAGAAATCATACATCTTTATGAGATACATAGGGATATTTTGATGCATATATGTATGGTGATCAGATCAGGGTAATTAGCATATCCATCATCTCAAACAATCAGCATTTCTTTAGTGAGGAAAACAAGGCACATACCTCATACAATAATTATGTGAGAATTAAAAGCAATAATATATGTAAAGTTATTAAAAAGAGTGCCTAATGCGTAGTATAGTGCTAGATAGTCTGTTTTATCAAATCAATATTTGTACATAATTTAAAAAGTAAAATAATACTGAGTGGGAGGAAGGCAGAGAGGGATTCTAACCACTCCATAAATGGAATTTCCAGCCTTTAGAGATAGCTTTTTGGCCAGTTCTTGAGCCTACCCCAGGTCCAGAGTCTGTGAAATACTAAAAGGCCTTTTCAACGTCATTTCTTCCTGAAGGCACATAGATTTCCAATGTCTAGTCCCCCCTGTCTTGCATCTTCTGAAACTTCTCATTCACTGTGTGTTCTCTCTTGTCCTTTGATCTTCAACCTTTTGAAATCATTTATCATCAGCTTTGAAGCAACTGGGATGGTGCAAGGCCGATGGTGTATGCTCAGTGCACCACAGTGTTTAATTATGTTAAATATTGTACCATTTAATATAATAATGTTCATATTGCTAAATACTTTGTTAATAAAAACTGTATTTTGTTATATGTTGTCATAATAATGTTAAATATTTTATTATTCTTGTTATTAACACACAATAACAGTATCAGCTGATATCACTATCTTAATCATCACTGAGCATGTCTGTTCACTATGAATCTAAAAAGTTCAAACAAGGGGCCCGGCACAGTGGCTCAAGCCTGTAATCCCAGCACTTTGGGAGGCCAAGGCGGGCAGATTACCTGAGGTCAGGAGTTTGAAACCAGCCTGGCCAACAAGGCAAAACCCCCTCTCTACTAAAAATACAAAAAATTAGCCAGTCCTGGTGGCGCACACCTGTAGTCCCAGCTACTTGGGAGGCTGAGGCAGGAGAATCATTTGAACCCAGGAGGCAGAGGTTGCAGTGAGTTGAGATCGCGCCACTGCATTCCAGCCTTGGAGACACAGTAAGATTCCATCTAAAAAAAAAAAAAAAAATCAAACAAGGAAGAGTTGGTGAAGACTCAGAGCCTGGGCAGGTTCTGTATATCTCAGCCTGGCTCTGAATAGTTCAGCAGTGGAAAATCCTTTCTCCTCCCTCTCAACTAAATGACACCCCAATAGTGGCTTTGCTGAAACTTTCTGGTTGTCTCTCCTCCTGTAACATTTTAATAGGCCCCCTGACTACCCCTTGACCTCCCAGAGACCCTTGGTTCCCTGCAAGTCAGTCTCTCACAAACCCATCTTAGCATTTCCTTCACTTCACCCTGTTTCCAGTTGCCCCTGGTTGGCTTTCTCCTTGCCGGGTCACCAGCAGGTCTCATTAATTCGGCTCACAGATCACTGACCCAGCAAGGCATAACTGAGTGTCAGATTAAGTCCTTTAATTGTGGCATGGGGTCCCGAGCTCCTCAGAGAAAAGGATTTTATGTGGGGGTGAAATAATAAGGGAAATAAGACCAAACGATTGCATCCCAGAATGTTTCCAACAATTTCACAAGCAGATAGTGAAGGGAAAATCAGTATATCAGAAAGAGAGGAGTGGGACTCCATTGTGTTCTATGACCTGGATTGTAGAAAAGTTGGCAGCAGGGCTGACTGGCGATCCGCAGAGACCTCGCATCTGCTCTGGGTTGTGCACGTGGAGAGAAGTAAAGATGACCTTTCTCCCCTTCTTCACTTGGAGTTGTGTTGGAATGAGGCAAGAGGCTTTGTTTGCCTAGAATGTGAATTATTGGCCATCTTCCCTCAGGCCTTTAGATAGAAGGACTCAAATTTGTGAAGCAAGCTTGAGTTTCCATTCCTGTCTCTTCCCACCTTTCGAGTACTGCATAATCATTGTGCAGAGAGAATTGAGATTCCGGTTGCAACTGAAATCTCTGTTTTTCTGGAAGTTTCCCTTGACTTTGGGATTCTCCAATTAATTTTAGGCGAAGATGCTGTCCTGGGCTGAAAACTCCTGCATCGTAATTGGTGGACAGAAAAGAAACATTGGCAAAATCTCAAGTGAGAAATCCTTGGTGGATTTAACTCTCCATTCCCACCATCCCTTCGCAAACCTCCCAGCAAGTTGAGGAGTCGTGCCAGTGGCATACAATGTTTTGGTTTAATAGAAGATTGTTTATCTTGGCTGCTCAGATTCCACATGTCATCTCCTACCTTCTCATGGGTTGAACAATACTGAATTCACAGAAGAGATAAGAAAACTTGCCCTTTGGAATAAAATAAAGGAAATACATTTTGATTTATCAGATAGTTCATAGAATAAATGAAGGCATACCTATTCTTTAAATATCCCTCCACCATCCATTATTTTCTCCACTTTTACTTTCCCAGGAATAGATATTAGCAAGACTAAACAATGATAATTTACACTAGCCTCAGACCATTCAGGACGTGACCTATGTTTTTAAATTAATTTTACATTTTTTAAAAAGACAATTTTTTAGCAGCTTTAGGTTCACAGCAAAATTGTGCAGAAGGTATAAAGATTTCCCATATACTCCCCAACTCCATATGCATAACTTTCCTTATTATCAACCTTCCCCATGAGAGTGGTCTGAGACCTTTTTCAAACGAAAGCAGCCTCTCTGTCCAATCACAACACTGATTTAATTATAATACCCACCTTCATTCTCTAGCTTTAAATCAAGTAATTAAAAAAATAGAGTATCTTATCATAGAAGTGGCTTTTAAATAATCATTTCGTCCAGATTCTTTTTTGATAAATACAGGATTTAATTTTCCTACAGTCTCTTCTGTAGGAAAATTAAAGTAGCTTATGGAAAAGAAAATGTGAGAGGTTTATTAAATTAGGGAAAACCATGGCCAACAGAGCAAAAAAAGTGACAGGGGTGAGGGTGGTATTTAACCAACTAGCCCTACTGAAAAATAGTAAGATGGCATAATGTTCTCTATCTTTCTGTAAGTGGTGATTTTAAATCAATATCATAATATTTGAAAGCTTGCACCTCACTCCCAAAGATGCAGCTGCTGTGCTGTTTTCTTTGGCATGTTTAAGGATCCTCCATGGGTACTGAAGAAACCTGAGCTTTGAAACTCAGCAACTCTAGAACCAGACTGCTGAATGGTTCTCCGGAGAGTTCAAATATTTGAGTGAAAAGATGTCGAAAACTCACTTCTTGTTTGGATGCAAGGAAATATGGACATGGGACCAGGTGTGAAAACATGACGGAGCTTCTGTGAATGTGTTGGGTATCGCTGGTCTCATGGGAAGATTGGAAACGATCCTTCCCAAGCTGTAGAATCTTGGCAGAAAAACTCAGCTTCCCTATTTGTACTAAGGAGATGTGTCCACCTCAGCTTTGTTGACCTGGTTTTCTTGGGGCTTTCAATTAGGAGCACATTCCTTTTCTCCCTTTACTGTTTTCAAGTTTAGTTCAGGTCAATAAGCACCTGAAGCTTTTTGGACAGCAAATAATAAGCTTAATCAGCCTCCTGATGAGTGAAAATGCTCTCAGAGTCTTAGAACACTTGAGCTCTTGGCATTTTCCTATTCAAGATAAGCCTAGATAATATCTAGGATCAAATGTGGTTGATGAAGTTTGAAGTGCCCAAGTGCTTACTCCTTTTTTTTTTTTTTTTTTTTTAAAGAGAACTTAGCCCTATTCCACTCATAAAAGTAGACTATTAAGTGCCTGGTTTTCTCACCCCAAATCTTCTCTGTTTTGAAAAGTTTTCTTTAAAGCCCAAATTTAAATGTGTCAAGAAATTTCTGCAACAAAGTTAGTTGCACATGGGATTTGAAGAGGCCAAGGAAGAGCTTGTTTCAAACTTGGAATACAGCTGAAATACACAATAGTCATGTCTGTAGAAGTTACTCAAGTCTGTTGAATTTGAGGAGGGCTGGTAGAAATTTAAATAGTGGCTTTATGGAAATCAAAAATCCATAAGCAATTCATGGTGGCTTTTTCAGAAGCACACCTTTGGCTCTTTCTTTCTTTCTTTCTTTCTTTCTTTCTTTCTTTCTTTTTTTCTTTCTTTCTTTCTTTCTTTCTTTCTTTCTTTCTTTCTTTCTTTCACTTTCTTTCTTTCTTTCTTTCTCTTTCTTTCTTTTTCTTTCTTTGCTTCTTCCTCTTTCTTTCCTTCTTTCTTTCCTTCCTTCCTTCTTTCCTTCCATCCTTCCTTCCTTCCTTCTTTTCTTTTCTTTTTTTTTTGTTTTGTAGAGATGGGGATCTCACTATATTGCCCAAGTTGGTCTTGAACTCCGAGCCTTAAGTGATTCTCCCACATTGGCCTCCCAAAGTGCTGAGATTACAGGCGTGAGCCAACACCCCCTCCCACCCCTGTGACTTTCTTTGGTAAATTAACTTAAATACTATTCATAAATGAAAGAATCAAGAAGGAATATCTGAGTCATCCTGTTAAGAGGGGGAATTTGTTTCAGTAAACTTGGCACAGAGCTCATCTACCCTAGGAAAAGTCCTCTCTGTGGCACCTGAGTTGCATGGTCCTTGCCTAGCTGCCCTTTTAATTTCTGCTTAACAGTTGAAAGCATGGCTTCCTTCCCTGTCAGTCTCCTCTGCTGCCTCTGATCTCCCAGGACCCCAGACCCAGACCCAAGGCCTGCTCTACACAAGACCAAGGCTTACCTGGCAGTATGCCTGAGAATGGCCACCTCATCACTACATCGTGATGATAATGAAAATGCATGGCCATCTGTAGTGGATACTCACCCCAAAGTGAGCATCGTCTCTGCAACACAGCATAGGGAACCGAGGAATGACTCGTATTCTTGTTAAACTTCACCTACAGTGGACCTTGCAGGTAAATGTGAAGTGAGTTTTGGTTTTGGACAAAGCTAGGCAGTGCTAGTTTGAGATACAATGCAGTCTTTAGCTCTTGACCAAATACTCAGGTTTCAATCGAAATAAATTCAGCTTATTTAATTTCATGGTGTATTAGGCCATTCTTGCATTGCTATAATGAAATATCTAAGACCATGTAATTAATAAAGAAAAGAGGTTTCATTGGCTCACAGTTCTTCAGGCTGTCCAGGGAGCATGGCCCCAGCATCTGTTCGGCTTCTGGTGAGGGCCTCAGGAAGCCTACAGTCATGGTGGAAGGTGAAGAGGGAGCAAGCTTGTCCCATGGCTACAGTGTGAGCAAGAGAAAGAAGGGGGAAGCTGCCACACCGTGTTAAACTACCAGATCTCTTGAGAAACAATTCACTATCATGAGGTCAGCACCAAGGGGATGACACTAAACCATTCATGAGGAATCTGCCCCCCTTGATCCAATCGTTCTCCCACAAGGCTCCACTTCCAACACTGGTGTGAAAGGAAAATAAATCTTGGCACCCCCAAAGTCACTAAGCTAAAGAGAAGGTCGAGCTGGGATCCACTTAGGGCAAACCTGTCTCCCATTCTATTCAAAGTTATCCCTCTGCTCACTGAGATAAATGCATATCTGATTGCCTCCTTTGGAGAGGCTAATCAGAATGCAACCATTTGTCTCGTATCTACCTATGACCTGGAAGCCCCTTCCCAGCTTCGAGTTGTCTCATATTTGCTCCTAGTTGTCCCGAACCGAATTATTATTCGTCTTACACATATTGATTGATGTCTCATGTCTTCCTACAATATATAAAGCCAAGCTGTGCCCCAACCACCTTGGGCACATGTCATCAGGACCTCCTGAGGCTGTGTCATGGGTGTGTAGCCTTAACCTTGGCAAAATAAGCTTTCTAAATTTGCCCTGTCTCAGATATTCAGGGTTCACACTGGGAATTACATTTCAACATGAGTTTTAGAGGGGACAATATTCAAACTGTAGCATTTGTGTTATAGGGACCCAGAGGGAAACACTCACTCCTGATTAGAAGCTTCAGAAGACAGCAATTATGAAGAAGATAGCACTTGAGCAAGTCTGTGCAGAGGAAGCAGAAAGTGGATCCGTCATGTGGAGGAGTGGGGAGAGGGAGTGTGCAATGGAAGCAGAGGTGGTGGGGCAAAAATGGGAGTTGACAGCAGGAGGAGAGGTAGGAGAGAAGCTGAAAAAGCAGCTTGAGGGTCCTACCCCAGTGAACTCTGACTTCTATGCCAAGATGTATTAGTCTGTTCTCACGCTGCTAATAAAGACATAACCAAGACTGGGTAATTTGTAAAAGAAAGAGGTTTAATTTACTCATACAGCATGGCTGGGCAGGCGTCAGGAAACGTACAATCATGGCAGAAGGCACCTCTTCACAGGGTGGCAGAAGAGAGAATAGGAGCCAAGCAAAGGGGGAAAAGCGCCTTACAAAACCATCAAAAATTACCTCCCACTGGGTCCCTCTCATGACATGTGGGGATTATGGGAATTACAATTGAAAATGAGATTTGGGTGGGGATACACGCAAACCTTATCACAAGGGATGTAGATTATTCTCTGGACAAAGGGGAGCCATTGAAGGTTCCTGAGAAGGAGAGTATCAAAATCAGAGCAGAATTTTAGAAGGATGAATTTGACTGTACTAGTGGATTGGATTGGAGACAGGAACAACAAGAAGCAGACATCAACTAGGAGGCCATTGAGTGATTCTCAAGTGAAATGAGGGTCTGGGTCATAGGTCACAGTGATACAGGAAGTCAGACAAAGAAGGGAGACATGTAAGAAAGGAGGGATCAATGACTTGCATGTGAGTTGGACCTGAAGGGAGATGGAAAAGGGAACTACAAGGCTACCATTAGTTTCCAAACCAAAGTGACAATGGCCTCTAAGTTACCAAGGATTAGCAAAGGGAATCAATCTTAGATATGTATCCAAGTCTAGCCATAAAGTTCGAGGACAGCAGGACAGAAAAAAGCTAACAACCAGAAATGCAGATTGGTGGTGCGGAAGGGTATGCACAAAGTAGGACCCTGCTTAGTTAATTTTGTGCAGCCATAATGGAATAACTGGGACTGGGTAATTTATAAAGAACAGAAATGTATTTCTTACAGTTCTGGAAGCTGGGAAGTCCAAGGTCGAGGGGCCCACATCTGGCGAGGGCCTTCTTGCTGCATCATCCCATGTCAGAAGGTGGAAGGGCAAAAGAGCATGTGTATGCAAGAAAGGGAGGAGGCCATTGTTATTCTCCTTTCATCAGGAACCCATTCCCACAATAACTAACCTTCTCCTGCAGTAACTAACCCACTTCCAAGATAATGGCATTAATGCGTGCGTGAGGACTAAGCCCTCATGACCTAACCACCTTTTAAAAGTGCCATCTCTCAACACTGTTGCATGGGGCATTAAATTTCCAACACATGCTTTATGGGGAACATATCCAAACCATAAAAGACCCCAAGGCAGCTCGCACAGTGCTGCTTACTTATTACATTTTCAACAAATGCAGGTGCTTCTCAACTTGTGATGGGGTCATGTCCCAATTTCAACCCATCCTAAGTTGAAAATAGCATAAGTTGAAGACACATTTAATACCCCCAATAAACCCAGCACAAAGCCAAAAAGTTGTAAGTTGAACCATTGTAAGTCCAGATGATCTTCAACTTATGATGGGGTTATGTCCTAATAAGCCCATTGTAAAACCGAAAAATTGTTTAGTCAAACCATCATAAGTCAGGGAACATCTGAACTAATTAAATGAATAAGAGTGAAAAGGGGGAGGAAAATATGCATATATACACATTTATTAGACCCGCTTACAACAAAGATTGAATGCAATGAAATTCAGATACAAATAAAGGCTGGAAAGTATAAAAGACCTGATGAAGCAGGTGCTCTAAAAAGCTTAGTTAAATTGAAACCATTCCTGCCATCTAGAATTGACTTAATAAAATAGGCATAGCATGATGTAATTATGGCACAGCACATAACTTGCATTAATGAAGTATAACAACCACTCACAAAATCCAATAATATTTTTAAAGTATCAAGAGTACTGCTTTGCTCAGTAAATTATGTAATCAAAATGAATCTATGGCATCCTTCTAAAGTAATGGAATTTCTGAATCCAAGAATTCAGGCACTATGCTGCCAGAAGTGGCTCATTACATGGGATGTCAAGCATCTTGAATCTGAGTACATTCCATTCATCAACTGTTGTAAACAGTTTTGTTTTATTCTACTTTGTTTACCCTCCTGAAATTAGCAGCATATAATAACAGTAAAGTTATAGACAATGGTCACTTCTCCAAGCACCTGATTTTTTTCTCTCTCATTTTTTTGGGAGTTTGGGTGCTAGTGGAAGATAAATGTGAATACTTGTCCAAGAAACCGTCAGTGGTGGGAAAGAAATGGGGTACTGTAATAATATTACCAATCTGTATTTATATAGCATCCTCACTTGAAAGAGCTTAGAATGGTTTTAGAAGTATTTCATTACATCAGTGTACGTGGAAAATATGATGGTATTCATATTATAGATTTTTTAGCTTGGTCAATAAAACTTTCTGTACTCCACCAATAAAGAGTATTATTAAGATGTCAACTCTTAAATCCAAGTCCTCTTTTCATGAATGGCCAGTTCTTTCTAAATCTCCGTAGTGAATATATCATCCGAAATGGTTTTCACTAAAATTCCCTTAGCTGCAGAGCTAAGCAGGATTAATAATTTGAAGAATCATGGGCCTTCAATTTTCAAAGGAAATAATGTTACCACCTAAGTAATGGTGCAGGATGGAGGTAGAAAGAAAAGAGAGAGCTGGAAAAGTGGAGAAGAGAGCTGTGTAGAGAAACCTTCCTATGCAATGTGCACATTTTAACTACCAATAAATAAGTAAATGATTAAAAGGACATTCCAACTCTGTCAATGGAGTCCAGAAATTTCCAAGTTACTTCTCACCTTCTTTCAAGCCAGCTGCCAAGGATAAGGTAAAATGAGTTCTAGCTAATGGAATTCATAAATCATTTGTAAGCACCTGGGCACCTTTACACTTTAGCATTATTTTGTGTGGTCCTCAAATGAATTGGCAGGTAAGGCATTTAAAATACCTCTCAGCCACTGTCCTTTTCTCACTGCCACAAACCCTCAAAGAAAGGCAGAGAGGGTGAACTAGCAATTCTGCCTTCCAGCCCTACCGGTGATTTCCCCTCAGGCAGCTAGAAGCAGAGATCGTATCCATTCCGATTATGAAAACAGAGTCAGCAAAAATGGAAAAACATGGCTCGGCTGCCCTTCCATTTAGCCCTCAAATATTCATGGAGGGGCTGCTGGGAGCTAGCCTTGTGAAGGATCCCCAAATAAACAAAACCCAGCTCCTGGCCTCAACATCACTTATCAAGGGAGGAGCTAGGAAACTCCCCCTTGGTGCCACTGTTGGCGGGGGCTGGGCTAGCAAACCTTTGCACTCAGCCTCCTTGGGCTATTTGCAAACCCTTCTAATATGTCCTCTTTTAGCCTAGAGGAAGTGGCAGGGCAAAACTATGAATTATTTAATTTGCCGTGGCTTCCTCTGGTTCTATCCATCCACTTCTCTCTTCTCCACGATGCTGCTTCCTGTCCTCCCTCCCTGGCCCGTCTCAGAAACATCATTTGGTTCACATCTTCCTCACTCTCTCAGGAAAGGGTCTGAAGTCTGTTATTGAAAAGGAACTAGTGTATATTTTCTCTTGTGATTAGAACACAGCAAAGCATCTTGAACAACAGACAGTTACGAAAGTAAGGAGCTGGATTTTTCTTGCACAGCTAATGGAATGATTATTTCCATCTTCGCAGAAATGTCTCTTGGACAGTGCTGCTCCAAATCAATATTCAAACCATAGCTGAGGATCACTTTTAGATAGGAAGATCATACAACAGCAGTTTAACCATTTACATAAAAAATCAGGCACAATTTTAAAAAAATGAAAGCTATAGTTAGCTGTGCAAAACAATTTGTTGTCTTGCAACATAATAGGATCAGAGACAACGTTTTTTATTATATACCAAAGAAAGAATACAACAAAGACTTCCCAGGCTCCAGTGATCCTCCCACCTCAGCCTCCCAAGTAGCTGGGACTATAGGCACATGCCACTACACCCAGCTATTTTCTTTTTTTTTTTTTTTGCAGGGAGCAAGGGGGTGGGTCTCTAGTATGTTGCCCAAGCTGTTCTCGAACTACTGGGCTCAAGTTATCCTCCTGCCTTGGCACCCCAAAGCACTGAGATTATAGGCATGAGCCACCGCACCCAGCAGTGTTCTTTTTCTTGATGGCAGCAGAAGTATTGGCTTTTCCAGACTTGGCTCTCTCTTGGTCCATTGCTGCCACTCTGTGGGCCTGGTCTGCAGTGTGCCAGTGACTTCATCAGTGTGGGACAGTAGAGCAGTGAAGGTGATACAGCCAGACAGAGCTGTGACTGCATGCTGGTAAGATTTTAAGAATGGCCATTTTGGTGGCTGAACTTCAGGGAAGAAACAGGTTTCCATCCTCGAGTCCCTTCACAACAAGATAAGACTGGGTCTCTGGGTCTCTACTCCCCCCATGCCCCCATCACTTAATAGAATGACAAAATACAGAAAGACTTAAAGGGGGACAGAGAGCTTGAGGTCTGCAGGTCTTCCCTGCCTCCTTCCACCTGCCTCCTTCCACCTGCATCGGTCTTCACCCGGTTGTGAAAAGCGAATTCCCCATCCCCAGGGTGGCTTACCCGGAGAGCAGCTTACCACACACAGACTCACAGAATCAGCTTCTCTCTTCTGAATATGAGCCAACATACATCTCGAAGATCCCTGTTCTGCACCACCTGCATTCCCACATCATGCTGGCTCTCCTGGTGGCCTGAGACCTGAAGAGCAGCCATTCAAAATCCTATCGATCAATCGACATATACTGAGCAGTACCCACTATGGATCTGAGTGCCTTGCCTTCATGGAGTTTCCAGATGGAAGCATTCTCCTCTGTTGACATGCAAATAGCTGAGACTGGAGAGTGACACAGAGTCACAGAAAGCCCAAGCCACTGACAACTAACTAAAGCCTGTGAACCGCTGGGGAATGGGGAATAGAGGGGAAGTGGGTGGGGCTGGAGGAGCACGTGGTGGCCATACTTGAGTGTGAACCTCCAACAGTATTAGAAAAATGAAGAGGAGAGAAGGAAGGACCTGGAAGCACAGCCATGGGCTCCAGCCTTCATCTCACCATCAGGAAGCTTTGGGGGATTAACTAGAAGCACTTTTTCCTTCCTTTGTCTAACGCCTAGTTTTGTTCGTTTTTTTTCCCTAAACAATTATGCGTGTTTCTACAAAAAAAATAACACTTGGAACATCTGTTAATTCTCTGAAATTCACATTAAAAAAAAAACTTTTTTCTTTTTTGTAGAGAAACGTCTTGCTATGTTGCCCAGGCTGGTTGCAAATTCCTGGCCTTGCCAGGCATGGTGGCTCACACCTGTATTCACAGAATTTTAGGAGACCAAAGTGGGAGGATCACTTGATTCCAAGAGCTCAAGAGCAGCCTGGGCAAAATAGTGTGATCCTGTCTCTACAAAAATACATATATAGATATAGATA
>NW_016803270.1:880003-949660 GCF_001698545.2 Rhinopithecus bieti | reverse complement strand
TTTTTGAGACGGAGTTTTGCTCTTGTTGCCCAGGCTAGAGTGCAATGGCACGACCTTGGCTCACTGCAACCTCTGCCTCCCAGGTTCAAGCAATTCTCCTGCCTCAGCCTCCAGAGTAGCTGGGATTACAGGCATGTGCAACCATGCCCAGCTAATTTTGTATTTATTAGTAGAGACGAGATTTCTCCATGTTGGTCAGGCTGGTTTCGAACTCCCGACCTCAGGTGATCCACCTGCCTCGGCCTCCCAAAGTGCTGGAATTACAGGTGTGAGCCACTGCTCCCGGCACTCCTCCCCTCGAACAAAAAAAAATTAATTAGCTGGGTGTGTGTGCTCTAGTCCCAGCTACTCAGGAGACTGAGGCAGGAGGATCACTTGTGCCCAGGAGGTTAGTCAAGGCTTCAGTGTGCCACGATCACACCACTGCACTCCAACCTGGGTAACAGAACAAGAACCTGTCTCAAAAAAAAAAAAAAAAAAAGAAGAAGAAGAAGAAGAACTCCTAGCCTTAAGCAGTCCTCCCACCTCAGCCTCCCAAAGCACTAGGATTACAGGCATGAGCCACCACAGCTGACCTGATATTCACATGTTAATATGCAATCCTAAAACAATAAATCTTCCTCTTTCTCGTACTCTCCTCTTGAATATAAACAATGCATCCTCGGTGACAGTGGTGTTCTCATGCTCTTTGGAAGAGGTGTCAGGGCAAAGTTAAAAGGCAGGGAGTTAACAAGCAAGCACTCCCTCGTCTTCTGGGCTAGATGGTAACAGTGCATTGAAAGAGATAAACAGGACGGAGCATGTTTCAAAGCTTGCAAGGAAAAGTAGGTAGGTTCAGCTACTGAGCTGCCCTGTGACTCCACCAGGATGACAGTTTTAATTGCACTCACTGGACGAGCTAATTACAGTCAGGGAAAGTTAACACTGGGGTTGCAATGAGGGACACATTTTTTCTGGGAAATGCAGCACACAGGTGACATCCTTATGCAATTCAAGTGCTTCTTCAAAGGTTTGGAAAGATATTTAAACCAAACGAGTTCAAGATAAAGGGGAGGGAGAAAAGTATCTGTGTGGAACTGTGAAGGTTGAGTGGTGAGCAGGAAGTGGAGTTCAAAAGAGGTAGAATAATAGCTCGCAAAAGGCAGCAATAAGTAGGAAAGAGCAATTAATTGGATCAGTCTGTTAAGGCTCAAAACAGTCCGATAGAAAGACGACGTAATATCCTGATCCCTGAGTCAGGATCCCGAATATTCCATATGACTAATAATTAAAGCCAGCTCTTGGAAAATGCATTCTTTAATTTGTGTATTTGAGAGGGGGAATGCAGTTAGCCCTTTGACCTTACTCCAAATTTTCTTTTGGAAGGTAAATTCCTTAAGATCCTCAGAAAAAATAAATAAGGCTGGGCACGGTGGCTCAAACCTGCAATCCCAGCACTTTGGGAGGCCGAGACGGGCAGATCACGAGGTCGGGAGATCGAGACCATCCTGGCTAACACTGTGAAACCCCGTCTCTACTAAAAAATACAAAAAACTAGCCGGGCGAGGTGGCGGGCGCCTGTAGTCCCAGCTACCCGGGAGGCTGAGGCAGGAGAATGGCGTAAACCCGGGAGGAGTGAGCTGAGATCCCCCCACTGCACTCCAGCCCGGGCGACAGAGCGAGACTCCGTCTCAAAAAAAAAAAAAGAAAAGAAAAAAGAAATAAATAAATATCTGGAAACATTCCATTTAACCATGACAAATTTGGGGTCCTAATGAAAGAACCAGGAAACAATCTTCACTTCCAAATGCTCAGCCACATCTTACACAATCCTCAAAGTTTGCTTTTAACACTCAACCGCTCGCTCCCGCATGTCCTTCATTCAGGGAGTTTTATTAAGGATGTTGTGTTTTTCTATTTCTTTCTCCATGTTCTTACATTTTTTTTTTTTTGAGACAGAGTCTCGCTTTGTTGCCTAAGCTGGAGTGCAGTGGCATGATCTCGGCTCACTACAACCTCCATCTCCCGGTTTCAAGCAATTCTCCTGTCTCAGCCTCCTGAGTAGCTGGGACTACAGGTGTGCACCACCACACCTGGCTCAGTATTGTACTTTTAGTAGATATGGGGTTTTGCCATGTTAACCAGGCTGGTCTCGAACTCCTGACCTCAGGCAATCCACCTGCCTCGGCCTCCCAAAGTGCTGGGATTACAGGCGTGAGCCACTACACCTGGCCATTACCCAACTTTTATACTCACAGGCACACACACACACACACACACACACACACACACACACACACTATCTCCACCAGGAATTTTGGCAGAAGCAGAACAGCTAGTAACACTACAGTGAGCAGAGGTAGAAAACAGGCCAGTTACTTAGGATCTCAGAATAGAAAACAGAGATATGCATTCAGCCAGTTGCCCCCCAACAGCTGTCACTCCAAGAGAATCCCAGACTACCATCTGGCCTTTGTCTGTAGTTAGACAAGGCCAGGCGCAGTGACTCATGCCTGTAATCCAAGCACTTTGGGAGGCTGAGGTGAGAGGGAGGAGCATTTAAGCCCAGAAGTTAGAGACCAGCCTGGGGAACATAGTGAGACCCCACTTTCTACCAAAAAAATTTGAAAATTAGCCAGGTCTGGTGGCATGTGCCTGTGCTCCTAGCAACTTGTGAGGCCAATGTGGGAGGATCGTTTGGGCCCAGTAGGTCAAGGCTGCAGTGAGCCATGATCACACCATTGTACTCCAGCCTGGGTGATAGAGTAAGACCCTGTCTCAAGAAAAAAAAAAAAAAGAAAAGACAAGCATGGGTAACAGAGTGAGATCCCATCTCTAAAATAATAAAATAGTTACCAGACCAACCATGTTGAATATTGAAGATTGCTTGATTTTTGTTTCATGCAGGTTTTAAATTAGATAATAGATCCATCTTCACCTCTGGGAAGGTGAGTTATTCAAGTCTTGAGACTAAGAATAAAATGAGTGAGAAATAGCCAAGGAAGTTCATGGTATCGACTGCTGAGAAATGAAAAGATTATAAAAGGTATTTTTTTCCTTTTTTGAAGGAGGACTTTAGTCTCCACTTCCAGCAATAATCACCAGTTCTTCTCCCCCTTCAACAGGAAGAAAGGAAACATAAAATGGCCCTGACGTTAGGAAGAAACAACGGAAGATGCGTTGTACTGTTGATGGGTTAAGGAAAATGCAGCAGCTGAAGGGAAACAGCTGACTGCATCTCCAGGGACAATAACCAAGGACAGCTGAGAGCAAGGCACCTGGCAGAGGCCAACAACAAATCCCTGAAGAGCCCAGGGGGCAGAAGAAAGCCTCAGGTCACTGCTTTACACCCATCCCGATCGTCGTTACCATGCATGGGGGTCAGGGACCAGGCGTCACACTCCAGAGACTGATTCAGTAGATCCGGGTGGGGCCAAAGGGACTTATTCACTATCACGCGAACAGCACGGGAAAGACCCACCCCCATGAATCAATGACGTCCCACTGGGTCCCTCACACGACATGTGGAAATTGTGGGAGCTTCAATTCAAGATGAGATTTCGGTGGGGACACAGCCAAACTGTATTGCTCCTGCTACTGGTACTGTGGGTGACACATTTCACATTTCTCCAAGAGCCCCTGGTTAATATTCAAGAGACTGGACTTTTACGGGGTATTTAGTCTCCATTTTCCTTCACTGACAGTACAATTGCATCATCTGTCAGGCCTCTTAGTAGAAGACGGTGCTGGCCCCCTTGCAGGTCAGGATAATGTGACTGTCCCATGGGGCCTATGTTCTCAAGAATCAGGAGAGGAGACCCATTTGCTGAGTGTTGGTTCTTTGTGACAGAATCATCTCTGCCAAGGGTCACATTAGGAAAATTTGGGGACGTGCTTCATATATATATATAACTCTTTGGACCCTTCTCTACAGTAAGAAAAACACTTGTTATTCTGTTATTCCAGTTTTTCATGTTCTCAGTCGGTAAGACACAACTCCAGATACCCCTTATTCGTCTGTTATCACACTGCTAATAAAGACATATCTGAGACTGGGTGATTAATAAAGGAAAGAGGTGTAATGGATTCACAGTTCCACATGGCTGGGGAGGCCTCACAATCATGGTAGAAGGCAAGGAGGAACAAGTCACATCTTACATGGATGATGGCAGGCAAAGAGAGAGAGCTTGTGCAGGGAAACTCCTCCTTATAAAACCATCAGGTCTTCTGAGACTTATTCACTGTCATGAGAAAAGCACGGGAAAGACCTGAACCCATGATTCAATGACCTCCTACTTGGTCCCTCCCACGACACGTGGAAATTGTGGGAGCTACAATTCAGGATGAGATTTGGGTAAGGACACAGCCAAACCATATCACTCCTGCATATTATAAGAGGACTTTATTCCTCCTCTTCTTTACAAGCAGTGGTTTATCTCCAGGCTTATTAAAAGTCCTTACAGACTTTTGAACACCTGTTCAGAGAACTGAGAATCACACCAGTCTGGAAGGAAAACTGAGATTGTCAGACACAGTGGCTTTGTTTGGTGTTGAACTTGATTTGGTGATGATAGGCTCAGGTGCTCCCAAAGGGAAATTGCAAGGATATACACAATGCTTTTAACTGAAAAACTCAGTGACTCTCAGGCAGGTTTATGGTGTTCGGCCACCTAAAAATTGTGTCTCCAGGTGATCTGAGCAAAGCAACCACTTTAACCATTGGTTGAAAAGCCTCTCTTCCACTGCAAAACCATTTCAGCACTTGTTCGTTAAATTTGAAACATCGAAGAGGATTTGCAAATCTGGAAAACATTTATGAAAAATTTAAAAGGGGTGTCACTTTGGCAGTGTAAGTGCCATGAACTGTTTGATTTTCAACTATTTACAGATGTTTCTGACTCTGGAATTAACACGTATATTTTCCAGGAGAAATTTTGTATGCAAAGTTTTGACCAAATTTGCCTGAGAGAGGAAAATTAGTTTAAGTCTATATAATGTGGAACCATTCCCCTGTGCGTCGTACGTTTGTCTGTTTGGGTGCATATGAGAAAAGAGAAACTTTTCTTTTTCCCAAAATGTGTATTGTATTATATAACTCTTGATATCAGAATTTCTGCATGAGAAGATTTTAAAACTTAATGTTCTATCCTCATTTTTGTTTGGAATTCATAAGTTCCAAATTTAACAAATCCTTTCTTTCCTGGTTCAAATTTATGCCTGGGAACTTTCTTTAAATAACTATGTGGAAACTGGTCACATAAGACAATGTGAACTGAGAACATATTTGGCCCTCTGCAAGTCTAGAAGTTTTCTCAAATACTGTTTTCCTGCCTTGGAGTCCAGTAAATGAAACTTTCCGTGACTCGGAGCTTCAACCCTTGGGAAAAGA
Source organism: Rhinopithecus bieti (assembly GCF_001698545.2). Lineage (NCBI taxonomy): Eukaryota > Metazoa > Chordata > Mammalia > Primates > Cercopithecidae > Rhinopithecus > Rhinopithecus bieti. Next base: position 944,292 of record NW_016803270.1, on the reverse strand, counting down.
AGGGAGAAAGTTCAGGTTTTTGCCTGGAATATTTTGAAATATTAAGCATTTTCTGTAGTTCATATTTTAGTTATTATTTATGTCACTTTTTACTTCTTAAAATGACTTGATTTGATTTACAAAAGTGACATACAATACTTTTAAAAAGCAAGCCCAAAAAAATGAGGGAAAGAATAATAAGATTGCCAATATGTATATTCACGCACAGTGGCTGGCAATTTTGGACCTGAATTTGTGACAGCCAACCACAGAAAGAAACACTCCTTTTTGAAACTAATTAGAAATGAAGAAAATCAATTGTGTCAAAGATTAAGTAAGACTAGTCCTTGGGACTAACTACCCTAAGTAAAATTTTCTTACATGGGTCAACTACTCATATAACATTCATCAACAAACTTTCTATACATAGTGTAATATGAGTCTTAATTTCTATTTTATAAACATATTTTAGAGATATTAGATATATATTTAGAACCTCTAATATATATGTTAGATACCTTTACATATTATACTGTATAGATATATACAACATATATATGTATATAATAGCACGTACCGAGAATATATAAAATATAGATCTAATATATAATAGTTATATATAGTTGATATTATATGTTAGTATATACGATTTATATATTATATATAATATTGTCATATATAATTATATATATATAGATTTATTGCTTATATAGGATACTATATTTTATATATATAATATATTATAGAGCTATATTAGATATAGATCTATATTAGATATACATCTATAATATATAATAGATATCTGTTACATATAGACATATATTATATATAGATAATAGATATCTATCACATACATAGTGTTACATATACATACAGATATATATTACATATATATGTATATGTATCTCTAAGATATATATATTTTAGAAACCCATCTCTACTAGAGATATATATGTATACATATTTCATCATATTGCCCAGGCTGGTCTTGATTGGATCACAGGGGCAGACTTATTAGAGATATATATCTAGAGATATATTTTGTATATATAAAAATATTTATTAGAGATATATTTCATATATAAAAGATATCTATACCTAGAGATACATTATATATATATTAGAGATGGGGTTTTTAAAATATATACTATATATACATATTTCACCATGTTGCCCAGGCTGGTCTTGACTGGATCACAGGGGCAGATTTATCATGAATGGTTTAGCGCCATCCCCTTGGTGCTGTCCTCATGATGGTGAATGATTTTTTGCATTCTCAATCCTCCAACCTCATCCTCCCAAGATGCTGAGATTACAGGCATGAGCCATCCAGCATGCCTGGTCAATAATGAATTTTAAAAGACTGAGTTCTATACACCTCTCAACAAAGTCCAGTGTCTCAACCCCCAAAAAGAGCTCTGTCGAACATTGCAATGAAGGGGCAGAATGGTGCATTCCAGGAAATCAGCTGTACCCTAAGTTGATCTAATCCAAGAAGAAAATTTTGTGTATGTAGCAAAATAGATAGACTGCATATCCTTCAGGCAATCCTTCCTACATATTATTATTTTGAAACCAAGCCTTTGAAAAATGTTGAACAATGTCTCACAGTCCTCCTCCTGCATATCGCTTGGGGACCTGTTTAAAAATGCATCACCCCAGGTCTAACATATCAGAATTTCTGAGTGAACATCCTAGTATCTGTAAAGTTCCTTTGGGCAGCTAGAGTTGGTTACCATCGTTGTTAAGTATTTGACCTGTTAGTTTATCATTTATGTGCTTCCTCCCCTGCCTTCTGTGACTCTGACCCCTCTTGTCTTGTTTCTTACTTTTCTCAAAGGTACTTCTCAGATTCTGCCCCTTATTCTTATGCCCTAAATAGTTGTGACATTTTCTTAGGTTTTCTCTTCATTTTCACATTCAGTGACGTAAACAGGTATATACAGCCGATATAATTTGGATGTTTGTCCCCACCCAAATCTCCTGTTGAAATGTGATTCCCAGTGTTGGAGGTGGAGCCTGGTGGGAGGTGATTGGATCACTTGCGCAGATTTATCATGAATGGTTTAGCGCCATCCCCTTGGTGCTGTTTCTGTGATAGTGAATGGTTTCTCACAAGATCTACTTGCTTAAAATTGTGTGGCGCCTTCTCCCTTTCTCCTGCTCTGGCTGTGGGACAATCCTGTTCCACCTTTGCTTTCCACTGTGATTGTAATTTTCCTACCAGAAGCCAAGCAGATGCTGGAGCCACGCTTCCTATACAGCCTGCAGAACCATGAGAGCCAATGAAACCTCTTTTCTTTATCAATTACCCAGTCTCAGGTATTTCTTTTCTTTTCTTTCTTTTTTTTTTTTTGAGGGGGAGTCTCACTGTCACCCAGGCTGGAGTGCAGTGGCACGATCATGGCTCACTGCAACCTCTGCCTCCCGGGTTCAAGTGATTCTCTTGCCTCAGCCTCCCAAGTAGCTGGAATTACAGGCATGCACCACCACACTGGCTAATTTTTCTATTTTTAGTAGAGACATGGTTTCACCATGTTGACCAGGCTTGTCTTGAACTCCAAACCTCAGATGATCTGCCAACCTCAGCCAGCCCAGGTATTTCTTTATAGCAAAGCAAGAGCAGTCTAATACAACATTTAACCAGCCCACCAAAAATTTTGCTCTTTAAAGCTGCCTTTCCCTAGCCCCAGTATATTTTCACTTGCCTGGCAGACATCATCACATGAATCTCCTATCAGTCTTTTAAACCCATACCCATGGGTTTACCCATGTCTTTTTAAAAGAGGTTCTCTTTTCTAGTTAATCAGCTTCATAATCACCAATATCCTTCCAGTTATGCAAATTTGTTCTTGTTTTTGGTTTTTAGAGACAGAGCCTCTCTCTGTTGCCCAATCTGCAGTGCAGTGGTGCCATCATAGCTCACTGCAGCCTTGAATTCCTGGGCTCAAGCAATCTTCCCACCTCATCCTCCAGAGTAGTTCTGCAAATTTGAAATCTCAGAGTCAGTGTTCTCACTCTCTTGGCCTTACCACTGTTTTCAGTCAACTGCCAAGTGCTCCTAATGGCTTTTTTTTTTTTTTTTTTTTTTTTGAGACGAAGTCTTGCTCTGTCGCTCAGGCTAGAGTACAGTGGTGTAATCTTGGCTCACTGCAAGTGCCGCCTGCTGGGTTCACGCCATTCTCCTGCCTCAGCCTCCCAAGTAGCTGGGACTAAAGGTGCCTGCCACCACGCCCGGCTAATTTTTCTGTATTGTTAGTAGAGATGAGGTTTCACCATGTTAGCCAGGAAGGTCTCAATCTCCTGACCTCGTGATCTGCCTGCCTTGGCCTCCCAAAGTGCTGGGATTACAGGCTTGAGCCACCGCACCTGGCCTCCTAATGGCATTTCTAAAATCAATTTCATATCTTGGTCTTCACTGTCTTCTCTCGGCTACTGCCCTATGTCGGGTCATCAGCATGTCACCTGGAATTATTGGACTCTGTAATGTCCTCTTGGTCTAGACAAATTGAAAAGAGTTGGAATAGTTTGGATAGAATTAAGTTCTAGATTCCTAAGGCACACCTCTCACCTTAAAATTCTTTTCTTTTACTCATCGGAATAAGTGCTATGCCTTTGGAGCTCTCTTTGGCTTCACAAACATCCTACAGTTTCCGAACTTTCCCATCTCTTTGCCAATGTGCATATTGTCTCCTCCCGTGGAAATACCTCTCTGCTCCCCAACAAAATGAAGTCCAATTCCACCTATTCTTCAGGGCCAGTCAAATGTGTATTCCATACACGAATTAAAATAATGTCATTTCCAAAGTTGGAATTCAATTAATGTTGAATGAATGCGTGAAAAGATGAATGAATATTTATTTCAGAATTTTCTCTTGGCTGCAACCTCCAGAGAAGTAAAACTTTTTTTTTTTTTTATTAGTTCTCATGTATTTGACGCAGTCATTTTGGCGGGGTCAAGGGAGTCTTTTGGCCTGATTTGGCACTTCTTTATCACCAAAGAGAAAAAGCAACCCTTCTCAGGAAGCAGAAAACCTTTCAAGTGAGCCCCATGTTGTGTCCTCTTAAAGAGACCTTGTTTCACACCATGAATCAGAGTCTCTGTGAGGGACAAGCCGAGGCACGACACGGGGAAATGCACAGCATAGGAATTTGCTCAGGATCATGGGCTGTACGAGAGCAATAGCTCAGTTAGGAAAGAAGCACCAGGACTTGGGAGCATGCCTTGCTCTTCACCTGCCTGTTATTATGGGTGCAATGACACCATGGGACACTGTGATTTATCAGAGAAAAATCGCCTGGTAATAGGAGTAGAACTAGCCCTCATTAAGATGAAACAGTGTCTGATATCCTTGAGTCAGACAAAAGAGAATATGAAATTGATGTGGTCAGCATTACTGCCAGGCTGCATTTGAAAAGAATCAAACCAAGTGGCAATTGACAGCACTTCAGGAGGAAGAAGACACACAAATGAAACAGAAGCATGTTGAATGTAAACTTCTAGTTTTAAATGCATTAAAATACAACTTTACATTTTATTTCCTTCCACTGTGAGATTATTCAGACCCAATCTATAAAAGGAACAAGGTGTATACATACAATGTGCTCTTGCCGAAGCCCTACAGCAAAGGGTGGTGGTAAGATTAATTTAATTACCAAACTGTCAACCTCTTGAAATAAGTATGGGCCTGTTTCTCGTGCTGGAAAGACCAAAAGTGCTTCATGAAAGGGGGCTAGGCATGGAGAGTGGGATCAGCTGGTGACACTTGACTTGGAGAGTATCACTGTCCCTGGTCAAAGCCCTCCAAGGTTTTTAACTATTAAATAAAGGAGTTCTGAGTGTTCTGATGTTAATTTGCTTCTTGCTACCTCTTAAAACTGTAAGTAAGGTGAAGACATTTGTTTAGAATGCCTCTTAGCTAGTGAGCCAGGCCATCTGTAAATAGGAAAGTTTCCATGCACAGGGAAGTCTGCTTTATCAAGTTGCTTTTAAGAACAGAGTCAACATGCTTGTGTTGGAAAAGCAAGTGGTAGCCTTTTGAAACCAGCCCAATTGTCCCACAGAACTGATGTTTCAGTCTTATTAAATGAACATAGAAATTTAAGACCCTCCTGGTCTTAAAGCTCGAAACTTGCACTCATCTTATGTCTGCCTGCCACCATGCCTGGCTAATTTTTGTATTTTTAGTAGAGATGGGTTTTTGCCATGTTGGCCAAGCTGGTCTCCAACTCCTGGCCTCAAGTTATCTGCCCACCTCGGCTTTCCAAAGTGCTGGGACTGCACCAGGTCCCTCACGATTTTCTTACCCCTCCGTAATTCCTGTTTACCTGTATGTAGTTACATTTCATCCCTGCTATATAAACTCCTACTTGTAGTTGGTCAAGGAGATGGACTTGAGACTGAGCTCCCAGCTCCTCAGCTGCAGCACCTGATTAAAGCCTTCTTCCCTGGCAGTCCTCATTGTCTCAGTGATTGGCTCCCTGTGCAGCCAGCAGCAGGACCTAGACCAAACTCCTGGTGTGTCAGTAACACTTTCACTCCATGTCAGATTTGGCATTGCTTGTTATGGTTTGTGTATTGATTAACAGAAGAAAACTTGGTGATCACTTATTTTATCCAACAAAAAAATCTCTATTCATGCCTTCCATTCACATCCTCCAAAGGTACTACCCCTCTTCTCCTATCCAGAGGTCCATCTCCAACCTTTCATCCCTCAGTCTTTGATCTCCTTCCCTGCCCTCATCACATTCTCAAAACAACCAAAGGGAAGCTTTGAGCTAAGGAAGAAGCTGCTAAGGCCTTGGAAATGCAGCAGAGGTCAAATCTATTCTGGGGCCCTTACCTTGAGGGCTGGCATGGGAGAGAGGAAGTTTCCACTGCTTCCTCCTGGCTGCGATGCCCTTTCTCCCTTCCCTTAGGGGTTAATCACTTTTAAAGTGAGAAGCTTATAGAATTGAAATAATATGGGGCCATATTTTAAAAAGCATTAGCACAGTCAATGTCTTAATTTTAAAAACTTCAAGCAAGATACATGTATATGTGGTAGAGATGACATTGTTTCAATATAAACTTCTTCTTATTGGACGATTTTGCTAGAGCGGAATGCTGTATGGAACTAATCTTTGGAGAGCATCCTCTAATTGGACAGACAGCTCTTCTTCAGCCAACTATGACAGTAATAATAAAGGGTGCAGTTCTGTGCTGTGGGAAAAGGCAAAGTAAATACAAAAGTGCAATATGTTCTTTACAGAGCTTTGCTTTGAAACATGACCCATCGTCATTGCAAAGGAGGGCAATAATTTCCCACCCTTCAGAAACCTCCCCCATTTGAACTTAAAACTAGGAAACAATGAGCTTTGCTAATTTTAATTTTACTTTTTCAAATACATAAATTCGTCCAACAGGGCAAAGGGACGACGTGATTACAAACAAAACTACATTGAACTGGCCATGCCAAGTCTCAGGACTCCATGAGTCAGCTCTTAAAGTTTTATGATCCAGCTTTCCTTACCTGCAAGGTGAGATTCCAAAAGCTGACGTCCCATACATTGAGAAAAATTCTCCAATAACAACCAAAAGAAATTTTCTGAACTTTGTGAATACACAGTTCAAATCACAATGTTTGTACTACTTTAAGGAACTTTCTTAAGAGACTCATGTTTTTAGCTTTGGCCCTTCTGCTAAATTTTTTCTAAGAAGAATTGCAACAGAAGACAACAGGATTAAAAAACAAAACATTTTCAAAATCCTAGAGCCAACATAAATATGGTGTGTGTGATGTGTGGCAGGATGAGAGGACTAAAAGAAGGTCATTTGGACCTGCTCCAGACCCACTGGCCAACCTAGAAGGTTATTTTACCATTTGAGGGGAAAAGGCAGAGTTTACCCCGGAATCGATACTGCGGTCAGAAACAAAAAAAAGCACTGCAAAAAAAAAATAATAATAACCCTTTAACTTTTGCTGTGAAAATGAACATCTTTTCTCTATATTTAGCATACAGCAAAAGTAATTTGTTAATGAATTATATGTTTATGAATTAAAAGGAGTTTTGTATGTGATTTAGGAAAAAAGATGTGAAAAACCACAAACAGAAGAACCATCATTTCACTTAATGTAATTCCCTTTCCCACCCATTTCTCACAATCATGTACTCTTGATATATTTAATCTTTTGCAATGGTTCCCATGGCAACTCCTCCTGGTAGTGGCAGAGCTGAAGGCTACTGTGGTCTTGAAACCCGGCCCTGCCCTGAGCAGGTTTTTTTTTCTTTTCTTTTCTCTCTCTTTTCACTTATTTGTTTATATTAAACCTTGGGTATCTTAGAACTCTCCTTGCATTGACCATCAGAATCATTCCAGAGATGAGAACATGAGAATTTTTTAAGGACAAAAGATGTGTTGCTTTTGTTTTGTTTTTGTTTTTTGCGGTTTTCAAAGCAGAGGCCCTGATTCATTTAAATCTGTCCTCTCCATCACCACTTAAAACCTCCTTAACAGCGTGTATGAACATGAGGAGGTGCACTTTAAGGAGTATTAATTAAAATGTGTCCCTAAAGACTGAAAACATTACCTCAGGAACACAAGATACTGGAAATCCCCCATGTAAAAATTCGTGGGTGGCACATGCGTGGTCTGCCATGGCAGCTTTGAGGTGGTGTAATGCTTAAGAATTCAAATGGTAGGACATACTTCTCATTTCCTTCCTGCAATTTGTTTCTCTGCCCCCAGATAATACCAGCCCTGAGAAGTGGGCTCAGGGACTACAAAATCAAATATTATTATTAATCACCATAATTACTTTTCTTGGCCCAACTGTGGAGCTGGGAAGCAAACCAAATTCTCTTGAGTGCAGTCTTAACTAAAACATGTTGCTGGGTCACTATTACCTCATTCTTAGTCATCTTAAACTGGGAAGAATATTACTGCAAATTATGTTTTCCGAAATATAATTGTGCTTGTTTATTTACATACATTCCACTCTAAAAGACAAGGTTTAAGGCATTTCTCCCTAAAGACCAAGAAAAACCTCATCTTTAATTCTCAAACGTACAAAAAACTTCAACATAAACAAAATTACTTTAGAAGTTATCCCTAGAGCCAGGCATGGTGTGCCTGTAATACCAGCTACTCAGGAGGCTGAGACAGGAGGATCTCTTGAGCCCAGTAGTTTGACACTATAATGTCCTATGATGGTGACTGTGATAGCTGCTCCCTGGGCAAGATAGCCATATCCTGTCTCTGAAATTTAAAAGAAAAAAAAATCCTCAAGAAACTAAAAATAGAGCTACCATGTGATCCAGCAATCCCATTGCTGGATCTTTTGGGTAAAAGAAAGGAAATTAGTCTCTCAAAGAGATACCTGCACTCCCATGTTTGTTGCAGCACTGTTCACAACAGACAAGATTTGGAAGCAACCTAATTGTTTATGGACATTTAGAAACAACAGTTAGAAAGGCGGTTTGAATTTGAAGTGTGGATGGACTCTTAGGTTGCTTCCAAATCTCAGCTATTATGAATGGATAAAGAAAATGTGGTACATATACACAATGGAGTACTATTCAGCCATAAAAAAGAATGAGATCCTGTCATTTGCAACAACAGGGATGGAACAGGGATCATTATGTCATTTGCAACAACAGGGATCATTATGTGAAGTGAAATAAGCCAGACACAGAAAGACAAACATTCCATGTTCTCACTTATTAGTGGGGTCTAAAAATCAAACAATTGAACTCATGGACATAGAGAATAGAAGGCTGGTTATCAAAGGCTGGGAAGGGTAGTGGGGATGGGGGCGGGGCAGGTGGGTGATGGTTAATGGGTACAAAAAAAATGAGAAACAATGAATAACACCTACTACTTGATAGCACAACAGGGTAACTATAGTCAATAATAATTTAATTGTACATTTTTAAACAACTAGAAGAATGTAATTGGATTGCTTGTTACACAAAGGATAAATGCTTGAGGGGACAGATAGATACCCCATTCTCCATGATGTGACTATTTCACATTGCACGCCTGTATCAAAATGTCTCATGTACTCCACAAATATATACACCTACTATTTACCCACAAAATTAAAATAAAAAAGGTTTTAAAAGAAAACACAACCTTAGTTATGTACATTGGTATGAGAATACACTTCTGCTTACCAGTTGAAGAAGATTAAAGTTTCAAAGTTAAAGACACCTAAGTGTCGCATTTGAAATCATTTATAGCAATTATACTTCTAATAAATTGATGGCACATTTTCTTTTCTAATAAATGTACGTCTAAGATCTTCAGCACTGCAAAACTCCATAGGGTGCCATTTGCGTTGATGAAATCATAGATTTGTGTATTTATTAAGACCATTCTGCAGCAGATAGAATTAAACTGGTTTTATCTTAAACAAACCAAAAACATCATATTATGACATTCTTCTGAGCTTGGAAAGTAAAGTATCCTGAGTAATTTGTGCCATTTTTTTATTAAATAAATTAAGCATTTCATTTAAGGCCATCAGTATGGACTATAGAATATACCAAAACATTCTCACTAGCATTTATAGTCAGATAGAAAAATGTGGATTATTTTGTGCTATACTCAACAACAATTAGAAAGCCTGTTGGAATTTTTCAACCAATGAATTTACTATCAGGCAGTAAACTTTGAGACTACAGGGACTCGATGTTATTGACCATGTATTAAAATGTCACTGTGACTTAGCTTTATGGGTGGCAGAAAACCAAAGCTGTCATTTTCATGAGCTAGTTTAGACACACGGCATTCCTATATGGTTTGGAGCACATCAGTTTACCCCCATCCAGTCCATTTTCTTCACCTAAAAATATTACAGAATCCCTAAGATCTCTTTGATTGTATATTTCATCACATGACAAATTTTATCCACCTATACTTTCAGGAATATATCATTGCATTGCATTCAAAGACACACATCCTGAAAAATTCTTGATATTTTGTGGGTTAAATGACAGCATTTGAAATAGTTGTAGTCCTCTTTTCTTTTTTAAAATGTAACATACAATAAGCAACACATAAAATGTGTAATTTGGTAAGTTTGATTTATGTAAATGCTCATCACCATAATCAAGATAATGAACATTTCCATCACCCAGATAAATTCCTCATGTCCCTCAGTAGTCCTTCTTTCTTGCTTCTCCCCTCCCCAAATCCCACTCCCCAGGAAACCACTGATATGTTTTGTTTTGCCATAGATTATCTGTATTTCCTAGAATGTTATATAAACAGAAGCATATATATAATTTTTTTTGTCTGCCTCCATTCACCCAGTATAGTTACTTTGAGATTCATCCATGCTATTGTGAATATTGATCACTTATTCCTTTTGATTGTTGAATGGTATTCCACTTTATGAAGATCCCAGAGTTTGTTTATCCAGTCACCTGTTGATGGACATCAAGATGGTTTCCAGTTGGGCGTTGATACAAATAAAGCTACTACGAATGTTTGTGTATAAATCTTTGTGGAGACATAGATTTGTGTTCTAGGAGTATAGAAACTGGGTCATACTGTAGGTATATCTTTACATTGAGAACCCGACAGACTCTTTTCCAAAGAAGTTGCAGCCTTGTACATTACTTCCAGCAGGGTATGAGAGTTCCAGTTGCTTTACATCCTTGCCAACATTGGTATCACAAGTGTGTGTGTTTGTTTTTTTAGATGTTCTAACCAATGTATAGTGATATGTCATTGTATTTGTCTGTTTTCACACTGCTGACAAAGACCTTCCCCAGACTGGGTAATTCATAAAGAAAAAGAGGTTTAATGGACTCACAGTTCCACGTGACTGAAGAGGCCTCACAATTATGGTGGAAAGCGAAAGGAACATCTTACATGGTGACAAACAAGAGAGAATGAGACTCAAGCAAAACGGAATTCCCCTTATAAAACCATCAGATCTCATGAGACTTACTCACTACCACAAGAAGAGTATGGGGGAAACTGCCCCCATGATTCAGTTATTTCCCACCAGGTTGCTGCCACAACACATGGGAACTATGGGAGCTAGAATTCAGTATGAGATTTGGCAGGGCACACAGTCAAATTGTGTTAGTCATTGTCGGTTCAATTTGCATTTCCTTAATGGTTAATGATGTTCAGCATTTTTTCATGTGCTTATCTGCCATGCATATATATTCTTCAGAGAAATGTGTATTCAAGTCTTTTGCCCATTTTGGTTTTAGCTGTTTGTCTTCTTATAAGTGAGCCTTGGAAATATCTTTATATATTCTGAATACAAGTTCCTTAGCTGATATGTGATTTGCAAACATTTTCTCCCTGTCGGTGGCTGTCTTTTCTTTCTCTTTACAGTGTCTTTCAAAGAGCACAGTTCTTCATCATAATGAAATCTAATTTGTCAGACTTTTTTCTTCTATGGATCGATCATGCTTTTGGTTCTTATGTAAAAAATCTTAGCCCAATCAAACATTGCAAAGATTTGCCCCTATGTTTTATTCGACAAGTTGTACAGTTTTATGTTTTATATTTAAGTCTATGATTCGTTGTGAGTTCATATTTGTATGTGGTGCAAGGTGGGGTCGGGGTTCATTTTGCATCTATAGTTATCCAATTTTTCCAGTACAATTTATTGAAAAAACTATTCTTTTCCCACAAAACTGCCTTTGCAACTTTGTCAAAAATTCACTTACATATATGTGTGAATCCATTTATGGACACTGTATTCTAGGTTTGTCTATTTATCCTTGAAATTCTACTGGTTTCTGCTGCCTGTATTTTGGACTCTGTTATTTAGGTATATTAACATTTATAGTGGTTGTTTTCTATAATGAATTGACCCTTTTATCATTATGAAATGACCTTCTTTATCACTGCTAATATCCTTTGCTCTGAAAACTGCTTTGTATGATATTAATATAACCACTGTAGCTTACTTATGATTAGTGTTAGCATGATGTATCATTTTCCATACTTTTAACCTAATTGTGTCTTTACAGTTAAATTGTGTTTCTTGCAGGCAACAGAGAGTGGCTCTTGATTTTATTTTCTTCTGACAACTTCTGCCTTTGATTTTGGGTGTTCAGCCATTGTGATTTAATGTAATTACATAAATGATTAAATTATATTTCCTGTTCCCTTTTTCCATTTTCTTTGCCTTTTGGGGCTGGGTATTTCAAAATTCATTCAGTTATTTAAGAAGTATTTGTCAGGCATGGTGGTAGACACTGGAAATACAACAGTGGGTAAAACAGATAAGATACCTGCCTTGTAAGATTTAAATTCTGGTTGAAGAGATTAATAAGGGGGCCAGTAACAAAGGTGCTCAGGGAGAGGAATGGGCAAAACTCAAGTAAGAAGTTCAGTTGAGGGACTCACCCGGCAAGTGTTTTGTTTCTTACTGCCTTTTTTATTTCTGTAATTTCTATTTGGTTCTTTTTGATTACCTATGTCTGTGTTAAGATTTACTATTCTTTTCATTCTTTTCATGAGAATTAGTAATACCTTGTTGAGTCATTTTTATGATGGCTGCTTTAAAATCTTGGTTCTTGACGTGCAGGTGATTTTTTATTATATCCTGGACGTTTTGGCTTTGATATTAGGAGATCTTGGGCCCTATTTAGATCTGTGATGACAGCAGACAGTCAGCCTATTTAGATTTAGCACAGTGGTTCTGACCTAATGTTGTGGGCTGTGGTTCTAGCGACAACTTCATTTTCAGAGCCATTTTCAGAGCTGTTTTGACTGCTTGCTTTCTCTGGTGCCACCCGGGCTCCCACTAGCCCCTGCTGGTACTGCTTGCGGTGGTGGAGGATAGTTTCCCTAAGTCAGGCTGTGTCGTGCTTCCTAGGAGGAGAAAGGAAATCTCTGCCCCAAGGGGACAAATAGGCTTCCTGGACCAGGTCCTTATAGTTGGGGGATCCCCCTACTTAGTGCTGCCTGGCCACGCAGTGTCTCTGGGTGGAGGATGGGAGTCTCAAGCCTGGCAAGAAATTATAGTGCTTTCTGGGCTAGGGGCTTACTGCAGTGGGTCTCCCTTCCCAGTACCTGTTGGTGCTTGGGTTAGGGATGAGCGTCTTAGCCCTAGTGGGGAAGGAGAGCACTTAACCTAGAGGCTTACTCTTAGCAGGGCCCTCAATCAGTCTGTCTTGCGGGAGCTGCCGAACTTGTTTGTCCTTGCTGGTGGAGTTGGTTTGTTTGTTTGTTTGTCTCCATTGCTGCTGCACAAGTTAATGGTAGGGCTGTTGTTCACCCCAAGGAAGAAATGAGCTGATCTGAGCCCCCTTTAGTAGACAGGCCCAGAATCAGAAAATGCCAAGCCTAAGTCGCTTTCTTGTGTTGGATGGGGGGAGTGTAAGACACAATGCTGTTGTTTTTCTCTACTCCAGAGACACGCCCCCGAGCCCGCCTTCCTCTTTCCGTCATGTATAGTTCTCCTTCGATTGCCTCTCACATTATTTCCAGGGTTTATAGTTGTACTTAACAGGGAGTTAAGTGCAATTTAACTGGAAATGGACTTATACCCCATTTCATCTGGATCAGAAATCCCTGAATTGAGTGTATTTTTAATGATTTCATTGACCACTGTGTTTTCTTATTAGTGATAACTTTGTGTGACATTGTTTCAATAATTGTTTTAGGGTTTATATTGTACATCTTTACCTTATTAGAAACTACCTTCAAATATTATTTTGTATATATATATTTTTTTTTTCTGTTTCTTTTTTTTTTTTTCTTGAGGCAGACTTCTACTCTTGTCGCCCAGGCTGGAGTGCAATGGCGCGATCGTGGCTCACCACAACCTCTGCCTCCTGGGTTCAAGCGGTTCTGCTGCCTCAGCCTCCCAAGTAGCTGGGATTACAGGCATATGCCACCATGCCCAGTTAATTTTGTATTTTTTTAGTAGAGACAGGGTTTCTCCATGTTTGTCAGGCTGGTCTTGAAATCCCAACCTCAGGCGATCCACCCACCTCGGCCCCCCAAAATGCTGGGATTACAGGTGTGAGCCACTGCGCCTGGCCAAATGTTATTATATTTCATATATAGTACAAGGACCTTACAACGGTATACTTCCATTTCCCCTCCCTGCCTTCTGTTATTTTTGCCATATATTTTATTTCATATATAGTACAAATAATATATACTCTACAATGCATTGTTATTGCTTTAAGCAGTTAATTATCTTTTCAAGGGATTTAAATAAGAAAAAACTCTTAAATTATCCACATAGTTATCATTTCCTAGCCTCCTTGTCACTCTGTGTAGATATACTTTTCCATCTGGAATTATTTTCTTCTGCCTGAAGGACTTTTTTTTAACGTTTCTTATAGCACAGATGTGTTATCTATAAATTTTTTCAGTTTTGTTTGTTTAAAACTTTATTTTGTCTTCGTCTTTGAAAGGTGATGTTTCTCCTGATAAAGAATCCAAGTTGACGGCTTTTGTGTTTGAGAACTTTCTCACTTGTCTTAATTCTGAGGAGAAAGCTACTTTATTTTTGTTCCGCTGTGTCCTTTGACACATGTGTCCTTTGCCTCTGACTGTTTTCAATATTCTCTATATTGCTGGTTTTAAACGATTTGATGATGATGTGTCTTGATACAGTTTTCTTCGTGATACTTCTCTTGGATTTGTTTAAGCTTTTTAGATCTGTTCGTTTCAGATTTCATAAATTTTGGAAATATTTCAGCCATTATTTCTTCAAACCATTTTTCTATCCTACCCTAATTATGTATATACTAGGCCTCTTAAAAGTTGCTTCATAGCTTACAGATGCTCTTCCTTTTTTTTGGTCTGTTTTCTTTCTGTTTCATTTTGGATAGTTTCTATTGCTATGTCTTCAAACTCACTAATCTTTTCTTCTGCAATGTCTAATCTGCTATTAACCACAGAGATTTTGCATCTTAGACATCGTAGGCTTCGTCTCTCGAAATTTGACTTTCTTATTTTATATTTTCTATGTCTCTATTTAGTCCATTTTATCTTTCCTCTAGCTTTTTGATCTACAAAAGCAGTTATAATAACTATTTTAATGTCCTTATCTATTAATTTTTTCAACTGTGTCAATTCTGAGTCAGTTTTGATTAATTGATGTTTATCCTTATTTTGTATTGTACTTTTCTGCCTTTTTTTTTTCATGAACTAGACATTGTGATTCTTACATTGCTGACTGCTGAATATTTTTGTATTCCTGTCCACTTTGTTTTTTGTTTTGTTTTCTGGTATATGATCAAATTACTTCAAAATACTTCTATTCTCTTTGATCTTGCTCTTAAGCATTGTTAGACAGGACCAGCGGAGCGTTAAGTTCAGGGAAAATTTTCTTCCCTACTGAGGCAAAACCCTTCTGAGTATCCTACTTGATAAACCGTAAATTGTGAGGTTTCCCACTCTGACTGCTGAGAAAATGGGCATTATTGTAGATTCTGATTGAGCTTTGGGTTTATTTCCCACTAATTCCTTTGAGTGGTTGTTTCTAAGGCATGAGTAGTCTCCTCACTGACATTCATTAACCAGTATTCAGCCAAATACTTGCAGAGGACACCTAGCAGATTTCCCGAGTTTTCTCTCTTTGCAGCTCTCTCCTTTCAGGTATTTCACCATATGAAATCTAACTACTTTGATCTCCCTGCTCCCCTTTCCTTAATTCAAAGAGACTCCTAGATTCCATGCGGCTTCTTCTCCCTGCATCATGGCCTGGAAACTGTCCACATGGTAGTCAATCACAGGACTCACCTGGTTTGTTTCCTTGTCTCAGTTATCCTTGCTCTTCATGACCCGGTGGCCTGATATCCAATATCTTGTGAACTTTTTTTTCCCATTTATTTCAGATTCAGTGAGTACATGTGCAGGTTCATGCGTATATTGCATGATGCTGAGATTTGGAGTACAAATGGTCTCATCACCCAGGTACTGAGAATATACCCAATAGGTCATTTTTCAACCCTTGCCCCCTCCCCTCTGGTAGTTCCCAGTGTCTATTGTTGCCATCTTTATGTCCACGAGTACTCAATGTTTAGCTCACACTTATAAGTGAGAACATGTGGTTTTCTGTTTCTGTGTTAATTTGCTTAGGATAATAATCTCCAGCTGCATCCATGTTGCTGCAAAGAACATGATTTCAGGCTGGGCTCAGTGATTGACACCTGTAATCCTAGCACTTTGGGAGGCCTAGGAGGGCAGATCACTTGAGGTCAGGAGTTCGAAACCAGCCTTGCCAACACAGTGAAATCCTGTCTCTACTAAAAATACAAAAGTTAGCCGGGTGTGGTGGCAGGTGCCTGTAATCCCAGCTACTCAGGAGGCTGAGGCAAGAGATTCACTTGAACCCGGGAGGCAGTGGTTACAGTGAGCAGAGGTCACGAACTGCACTCCCGAGCGAAACTTCGTCTCAAAAAAGAAAACAAAAACATGATTTCATTCCTTTCTATTCCTTTTCATGGCTGCATAGCATTTCCTGGTGTATATATTCCACATTTTCTTTATCCAATCTACCATTGATGAGCACGTTGATTGGTGCCACGTCTGCTATTAAATGAATAGTGCTGTAATGAATATGTGAGTCCAGTTTTATTTTTGATAGAAAGATTTATTTTCTTTTCTTTTAGATACATACCCGGTAATGGGATTGCTGGGTAAACGAGTAACTCTGTTTTAAGTTCTTTTTTTTTTTTTGAGACAGGGTCTTGCTCTATCACCTAGCCTCGAGTGCAAAGGTGTGATCTGCTCACAGCAACCTCCGCCTCCTGGGTTCAAGCAATTCTTCTGCCTCAGCCTCTCGAGTAGCTGGGATTACAGACACACACCACCACACCTGGTTAATTTTTTGTGTTTTTAGTAGAGACAGGGTTTCCACCATGTTGGCCAGGCTGGTCTCGAACTCCTGACCTCATGATCTGCCCACCTCAGCCTGTCAAAGTGCTGGGATTACAGGCTTGAACCACCACACCTGGCCTTCTGTTTTAAGTTCTTTGAGGAATCTTCAAACTGCTTTCCACAGTTGCTGAACTAATTTACATTCCCGTCAGTGGTGTGTAATCATTCCCTTTTCTCACCAGCATCCATTGTTTTGACTTTTTAATAATAGTCATCCTGACTAGTGTGAGATGGTATCTCATTGTGGTTTTGATGATCATTTCTCTGACAATTACTGGTGGGGAGCATTTTTTCATACGTGTATTGGCTGCCTGTATGTCTTCTTTTGAGAAGTGTCTGTTCATGTCTTTTACCTGTATGTTGTTGTTTTTTGTTTTATTTAATTTTATTTTTATTTTAAGTTCTAGGTCCGTGTGCAGGATGTGCAGGTTTGTTACATAGGTAAACATGTGCCATGGTGGTTTGCTGCACCTTTCAACCTATCGCCTAGGTATTAAGCCTAGCATGCATTCGCTATTTTTCCTAATGCTCTCCTTTCCCTGACCCACCAAAAGGCCCTAGTGTGTGTTGTTCCCCTCCCTGTGTCCATGTGTTCTCATTGTTCAGCTCCCACTTATAAGTGAGAATATGTGGTGTTTGGTTTTCTGTTCCTGCATTAGTTTGCTGAGGATAATGGCTTCCAGCTCCATCCATGTCCCTGCAAATGACATGATCTCATTCCTTTTTATGGCTTCATAGTATTCCATGCTGTATCTGTATCACCACAATTTCTTTATCTAGTCTATCATTGAGAAACTATTAACAGAGTAAAGAGACAACCTACAGAATGGGAGAAAAAATTCACAAACTCTGCAGCCAACAAAGATCTAATATCCAGAATCTTTAAGAAACTTAAACAATTGAACAAGCAAAAGACAAATACTCCCTTTTGTAATTAATGCATTTGCATCCAGGTAAGACTAAGAAGGAGCAATAGAGATGGACAGAACCGGATAGATTTTAGAGATATTTGGGAGGTAGGATCAACAGTAGTTGGTGACTGAAGGATTGTGCAGGAGGAGGAGCAGAGGAGGGGAAAAGAGGGGTTGACATGTGCTGCCGGATCATGCTGACAGTACTCCCTGACATAGCAAACTTCATTGTTTAAGTTTCTTAAAGATTATGAATATTAGACCTTCGTCAGATACCTAGTTTGTGAATATATTCCCCCCTTCTGTAGGTTATCTATTTACCCCATTGATAGTTTCTTTTGCTGTGCAGAAGCCCTTTAGTTTAATTACATCCCACTTGACAGTTTTTGTTTTTGTTGCAATTACTTTTGAGGACATAGTCATAAACTCTTTCCCAAGGCCAATGGCTGGAATGATGTTTCCTAGGTTTCTTTTAGGATTCGTAAAGTTTGAAGCCTTACATTTAAATCTTTAATCCATCTTAAATTAATTTTTGTATATAGTGAAAGTTAGAGGTCCAATTTCATTCTTCTGCATATGGCCAGCCAGCTATCCCAGCACCATATATTGAATAGGAAGTCCTTTTCCCATTGCTTATTTTTGTCGACTTTGTCAAAGATCAGATGGGTGTAGGTGTGTGATTTTTATTTCTGGGTTCTCTATTCTGTTCCATTGGTCTATGTGTCTGTTTTTGTACTAGTGCCATGCTGTTTTAGTTAGTGTAGCCTTATAGTATAATATGAAGTCAGGGAATGTGATGCCTCCAACTGTTCTTTTTGGTTAGAATTTTTTTGACCATTAGGAATCCTTTTTTATTCCATATGAATTTAGGAATGCATTTTTTCTAGTTCTGCAAAAAATGACATTGGTAGTTTGATAGGAATAGTATTAAATCCGTATGTTGCTTTGGGCAGTATGATCATTTTAATGATATTGTTTCTTCCAATCCATGAGCATAGAATGTTTTCCCATTTGTTTGTGTCATTTATGATTCTTTCAGCAGTGGTTTGTAGTTGCAGAGATCTTTCACCTCTGTGGTTTGTAGTTGTAGAAATCTTTCACCTCTGTGGCTAGATGTATTCCTAGGTTCTTGTGGGGGATTTTTGGGTAGCTATTGTAAATGGGATTGCATTCTTGATTTGGCTCTCAGCTTGAATCCTATTGGTGTAGAGAAATGCTACTGATTCTTCTGCATTGATTTTTGTATACTGAAACTTCACTGATGTTGTTTATCAGTTCCAGGAGCCTTTTGGCAGAAATGAACTCTTGTTTTATCTATATTTTTTCTAGTCTTTCAGTTTTACAGGTAAGAGGATGTATCTAGTACCTGTTAATTTCTTTTGGCCTGAAATGGAAATTTGACCTTATATCCTTTTTATAGAAAAGTGACCTGGAAGGACAGGTGTAAATATGGAGGATCCAGTTGGGCTTTGCATTTGCATCCCGGTAAGAGGAGGAAGGAGCAGTAGAGACGGAGAGAAGTGGATAGATTTAAGAGATATTTGGGAGGTAGGATCAATAGTAGTTGGTGACCAGTGGATTGTGCAGGAGAAGGGGCAAGGGAAGGAGAAAAAAAGTTTTGCTGGGTGCATGGTGACATTACTCCCTGACATAGCAAACTCTGAAAGGGAAGCTGCTGTGCGGTGAGGTGAGATCAAGTTGGGATATGTCCACCTTGATTTTGATGGGTCAAGTGTTTATGGAGTGACAGAGACTTATTAAAAGGTAATCTTGAAGATGAAATAGTAAGAAAAAACATAGGCTGTAAAGAATAGAAAAAGAAAAAAGCTGTGATCACGCTTTTTTATGGTAGTTGGGGATCATTGCTGCTCTCTTTTGTTAGAGGTATTTATTTTATTTGACATTTAGAAACATGAATGTTTCACTGAACACTACTGACTGCTTTTGATATGTCAATAAAAAATTAAAATGGCCTCAACATCTGACTTAGAATTAGGAATGTTCAAAATTTTTATTAATGAGTAAATGTTTCATAATGAATATCCTATGAGTCACCATCTTTACACATTTAAAAATTCTTGATTTGCACCATCAGGCTCTTATGTCACAAGCTGTCACATCTTATCAAGAAGACACTACTGCTAATGTAGATGGCAGAACTATCTCAGTGGTCTTCAGCCTTTTTGACATCAGGGACTGCTTTACTAGAAGACGGTTTTGCCGTGGATTGGGGTGGGGTGATGGTGTCAGGATGATTCAAGCTTATTACATTTATTGTGCACTTTATTTCTGTTATTATTATATTGTAACATATCATGAATCAATTATACAACTCATCATAATGTAGAACCAGTGGAAGCCTTGAGCTTGTTTCCCTGCAACTAGACTGCCCTGTCTGGGGGTGATGGAAGACAATGACAGATCCTCAGGCGGTAGATTCTCATAAGGAGCAGGGAACCTAGCTCCCTCGCATGCACAGTTCACAATAGGGTTTGCACTCCAATGAGAATCTAATGCCACTGCTGGTCTGACAGGAGGTGGAGCTCAGATGGTAATACTAGTGACAGGGAGTGGCTGTAACTACAGACGAAGTTTCACTTGCTCACAGGCTACTCACCTCCTGCTGTGCTACCCAGTTCCTAACAGGCCACGGACAGCTACCAATCCGTGGCTGAGGGCTGGGGACCCCTGAAGTATATTCAGAGAAGTCAAAGCATTCAGCCAGAGTAACAAAGCAAGGTATAAGAATTCACTTTTGGGACTGAGCATGGTGGCTCATGCCTATAATCCCAGCACTTTGGGAGGCTGAGGCAGGTGGGTCACTTGAGGTCAGGAGTTTCAGACCAGCCTGGCCAACATGTTGAAACCCCATCTCTACTGAAAAATACAAAAATGAGCTGGGTATGGTGGTGGCCACCTATAATCCCGCTACTCGAGAGGCTGAGCCAGAAGAATAGCTTGAACCAGGGAGGCAGAGGTTGCAGTGAGCATGCCACTGCACTCCAGCCTGGGCAACAGAGCAAGACTCTATCTCAAAAAAAATAATAATAAAAAAATAAAGAATTGACTTCAGCATTCAGAGAAGATGGTGAGCTTGGACATAACACAATCAAAGAGAAAATAAAAGCCTCATGGCATAAACTGAGAATTTTTAAATATGAAAAATAACTATGTGCAAGAAAGTTATTATAAAATATTCATTCCATTAATAATCATAATAATAACTTTGAAATTCCTAATTCTAAATACAGCAGTTGAAACCATTTTTATTTTCTATTGACATGTTAAAAGCAGACAAAATTGTTTCAGGCTGAGTCTAAATGATCTGATTATGAGCCAACATCAAAAGTGTAGACAGTGTTAAGCAGGAATGGCAGACACCTGCTGAACTCACCGTCATGTTTAATCGTGTGCTGAATTTTGAGATATAAGATCACAGTTTAAATATTTGTCTAACAAAAGAGCATCAGGTTTATGACATTGACCTTTATTTGTCTAAAACACACAGAACGCTCTCTCCTGTCAATAAGCATAGCTGTCAGATGCTCTGTGCACAGCTACTAAACACTCTCAAGATTGCAAGTCGAGGCATGGGCATCAAGTATACATTTAATCAGCTACGGAAGGTGAGAAGGTGCATTACACTGACTAATTTCACTAGTAACTCTAATGCGCTTTTATTTATATTTGGTGTCTGGTAGATTCATTTAGTCACTGATTGCAAGGCATAGTGGCAAATATGGAGCAGGTTTACCTCTCTTTAAAGATAGTGCACATTTTAAAAATATACCTATATTTCCAAAGTATGTTGTTGAGAGTGTTAATTGGGGGAACGTCTTTGGAGGACAATTTGGCAATACCTATTAAAATAGAAATGTATATTTCCTTGAACCCAGAAATTGAGTCTAATATTTTATCCTACAGAAAGTCTTACATGTGTGCACAAAAACATATGGACAGAGATAGTCATCGCAGAATGGAGGATCAGAGTAAAATATTGAAATCACTTAAATATTTATCAATATGGAACTGGTTGAATAAATTTTGATATCCCCATACAATTGAATAAGGTACAGTTATGAAAATAAGAAAACACCACTTCTACATATACTGATGTGGAATATTTTCTGAGATGTATAGATATAGGAAGAAAACAAAACACAGAACATTGTATATTATTTTACTATTTGTGTAAAAGATGAAGGATGAGTGTAGATGCTATATGTATAGGTTTTTCTCTGAAAGGGTATATAAGAAATGCATAATCGGATCGTTGCAGTGACTCATGCCTATCATCTCAACACTTTGGGAGGCCAAGGTGGGAGAATCACTAGAGGCCAGGAGTTTGAGCCCAGCCTGGGCAACGTAGCAAGACCCTGTCTCAAAAAAAAAAAAAAAAAAAAAACCCAGGCACGGTAGCACGCACCAGTAGTCCCAGCTACTCTGGAGGCTAAGGCAGGAGGATCGCTTGAGCCTGGGAGCTGAAGGCCACAATGATCTATGATCATGCCACTGCACTCCAGCCTGGGTGACACGCTGACACCCCATGTCAAAAAAAAAAAAAATTCATAATCATGGTCATCTCTGGAAAGGAGAATTAGAAATGGAAAACCAAGGGGTAAAGGATGGGGGAAAGGTTTACATTTCATATATATCCTTTATTTCCTTTGAATATTTTACTACGCAATATATAATCTATTCAAAATTAAAATTAAAATTCATCAAATATTAAAATTATATCAAACTCCATTATAAATTTTGACATCGCTTCAAGAAAAAATATTTGACTAGAAGACGGAATAGAGGTACTTAAGAATGTACCAAACCTTGTTAAAATTGCATATTTAAAGGAAATTAGAAGTTGCTGATAAAACTGTATTTCTGAAGTCAGAAATACAGAAATAAAGGCATTAGGATGCTTTCCTTGCTTGGCACATTATTTCACATTCTAAGAGAAAAATAATGACAGCTTTCCTGAACAGAACACAAGCCTGAAAAGTCACTTAGTTCCTAGCAGTCCCTCCTCTTTCTCTTTGGTTGTTCAGAAGCTGCAGTTACCAAGCACTTATTAGGCTTTTATAAATAAACAGGTTGGTCTGGCCAATGGGGGAGGAAGAATCAGGAAAATGGGAAAAGAAACCTTTTAAAATTAAATTGTACATGAACAAAGGAGCATGTTTATGGGGATTTGCATCTAAAAACACTTCCTTTTAACATTCTGGAACAAAAATATTTTGGCAAACTTTTATATAATGAATTGTAAATATCTATCAAGAATGACCTTCGTTGTACATTCCTTGCAAGTTTATAGAAGAACATAGAGCATAAACAAGTGCATACAATAACATAGATCATAGGTAGTCACCACCTGAGCCTCCCTGCAACGCTTTGCAGCCCAGGGAAAGAACATCTAGGTCATAGTGAATATCTCTTCGTAAATTGTGTTTGAAGATATAAAATCTAAAATTATAGCCACTGTTTTGCATCTGTAAATGTCAGCAACTTTGTTAACACTTCATTTTCTATCCTAAGAAGTACTTTTTAATGGTCCTGGTTTAAAACCTTCATGTATACAGGCAGAATTTCTTTTTTTATTAGACACAAAGAACTCATGTTTTGTTTTCCCTTTCTGGCTTAAAAATGTTTTAACATCCCAGCCCTTTGGGTGGCTGAAGTTGGGGGAATAGCTCAAAGCCAGGAGTTTGAGACCAGCCTGGGCGACATAGTGAGAATTATATCTGTACAAAGAATTTAAAAATTACCCAGGGTACCTGTAGTCCCAGCTACTCAGGAAGCTAAGGCAGGAGAATCACTTGAGCCCAGGAGGTTAAGGCTGCAGTGAGCCGTGACAGTGCCACTGCACTCCAGCCTGAGCAACAAAGCAAGACCCTGTCTCAAAAAAAAAAAAAAAAAAGAAAGAAAGAAAGAAAAATTGTTTTAACAATGATAAGCTGGTGGGTTAAAGGGCACTCATGAAGACAGTAGCCTTCAGTTAAATAAGTAAATCACCAGGTTGAGGATATACTTCAAATATCAAATTAGCCTGGTTATGAATTGTCTATGAGAAAAGTCACTTTTTAGGTGAATGATTGGGTTCATCAAAGTTTAATCATATTCCACAAGTTGTTCGATGTTTTCTTGGGCAGATTCCACTCTTGCAGAACTGTACTGACTCTAAATACAACTTATGAGAAGATTAAAAGCATATGCTCCCTCACACTCACAGGTGGTTACATTTTAAAGAACTGAACCGATGCCAAATACAGACAGCAATTTTTATGGGAGAGACAAAAAGAGAGAAGAAAAGGAAAACCAAAAGACAATAAAAAGACGGGATACATCAGAGGATAAAAGGAGCTCATTTCCTGTAGAGGCACAAACTCCTTTCCTGTCTTCCTGTCTCACTCCCCCAACCAGGACAGCTCCTCTATCTACAGCAGACCCTAAGTCATACCTCTGTTGGCCTAATAAAAACTGGTTCCTATCACTTCTCTCTCCATTTGACTGCATCTCTGGCATTTGACCCTATCTTGAACAATTTTTTCATCCACCCTGTAGTCATTTATTGAATGCCTCCATAGGCTGTAAGACAGAAGATGAGTCAAGGATGGTTTATCATCAAGGGCACAATTGATTAAATGTTTTATACCTCTTGACTTTGAAGCTTGAGCTTATTAACAAGGCATACCAGACTTCAACATCTTCCACCTTCACACAAACTTCCTACTGAAACAGGACATTTACCCTGACCGCTTTGTGGGACTCGCGAAGTGGGTGGCTTGTTTACTTATCCCGCAGCTCTCAACCCCTCACGGGAAGGGGACCACACAGGTGCCTGTGTACAGGGGCCAGGATGAGTGCTTCTGGGTGCCAGCAAGAGCAGAACTCTGTGAGGCCCTGCAGCAGCATCTGGGGGGTGCCCTTGACCCCTGGACCCCCAGAGGGTGTGTGTTGCAGTGTGCTCTTTTAGCTTTGCCATCCGTGGACAGCTTAAGTGTTTAGTAGTTCAGTGTGACAACCCTCTGTATCCCGAGCTCTTGTTCGGGGTCCAGGAAGAATCGGGTCACACAAATGAGATGAAGATGGTAAATTCAGGAGATTTTATTGCTGATGAAAGTGGCTCTTAGTGGGATGGAGAGCTGGAAAGGGAATGGAGTGGGAAGGTGGTGTTCCCCTGGAGTCTGGCCGTCCCCAGTTGAACTCTCTCCGAGGTTCCACCGTCAAGCTGTCCCTCTGAAGTCAAGCCTCTTCTCAGTGATGTTAAGCTGCTGCTTCTCTTATCTCCTTCTCTACTGTTCTGCTTCCAGTGGAGCCTGGGGTTTCTATGGGTACAGGATGGGGAGTGGCGTGGGCCAGGATCGTTTTGGAAAATACAACATTCGAGCAGGAAAACAGGAATGCATGTTCTTGCTTTGGGCCACTGGTCCAGACTTGAGGGTGAGGCTCTGCCAGGGACCCTTCCCTCTTCCACCCAGTATCTCCCTGCCTCCTGCCCATATCACCATCTATTTAATAACTAGATATTAGACTGATTAGACCTAATCAGATATAACTAGATATTAGACCACCTCCAACTGTGGTTATTATTATTTCTGTTCACAAGATTTTTTTGCACTGGACATCAAGTATTTGTATTGCTTCCTAGCATTCAATGAGGAAATGGTTTGTCTGTGACATGGGGTGTTAGAAATATTCTCTCAAAACTGTGTCAGCCCTTGGGTTATATGAATCTATGGATCAGGTCACCAAAATTCAGAGTGGGGCCTTAGTGACTTAATCATTTGTTGATTCTATGCCTTTTTTTTTTTTCTTTCACTATTGCTGATTTATTAGAAAGGATACTAGAAAGGAGGCAAATGAACAGCCAAATGAAGAGATGCATAGGAAAAGGTATAGGAGAAGGCATCCAGTGCTTCCATGTGCTCTATGGTGCAATGCCCTCCCATCACCTCCTTGTGTTCAGCAACCTGGAAACTCTCCCAGCCCAGTCGTTTGGGGTTTTATGGAGGCTTTATTACATAGGCATGATGGATTAAGTCATTGGCCATTGGTGATCAACTCAGCCTTCAGCCTCTCTCCATTCCCAGAGATACAGGGGAGGGAAGTGAATACTCCAGCCCTCTCATCACAAGGTTGGTTTCCAGGCAACCAGCTGCCTATCCTGAGGCTACCCGGGATCCCCCAGCCATCAGTCATCTTATTAGCATACAAAATGGCACTTGTCACCTTGGAGAGGCCAAGTGTTTTAGGAGCTATGTGGGAGGAAACAGGGATTAAGACCAAATGTATTATTTCTTATTATAAATCCCAATAACACAGTTGACCTCTGGTCTTGGAACAGGATCCCTTACAGCAAAAGGATCATAAAAGTCAAGAGACACTGGCACATTCTAGAATCCCATTCAGTCATTAATCATTAGTCTAGTCCATTTCATGTTGTATGAAAATGTTTCCCAGGGAAAGGCCATTCAGGTTTGCAGGCTTTCATTCTCAGTAAACATAGCTTCACTTTTTGGGCATCTGGTGTAACGGAGCTAGGAGACAGTAGCATGTCTTGCTCTGAATCTCTTTTGAGACATTAGCATAAAGGATGTTGATAGAAAACACAAGATTCCTGGGTCAGAGACAAAGGGCTTTGTTACTCACAGCACAGTGTGTCTGTTCATTACTGCACCCACACTTAATTCCCATGGGTATGAAGCAATGTGGGCCCAAGTGGAGACTGTGCACACAGTGGGATTGAGGAGAGGAGGTTCCTCACAGCTGAGGAACACAATGCTTGGAGAACCCACTCCTTTTACCCAATAGGCAAGCCTGTTCATTGTGTGGTAAGAGATGTGACCTGAGGTCTAAAGATTGCTGGCTTCAAACACAACCCTGAGAACTGGCCTAGATAAAGAGCCACCTGGGCCTTGCACCCTGCATACACCCTGCAAGATTCATAGAAGCATGACTGACAGTCTTTCTCATAGAAGGCACATATTTCACATCTGGGGAAGGGGAACATGAAAATAATTTTATAACCGTAATAGGTTTGTTGCCCAAAACATATGGCAAGTCAATACACAGAGACACTGGGTTGCAGCAGAGGAAGAGATTTAATCATAGTGTCACCAAATGAGGAAATGGGAAGAAACCTCAAATCTGTTCTCCTCACAGAGTTTGGGGCTAAGGTTTTTAAGGGTTTTGGAGTGAGCCAAAGTGTGGACATTATTGATTGACCAAAGAGTGCAGGGTGAAGTCATGGGACAGGGAGATAAACAAGCTGTACTCTCATGTTGATTTGCTTTCTCTGGGGAGAATCTTCAAACTGGTTGGTGTCAGATGTTCCACTAGAATTCAGGATCTGAAAAACATCATAACCAATTCTTAAACAAACGCCTTGTGATTCTAAGGCCAGAAATCCTATCTCTAAGAACAACGGGGGCTGGGTACAGTGACTCATGCCTGTAATCCCAGCACTTTGGGAGGCTGAGGCAGGTGGATCACTTCACATCAGGAGTTCGAGACCAGCCTGGCCAACATGGTGAAGCCCCTTCTCTACTAAAAATACAAAAAAATTAGCCAGGTACGGTGGCACACACCTGTAATCCCAGCTACTCAGGAGGCTGAGGCAGGAGAATCACTTGAACCTGGGAGGCAGAGATTGCAGTGATCTGACATCGTGCTATTGCATTCCAGCCTGGGCAACAAAAGTAAAACTCCATCTCAAAACATAACAGAAAAAAACAAACAAAAAAACAAACAATGGGGATGTGAATGTATCCAGTGCTGCACGACTTTGTGTTACAAGGAAGTGCAACCTGATTTATGCTTAATTCTAACTATATTTCCATCCAGAATTCTCATTAACCCTGTGAGGATAACTTCAATTAAATTAATCTTAATATTTTGGAATTTTGTTATGCATTTCTTTACGTACCTAGTATCCTCCTCTCCTCAATGACAAGCTACATTAGAGACTGAGGCTGCATCAAGCTCTTACTATTCCCAGCACTGTGCTAGAGCTTTACGTGAAACATCCATTTAATCTTTACAACTCCATGAGGTAGGTACTATTTATTAGTATCAGCATTTTGTGGATGTTGTAAATGAGATACAGAAAAGTTAAAACTAAGGTCACTCACATGGCAAAACTGGATTTTTAATGCAGATCTGATTGACTTTAGAGTCCATTCATTGTTAGGAAACTTCTCAAATACCAAATTACTAATCAAGCCTTGCAAGCATATGTTTATGGCCCTATCAATTTAAACACATTTCATACTCTAAATAACGTCTCCTTTCTTGGGTAGCCGAGATAGTCCTGGAAATATTCCTGGGTTTGCCACACAAGAATGCAAGCCACATTGTCATGTCGCGAGCTCTGGGGAAGTAAAATGGGTAGAGATTCTTGGAATGAAGAGGTGAGAGCTAACAGCAGGTAGGAAAAGAGCAGGGAGTGTTCTGCCTCATCTTCCCCTCAGTTAAGAATGAACATTGTTAGGTTCCTCAAAAAAACTAAAAATAGAGCTACCATGTGATCCAGCAATCCCACTTCTGGGTATATACCCAAAAGACGAGAAATCAGTCTATCAAAGAGATATCTGTACTCCCATGTTTGTTGCAGCACTGTCTACAATATCCAAAATTTGGAAGCAACCTACGTGTCCATAAACAGATGAATGTAATATGGTTTGGCTGTGTCTCCCTCTAAATCTTCTCTTGAATTGTAACTCCCATAATTCCCATGTGTTGTGGGAGGGACCTGAAAGGAGATAATTGAATCATGGGGGTGGTTTCCCCCATACTGTGCTCGTGGTAGAGAATAAGTCTCATGAGAGCTGATGGTTTTATAAGGGGAAACCCCTTTTACTTGGCTCTCATTCTCTCTTGCCTGCCACCATGTACTTGCTTCTGCCATGCTTCCACCATGACTGTGAGGCCTCCCCAGCCATGTGAAACTGCGAATCCATTAAACCTCTTTTTCTTTATAAATTACCCAGTCTCAGGGATGTTTTTATCGGCAGCATGAAAATGGACTAATACAGAACGGATAAAGAAAACATGGTACATATACACGATGGAGTACTATTCAGCTTGAGACCCTGTCATCTGCAGCAACATGGATGAAACTGGAGATCATTATGTCTAGTGAAATAAGCCAGGCACAGAAAGACAGACATTGCATGTTCTCAGTTATCGGTGGGATCTAAGTTAAAACAATTGAACTCATGGAGATAGACAGTAGAAAAATGGTTACTAGAGGTTAGGACGGGTAGTGGGGGAGGGCACAGTGGTGAAGCGGAGGTGGGGATAGTTAATGAGTACCAAAAAATCAGTTAGAAAAAAATGACTAAAACCTAGTATTTGATATTGGCTATAGTCAACAATAATTTAATTATACGTTTTAAAATAACTGAAAGTATAATTGGATTGTTTTTAACACAAAGGATAAATGCTTGAGGGGAGGGACACCCATAACGTGACTATTTCACATTGTATGCCTGTATCAAAACATCTCATGTACTCTAAAAACATATACATCTACTGCGTACCCACAAACAAATTTTTTTTAATGAACACTGTTAGAGTCTACATTCAAAAAAGTAATTGAGTACCTATATATCTCACAGTAAGGATGTGTGGAGACCAGAGCATGACTCAGCTATTCAGGTCTACCTGTGAGTGGGGCCTGCCTGAGACTCTGGGCTTCTCATCAGGAGAGTTCACAGATAAGGGTGTTGCTACCACTGTGAGACAGATGGCGTTCCTCGAAGGATTGTCCATAGAATCACCTAGGACGGGAATTAGAATTGTTATCAGAAAATGGGATTGGTGTTAAAATAGGAAAGTAGCAGCTTGGTGCTTGACACTGGGAAGGTAAAGTGGGGCATTGTAACAGGAGCTCGGGGGCACCAACGAAGAGTGGGACAGGGTCAGATGTGTCAGGATGGGGGAAGGGTGATGTCCTGAAGTGCTGGGCGTCTATCCACGGAGTCCTTCAAGGGCCAAGGTTCCTTCTCTCCATGCCCAGTCTACAGACTTGTCATTACAAATATCTTGGTTTAATAAAATTCAGTACTCCTACATTTTTTAGGGGGATATACAGGTATGTGGGGTAGAGGGGATGACAAATGCTGCCCATATACCTAGAAGTGTTTCGAGAGGCTACACTCAGCAATAAGTGATAGGGACAGGAGGCTGGGAAATTCTAGGCAAAGAGGGCAGGTCTCCAGTGAGGGCCCAAGCCTCAAGCCTGGAACCATGACTTAAAGTGAGAACATACATTCCTGTTTTCCTACTCCAGTGTTGCCTTTTTCAAAACCACCCATGGCCCACCCCACCCTGCATCCTGTGCCCATAAAAACCCAAAGCTCTGGTGGCAGAAAAGCGAAGAGGAGAAGCAGCTGGATGTCAGAGACTACAGTCCAGGAGAAGCGGCTTGACTTCAGAAGGACAGCTTGACAGTGTAGCTCCGGGGGTAGAATACCTTCCCGCTCCATCCCCTTTCCAGCTCTTCTTCCCACTGAGAGCCACTATTATCAGCAAAAAAAATCCTCCACATTCACCACCCTTCAATTGATTCATGTGACTTGGTTTTTCCTGGACACTGAACAAGAGCTCAGATACCACAGGTGCGGGTGCAAAAGGCTGTCCCACCGAGCTGTTAATACTTAAACCATCTGCAGATGGAAGAGCTAAAAGAGCTCTGTAATACATGCCCTCTGGGACTTCAGGCATTGTGAGAACCCCCTTAGATGCTGTTGCAGGGCTGGTATGAAGTCCATTTCTGCCATTACCCAAAAGCACTTGCCCTGGCTCCTGCACCCACTCACTTGTGTGCTCCCTCCCAGGAGGGCTGAGCATAGTGGGTTTGAGTGAATGAAGTTTGCCCCTGAAGGCGCCAAAGTGGCTGGCTAGCTACAGCACCTACACTCCAGTTCCTGTCCAAGAAGGGGTCAGGGAAAATTTCCCGCTTCACAAGGATATTGTTCAAACTAAAGATTTGGCTTCTCAAGGAAGAGTGCAACTAAAACAAAGCTTACTTGAGTATGCACACACCTGTTAAGCATTGAGACGCACAAAGGTAAAAAATGACACACACATATCAATTCAGTTCCAATCATGTGAAGTATCTAGAAAGAACTTCCCCCTCTCAGGTGAACTCACCATGCTGTCCTATCCCTTGTTCATCATTCCACTATAATTGTGGGACACTTCTTGTGTGGATGCTTGCTCCAATCTGCTTTCTAGATTTCTGATGTCCTAGGCGGAGGACATTGACAATATACAATCACTTTATTTTATTTTTATTTTTATTGTATTGTATTGTATTGTATTGTATTGTATTGTATTGTATTGTATTTTAGAGACAGGGTTTCACTGTGTTGCCCAGGCAAGAGTACAGTGGTGTGATCGTAGCTTACTGCAATCTCAAACTCCCAGACTCAAGTGATCCTCCCACCTCAGCCCTGCCCCTCACCATCACCCCCCAGTAGCTGAGACTACAGGTGTGCAGCATCATGTCCAGCTATTTATTTATTTATTTATTTATTTATTTATTTATTTATTTTTAGAGATGGAGTGCTGCTATATTGCTCAGGCTGGTCTTGAACTCCTAGCCTCAAGCCATCCTCCCACCTCAGTCTCCTAAAGTGTTGGGATTACAGATGTGAGTCACCACACTCAGCCCTACAATCACTTTAGAAGTTGTATTTTAATGTCGCAGCAAGTAAAGCTAGAACATAAAGCCATACACTTCTTTGGGGACATTTTTAGTTGCTTTCCATTCTTTCTTTTTACATTGTACAACATGAGAAACAGATTCAGTTCTTAGTTTCAAGTGCTCAGGACCAAAATGGAAGATACGTACCTTTCCCCACCTTTATTTGGACTCACTGACATTAGTGGGTAGCACTTTAGGGTTAATAATTGGTAAATTACATCATTAATCATGAGAAAATCTCATTTATGTTTGAGAGGAGTCTCCATATCCGAACACTAAATTTTTTTAGATGGAGTCTTGCTCTGTCACCCAGGCTGGAGTACAGTGGTGCAATCTCAGTTCACTGCAGCCTCCACCTCCTGTGTTCAGCCCCCTTAGTAGCTGGGATTACAGGTACCGCCACCACACCAGGCTAACTTTTGTATTTTTTAGTAGAGATGGGGTTTCACCATGTTGCCCAGGCTGGCCCCGAACTCCTGACCTCAGGTGATCCGCCCACCTTGGCTTCCCAGAGTGCTGGGATTACAGGCATGAACCGCTGCACCCAGCCCAGAACACCAAATTTTTAGCACTCTATTCACACATGCACATGTCAATGAAAAAAAAAATGAGTCAGTAATATACCACAGGACAGCTCAAGGGCAGATTGAAAACAGTAACAGAGGCACAGGAATTTACAACCAGAGGCTACCACCTTATTACTAGTCATACCCATTGCCTGCCATAGGATCTGCTTAAAATACTTTATTGCAAATTCCAAATTATAATTACAAATTATTTATTGCCTGGTTCAGGGATTATAGATTTTAAAAAACTTTGAATGATTAAATAATGCCTAGAAAACCTGTCTCAAAATTTTACTCTTTATTATTTAAAAAAAGAAAGAAAAGCACCTTAATTTATGAAGGGAGAAAACCCAGAAGATGTAGATGACTGTAGCTTCCAAGTCAAATCACTTAATTTGGTGTTATGTGCTATGTTAATTTCAGTTTTCCTACAGAAGAGTAAGTCTAATTGAAGGTTTATCTGACATTTCTTCTCTCAGTGCTGTGAATTCTATCCCTTGCCATTTTTCTCTGGCAAATTGATGCACACCATTACTCTCGGAGCACATGTGGAGGCAGCTGCTACAGCAGAAGTTACCTTTTCCTGAATTCCACAGATTGAACCAGCTATCCATTAGCGAAGACAGCTTTGGCCTGGAATTCAGTAGATGGGCGTCTAGTCTCAGCTTCCCCACCAGCCTGCTGTGTGACCTTGAAGAAGTCATCTCCCCTCTGGGACCAGATTCTTCCCATTTAATTCTAGAGGGTTACAGGAGACGGTCTCTGGGGTACCCTCCAGCCCTAATCTGATGGTCTGTGGTTATAGGAGAGAAATGTAGCCATGGTGAGAACAGAGAAAAAAAATGAGTTGCCTGAAAGGAAACTGGTTCAAGATAAAAATTCAGGCCAGCAGTGGGATCCAAAAAAATGGCAGGTGGCAGGATTTCCAGTGCCTGCCTTTTGGTTTCATAGTTCTCATCTCAAGTCTTGGAAAACCAACATCTCCAGACAGTCTCTTCTCTATTTTGGCATCCTCTGACTCCAAGTCAGCCCTGAGACCAAACATTTGCTCCTAGTGCCCTAGTGAGGGGCTCCCTGTAGTCCGCACCTCCTCTTTCTTCCCATTTCCCAATCTCTCATGTTGACATACCCGTAGCATGAAGAATGAAAAGGCTAAAGGCACAGAAGCACTAACTTCACATGTTCTCACTCATTCATGAAACCTAAACATTAAAACAATTGAACTCATGGGGATAGAGAATAGAATGATGATTACCAGAGGCTGAGAAAGGTAAGGGGTGCAGGGGGAGTGGGGATGGTTAATGGGTACTAAAATATAGTTAAGAGAATGAACAAGATCCAGTATTTTATAGCACAAACAGAGTGACTGCAGCCAACAATAATTTATTACACACTTTAAAACAAGTAAAAGAGTATAATTGGAATGTTTGTAATACAGAGAAATGATAAATGCTTGAGGTGATGGATAGCCCGTTTACCTTGATGTGATTATTATGCATCGGGTGCCTGTATCAAAATATCTCATGTACCCCATAAATAGATACACCTACTGTGTACTTATACTAAACTAAAAATTAAAAGAATGAAGAGGCAGAGAAAAAGTAAAGAGAATTTATGAATATGTAGCAACAAAATAAGGAAGACGAAGGACAACTCACTTCACAAAGGAATCCTAAGCAGAGTTTACCAAAAGGATGACTTAAGAGAGATTTAAGATGCCCCACATCTAGCTGATGGATAATCTTGGAAAATATGGAAAGCAGAAGTTAGGGTCCCATAAGCAGAGGGCTGACTTGGCCATTCTCAGAAGGATTGAATAAATCAAGAAATGGGGATAAAAAAAAAAAATGCTGAAACCAGGAAGAGACTATGTTATCACCTCTCACAGGAAGAAGCCACAGTCCTGTGCTGGCATTATTTAAATCCTACGAGTTGGGGCATCAGAAAGCCATTCCAGAGGGAACACCTCCCAGGGTCAGATGACTGGGCCCGGCCGTATGACTTAACACATCCTTCCTCCCTAGTCTATTTTGGTGCGTGGGTGGAAGCCGCAGCAGCTATGGCCCAGGGACTCCAAGAACAGGAATCACATTGGTGAAATTACTCCAGTTGACAGCAGTTGGACATCAGTTTACGGGAATAGCATCATAAATTGCTAATTTTGGCAAACAGTGTAGTGGGATACGGTGTGTTTTCCATGTGGACACCTAAGGTTTTCATTGCCGTGAAAGCAAAAGCCACTTTGCAGTAAGCACACATTTCATAACGTAGGGCTCCTCGTGGGATTTTCAGGTGTGTGAAGAGGCACGTGTGGGGAAGGGGGCATTTTGTATTCCATCCATCAAGCTAAACAGAAGAATGTAACAGAAATGTTCTGACCTAGCTAGCATGAGGAGAATATTCCAACCAAGACCCCAGCTGTTTCCACAGGCCTCTCCAGTCCAACTGGAGGGGGTGACAGACTGCAGTTGGAGCAGCCTGGTCCTCTTCATGGCAAACAGCTCCTGGGAGTGTCCCGCTAAGAAGAGGACACTGGTAGGTACCAAAGAACAATGATGCTTACTGGAGACCCTCCAAATGTATTCCTGTTTCTCCCAGAGGACAGTACCCTGTCACCTAGGATAGTCACTTCTTTTAGAGGAGAAGACCTCCCATTGTGATGTAAAACAGATTTGCAAGCGATTTCTGCTCCAAAACTGCAGCACCAAAGAAAATAGCGACCAAAGTTAAACTATGCAGGCAGCAATGCGGTTTCAGGTCACCCACTCAGGTCAATCCACTTCATTGGACTCCTGAAATGGATTCCTCATTCCTGAAATGAATTTTTCTATTGCTGCTGTGAAGCAAGTCAGTGCCTAGCTAACAAGAATTCAGGATTCATTTTCTCTGCAGTTTCTAAGCAAGCTCTACCTGATGGAGTTCTGAAATTCCAACAACCTTTCCTACAAGAATAGGGTGTCCTCCAGGATAAAACTTGACCTCCTTCTTAAACAGCTTAGATCCTAATCAAAGATTATATAGAGGCTATAAAAGAATAAGGTTCCCTCCCTAAAATTCCAAACTTGTGGCCCGGTAATAACATTTTTTAAAAAATCAGTGGCTATTTAAAGTTAGTCCTGGGTTCATTAGAGTTTCAATACCATACCTACTACTGAGCTGATGACAGGCAGGGATTTTACAGAAATCAGTGGATCCAATTAGCACCAGGGGTCCACAAGTCAAGCACTTCCAGGCTACAAATTATTGGTGATATTTCTAAGCACAGATTGACAGCTGAATCCAGGACAGCTTTCTCTATACCTTTGAAGCGTTATTAGGGAGCAAATACCCTACCCAAGTTTTCTAATCTACTATATTAAAAAGAGAACTTCCTAAGAATTTTATTGTCACACCAGTCCATATTGCTCAGGTGACTGGTACATGCTCACTTTAATGAACCCAAAACAGGCTTGTTAGTGATGTTTACATTTTATACTTTTAGGAACAGACATCTGCAGGCAACTAGATTGTGTAAAATTCATTATCGTGATAAGATTATAAAGTTGTTGGTTAATAATTGAGTAGATTCTCCTGTCCCCATAAAATTTCAGAGCCCTGTCTTGCAATAAAGGAGTTAGAGTCCATTTCTGTTTTAAACTTGTCATTCTCAAACTGTTCCCATAAAACAATAGTGCTCCATAAGCCGTGTCAAAATATCCTGCAAATAAAATCCAAGGATGTCAGACACAAACAAGTCCTAGGAAGAATATTGAGTTAATGACCGTCAAGCTGGTTTTCCAACATATATTTTTCTTACACCCTTGGCGTTTGCTCCCACGTGTCTGTTAAAATACCACTGGAAGATGACAAAATAGAAAAACAAATAGCAAATGATCAGATGAAAACTCAGTAACTGAGGATCCCGCTGGTTCAACAGCCTGTTTCTTTTCTCATGTATATGTGTGTTCATGGCTGTGGTTTTACATCATAAATATATAGCATGCTCCCATTAAGCTTTGCAATTTTTAAAAGAAGAGGGGTGTCTCGCACACAGCTCAGCTGACTCTTTAAAAATATGTGTCTACCTCAAGAGAGGAAAAATAGCACATGCGTATTCTAAACACTGTTCAGGGACTGTGGCTTTTAACTCATTGCCTCTCAGTAGTAAGTGAAGGTCAGTTGAGAAAAACAAGGCTGAACGATATGTAGTTTATCCCCTTCTCAGTCATCTAAAGCAGGAGTAAATTTTATCTGTAAAGACCAGATAGTAAAAACTTTAGCCTTTGTGGACCACATGGTTTCTGCCTCACCTGTTCAACTCTGCTGTTGTAGCAAAAATGCAGGCATAGACATTAAAATAAAAGAATGTGATGTATGCCAACAAAACTTTACTTACAGACAACAGAAATTTGAATTTTATATAATTCTCATACATCATGAAATATTATTCTTTTTTTACACCACTTATTTTTTTAAAAAAATGATATTTAACTCACAGGCCTTAGTTTGCCAACCCGTGTCCTAAATTCTAGATGCTTTAAAATGCATCCTTGGTGTCTCAGTTTTCTGTTGCTTATAAGAGAATATCTGAAACTGGTAACTTATTTTAAAAAGGAATTTATTTCTTATAGTTATGAAGATTGAGAAGTCCGGTGTTGAGGGGCTGAGTCTGGTGGGGGCCTTCTTGCTGATGCAGACACTCTGCAGAGTCTCCAGGCAGCACAGGTGAGGGTGTTAGCTCACGTTCCTCTTCCTTCTTCTTATGAAGCCACCAGTTCCCCTCCCTTGAAAACCCATTAATCTATTAACCCATTAATCCATTAATCAATTAATCAGAACCTTCATGACCCAATCACCTGTTAAAGTCTCCACTTCTCTACTGCCATACTGGGGACTAAATTTCAACATGAGTTTGGGAGGGGACAAACATTCAAACCATAACATGACTTTCGGAGAACTGAGCACCTGGACTTTCTCATTTTGGCCCTTCACCAAGTTACACTTGCTGAATTGGCTTTGCCACAGTACCATCAGATCACACAAAGGGAGGTATATGAAGCAGCAAATGAACCTCATGATTGGGTTTACTGTGAAGATGCCACCAGAGCATCATACGATGTGTTTCAGGGTGGACGATTTCTCTCGGGTCATGATCACAGGAATGGTTGTACTCCTGGGAAAATGGCTTATCGAAAAGAATCAGAACACTGATCACTCTCCCTCTTTTAACCTGCTAGAAAGTTCACAGGCCAATTTACTCAGGTCTAGCAAGTATATGGAATTGCATGTGTTCTGTGTAAATATAGCCCACCTTTAACTTAGTTTTCCAGCCTAATTTTTTCCTTCATAGTGTATTCTTCACTTTTTAAATATTATTGTATTGCATGAATTTCAGTAATTAGCTTAATAAGGCAGGATACAAATAAAGTAATACAAGTAAGATATATACATTATGCTCATGTTTCTGTACCTAAGACTGTTGGCAATTTTTTAATGAAAGGTGATTTGCCATAGTGTTCCCAAACAGGGCATGATGACTCCCAGGTGTGGAAAGAGTAAAATCAGTGGATTGCTTTCTTTTCTTTCTTTCTGTCTCTCTCTCTCTCTTTCTTTCTTTCTTTCTTTCTTTCTCTCTCTCTCTCTCTCTTTCTTTCTTTCTTTCTTTCTTTCTCTCTTTCTTTCTTTCT
This sequence comes from Rhinopithecus bieti, assembly GCF_001698545.2. Taxonomy (NCBI): domain Eukaryota; kingdom Metazoa; phylum Chordata; class Mammalia; order Primates; family Cercopithecidae; genus Rhinopithecus; species Rhinopithecus bieti. Next base: position 906,604 of record NW_016803270.1, on the reverse strand, counting down.
TTTTCTTTCTTTCTTTCCTCCTTTCTTCCTTTCTTCCTTTCTTTCTTTCTGACAGAGTTTCACTGTTGTTGCCCAGGCTGGAGTGCAGTGGCACGATCTCAGCTCACTACAACCTCTGCCTGCTAAGTTCAAGCGACTCAGCCTCCCAAGTTGCTGGGGTTACAGGCATGTGCCACCATGCTCGGCTAATTTTGTATATTTTCAGTAAAGACAGAGTTTCACCATGTTGGTCAGGCTGGTCTCAGACTCCTGACTCAAGTGATCCACCCGCTTCGGCCTCCCAAAGTGCTGGGGTTACAGGCATGAGCCACTGCGCCCAGCCAGACCAATGGATTTCTGACTCATGGAGGCTGAACAGCCTTCTCCTTGAAGGGAATTTTGGGCAGAAACCTAACAACACAACACACAAAATGGAGCGGCTCTGAGTGAAGTGGAACTGAGAAGTGGGTACAAAGGCCACCTGAAGACACCGAAGACCACTGGGAGTGTTCATTAAAATGACAGGTTTTCAGGCTCTGTATCTACTTCTCTCTAGCATTGAGCATGGGAATCTGCATTTTAAATGAAATCCTTTGGGTATTCTTTGAAACTGTATTCAAGAGCCCTGCTAAGGAACAATTTGATAAACGCTGCTTCAGGCAACAGCACTCAGTACTGGGGAATTTGGAGAGGGTGGGGCTTTGTTGGGTTCTTGGTGTAAAGGCAGAGGCACATGGTGATGAACACAGGCTCCCTGGATTCCTGGGTTTGAATCCTGGTTCCGTTGGTTAGTAGCTATGTAAACATGAGCAAGTCACTGAAGCTTCCTCTAAGTACCTTTGTCAGAGGCGTGTGAACCAGAGCAACTCCATCTGGAGTAGGGGCTGCGTAAAATGAATCTGAGACCTACTGGGCTGCATCCCCAGATGGTTAAGGCATTCTAAGTCACAGGATGAGAGAGGAGGTGGGAACAAGATACAGGTCATAAAGACTTTGCTGATAAAATAGGCCGCAGTAAAGAAGCTGGCCAAAACCCACCAAAACCAAGATGGTCACGAGAGTGACCTCTGGTCATCCTCACTGCTACACTCCCATCAGTGTGGTGACAGTTTATAGATGCCATGGCACCATCAGGAAGTTACCCAAATGGTTTAAAAAGGGGAGGCATGAATAATACACCCCTTGTGTAGCATATCATCAAGAAGTAACCATAAAAAGGGCAACCAGCAACCCTCAGGGCTGCTCTGTCTATGGAGTAGCCATTCTTTTATTCCTTTACTTTCTTAATAAACTTGCTTTCACTTACTGTATGGACTCACCCTGAATTCTTTCTCGCATGAGATCCAAGAACCCTCTCTTGGGGTCTGAATTTAGGTGCCTTTCCTGTAACACCTTCTTCATTATCTCTGTCCCCCATTGTAAAAGGAGGATGTTGATCAGCAAAGGTTTTGGGGAAAGATGTTGTGAATCATAGAACAATCCTCAGACCACAGTGAAACTCTTCTTCCTCTTCCCATCCACCCACCTCTCATCAGACACTTCATGATGCCTTTCCTAGTGTCTCCTCCTATTTTTTCTTCTCTCTTTCCTCACTTTCTCTATCCCCTTTTTTATTCCTTTTTTTTTTTTTGTATTTGCCCTCTTTGATACCAAAACTCATTGTTGCAGAAGTGAATTGGAAAAAGAGAAACTGCATCTTTATAGTTGAAGGTGTCAGGATCAAGCTGAAAAGTTTAGGTGGAGGGTAAAGAAGGAGAAAAATCTTTTTACCTTGAAGCCATCGTGAAAACCCTACAAAATAGAGTACAGTGTGCACATTACACTTAGCTGAAGTCACTTTCACTTCCACAGTGGATACAGTTAAATTCTGATGATTCACTGTAGGCCAAGAACTGATGTCCACCTTGGGTCCAACTATATCCTCACTCCCTCATCAGCCCAGCAGCTGCAGGGTTGACATTACCAGCAGGAGATGCACATACAACATGTGAACCTTAATCGCAACTTATTTTCATGCAAAACATTAAAAGTATATTGCAATCACATTGTGGTTTTGATTTGCATTTCCCTGATCATTAGTGATGTTGAGCATTTTTTCATATTTGTTGGCCATTTGTAAACCACAATGAGATACCCCTTACTCTTGCAAAATGGTCATAATCAAAAAATTTTTTTAAAAATCGATGTTGCTGTGGATATGCTGAAAAGGGAACACTTCTACACTGCTGGTGGGAATGTAAACTAGTACAACGACTCTGGAAAACCGTGTGGAGGCTCCTTAAAGAACTAAAAGTAGAACAATCACTTTATCTGGCATTCCTACTACTGGGTATGTACCCAGAGGAAAAGAAGTCATTATATGGAAAAGATACTTGCACACGCATGTTTATAGCAGCACAATTCACAATTGCAAAAATATGGAACCAACCCAAATGCCCATCAATCAACAAGTGGATAAAGAAATTGTGAGATACACACACACACACACAATGGACTACTCAGCCATAAAAAGGAACAAATTAATGGCATTCACAGCAACCTGGTTGAAACTGGAGACTATTATTCTAAGTGAAGTAAGTCAGGAATGGAAAACCAAATATCATATGTTCTCACTCATAAGTGGGAGTTGAACTATAAGGACACAAAGGCTTAAGAATGATATAATGGATTTTGGGGACATGGGGGAAATGGTGGGAGTGGGGTGACAAATAAAAGACTACAAATTAGGTTTGGTGTATACTGCTCGGGTGATGGGTGCACCAAAATCTCACAACTCATCGAACTAAAGAACTTACTCATGTAACCAAATACGGTTTGTTCCCCAAAGACCTATAGAAATAAATTTAAAAAAAAAAAAAAGTACATTGCAATCAGTAGCCAATTATTTCAAAAGGTTTCAGTCACATGTAGTATATTAAGGAAATAAAATGTAATATTTACTTGGTAGTAGAGTGTTTCATATGCATATTTTAGTGCATGCATTTAAAGTTGGGGTGCACTATCACCCCAGGGCAATGAAAAATGGTTCTTGGGAGACAAAAAAAAAATATCTTGACTATTATGATTTGCGGCTAGATGGAGGACCATGTCACACAAACAGATACACAGTATGTCTGTGGTATTAAAATTTCATGGAAAGGGGAACAGTTGGGGTAAAAAAATAATTTAAAAACGTACCAACAGGGTGGGGAATTAATAATGAAAAAAAGATTGAGAAATAACGTTTTAGTGGAATACATTGGTGCAAATATGGTGGTAGAAAAATCCTAGAATGATCAGAATGATCAGATTTTAAGCTCTAGCCATTAAAATAATTCTGATGCCCTCTAAGGATTCAGAGGGGCCTCAGAGCTGCTGGAAGACATCATGATTGGCAGAAGTGTTAAGATTTCCTGTAGGATGGGATTCCATTAAATCAGTGTATAGTAAAGGATACTACCTTGTGTTCTTAGATCATGGTCTGATTCTAAAAAACCTTATTGGAAACTGAGAAATCATTTGTTAGAGAGAGAAATCTATTCTGTATTCTTGAATTAAAATTATGCCCCGGAATTCTAAACTGTGACAATAGCTACTATAAAATGATTGAGATGCTCAGATTCATCTAATCTCACATTCTGTCTGCTCCGTTCAAGCACACACACTGCACAAAATAATGAGCTGCGGCCTTTCTTCTCTCTGCTATCTGTACATAGGAAGGACGTAGGAAAGATTGTGATCAAGTTCTGTCATAAACACTCACATAGACACAAAATGAAGATTGTGTTCTAGAGAGAAGATCAGTTTAAAATTTGGTTTATTAAGACAAGGTAAAACCCCAAAGTTGAAAAGAGCAGTATTAATATTCTGTTCAAATCATCCCTTAATTTCTGTTTCAAAGGGGACCATAAGACAGCTTGATTTTATTACAGTGAAGAAAAGAAAATGACTCCTTTCCATTAATCAGAAAGAACTATAAAATAGGTTTCACTAAAAGCTAACACTGCCAAGTCCAAATGGAAAGTTTGATTTTGTCAAAAGATAAAGAATATCTTTAGAAATATTGTAATCAATTCTGAAAAACCTAATTTTTTTTCTTCCTTAGCTTTTCAGCTATTGTGATCTTCAATCCCAAGTGCTTCTTTGAGCAATTTTATTCTATCCCACAGAAGAAAATGAACTATTTAGCTCCACACTTAATGGTAAACTCCATTTCGGCATACACATTAAGCCCAGACTCCAGCAGGCTCTGATCAATACATTTGGTTATGAACCAGAGCCCTTTCACATAGTCAAAGATCCTCACTGGTGATAAAAGACTGGGAGCTGTCAATGATTGATGCCCTCTCAGCAGTGCACTGACAAGCCAGGCCCCAGGAAACAGAGAAGAAAACCATATGAAAGTCCTTAGGGAGACGCTGATCGGCATGGACCAGAGATCACATCTAAAAGTCAACAGAACTGAGATCTGGTGTAGCACAGGGTAGTTAATGTGAAATCTGGACTCTGTCTACAAATTCTGCACCGAAGAGGTTCTATGAACACAGGGACTCTCCTGGACTCAGACTGGGGAACCTGCTTCAAGGAGAGGGTCATGGGAATTCTAATTGAGTAGAGTGCTGTCACCACACCTCTGCAGTCACACTCTGTGGCTGGCTGTGATTAGCGGCTGTGATTGGACTAGTTACTACAACTACATTCTCCCTAGTATTTGCACTTAGCCTAACATAGCCTACAGATCAGATGTCTAGAAAGGCAAGTGGTGATAGAGAATTGGCGATGGCAAAGTTCTTATCACAGACAGCTCTCCAATGTGACAGTTCTCCTGATTAAGATTCGGATTTATTTCACTAGACAGGTAGATAGCAATATAGACAGCATTCCTTTTTCTGAATGACCTGCCAAATATTATGCAATTTTGCTGGAGAACTTTGAAGCACATTAAAAGTTTTGAGGGCTGGGTGCATTGGCTCACGCCTATAATCCCAGCATTTTGGGAGGCCGAGGCAGGCAGATCACAAGGTCAGGAGTTTGAGACCAGCCTGGCCAACATAGTGAAATCCCGTCTCTACTGAAAATATACAAAAAGTTAGCTGGGAATGGTGGTGGGCCCCTGTAATCCCAGCTACTTGGGAGGCTGAGGCGGGAGAATAGCTTGAACCCAGGAGGCGGAGGTTGCAGTGAGCCGAGATGGCACCACTGCACTCCAGCCCAGGCAACAGAGCGATACTCTCTCTCAAGAGATAAAAAAAAAAAAAAAAAAAGTTTTGAGAGTAGGGATGGTAATTCAACCAGACACACAGTAAGCGGTAATAAAAAGTTAGAGAAAAGCAGCCACCACAAACATTTTAGCAGCTAGCCATGGATGGGTCACACAGTGAGAGAAGTGACAGGAACCTGGGTTCCTGAACTCTACACCTCATCTGAAGTGAAACCACAAATAGTCAAAAAAAAAAAAAAAAATTCTGCCAATATGCGCACTACTTCATAGAGAGGATTGGAAGAGAAACGTCAAACAGTCAAAAATGTTTAAATTAATGCCTGGCTGTTAAACTGAAAAAAATAAATAAGTAAAGAGGGAAAACATGTTTCAAGAAAGAGCTGACATGAAAGCTGACATTTGATTTCCAAAGGTTATCGGGATAAACGTGCCCTTCGAGCCTATGAGATGAAATGATTGTTCACCGCTCTCTAATGTGTCTGCCCATCAGTTGCTAATGGAAGGACAGAAAACCCCTACTTTTCACTCAGCAACTTTATGCAGTTTGAATTCCCAGAAAAAATAATTACTGTTGAAATCAGATAACCCAAGTGAGAGTGTCTTGCACACAGTAGGCCCCTGATAAGAGCTAGTTTTCTTCCTAATGTTTGATAGGTCAAGTTGCTTTCTTTTTTTTTTAGCACAGACACAGACACGGCTATAGGAAAAGATGACCAATAGTAAATACGCACAAATTCTCTCTCAGAAGACCTGGATATATTCCAGCACAGTGGCCTACACAGCACTCCTCCAGCTTTGAGGTGAATTTTGATGCACATTATTCATTTGTTGCTATTCCAGGAAATCCATTTGAGATGATATTGCACTGTGATTTTTTCCCCTTCTCTTCTTTCTTTTGATTTTGTTTTAAATAACAACAGCTGTGCTCTGAATTTGCTTCTTTTTGTTCCTTTTAAAGTGGCTGGAATCTGGGAGGTTTGAAAGATGCTTCTCCATACCATTGATCAAAGATTCTTTTCCCTGAGAACTGGTTCACTCCCTAGCTATACATTAATCAAATCCTCCCCTTTTTCTCAAGCTCCAAAAGTGTTTTCTTTCCCTCCCTCTAGCTGTGAGTCTGATTCCACATTAGGAAACTTGATGAAGTAGCTCTGTTATGAGAGAGACCCAGAGGGGCTTTCATCTCAAAGGCCACGGATTCCATCTCGTTCAGTCAGACCTGTTTGCTAAACCATCAGGCCACGTCTTATCTGACCCCTTGCAGCCCCCTTCGTTGTGGTGTTTGAAGGCAGCACCTGAGAACTGGCAGTGACCAATCTTGCGTGTTTGTGAAGTGCCGACCTACAAGGACAGCCTCCTGTGGGCCATGACCCTGGAGCACACATCCCAGATCCTCTTCCGAAGGGCAACTCTTTCCTTTCTTCCCTGTCAGCCTCTCTGCCATTCATCTCAGGTCATTCATTTTTCTTTTCACAGTAAATTTTTGTTGATCATCCATAATTCCATCAGAACTGAAGCTCTCTAATTAGGAATCATCTTGGTCACACCCAGTCCCCTTTTGTCTGAGTAGCATTGGGGAACCATCATTTCATCCCACAGAGTAAATGCCTTATGACGTGCCCAACTTTTGACTTCCTAATCATATTCTAATTGACTGCATTTGTGCTTTTTCTGGCTTAGCCAGTCTTATTCTGAGACCAGTCATTCTAATTCACAATGAATAAGTCAATAAATAGATAGTATTTGCAAAACCAAAACATTGCACCCGTCCTTTAAGAAATGAGGAGAACAGGGCTTAGAAATCTGTTGCCTAGCAACATGATACTAACTTTGCCTTCCATTTTCCAAACCAGTTGATAGCCTCCTGTTGGTTTGTCAGCATTCCAATGCAAAACTTTTCCCCCTTTTAAATTAGAAATGAAATTTTGTTTTTTGCTTTTGGGTTTGTTCTAGTTTTCAGGGAATTGACTTTAGCCATCATCACGTTTTTCTGCATTTCACAGTAATCCTGTTTCCCTGGTTCCCAGTCAATCCCTGTTTGTCTTCCTTCCCTGATAAAAACTACTTCTATCTTCCAATTAAGTACTATATCTAAGAACGATTTGCATATTTCTCAGAAAAGGACACAAGCCTCACATGGAAGTTTAATTGATTTTAATTAATAATAATAACACCAGACAATTAAATGGCAGTTTATCCTTTGTACCATCCTTTCATGTCTGCTTACTTATTTAATTAAAATTTTAGATGCCTGTCCAAACTTCTTTGGTTTATGATACCATTTTCTAAGGTTTTCTGAACCGTGGTAAAGGGTGGCACTTTTTCTTGTTTTGCTTTAAATTAGAAGACAGTACCCTGCCACTGGGTTTTCACATGGTAATTTGGCATTTCAACCCGAGTCGGTCAGAAATCTAGGAGAATATCAAAATCAAATCTTTTCATCTGCTTCTTTTTCTTTTCTTCAATGCTGAACTCCTCTGTATAGGTGATAAGCCATGGTGGTGGTAGGGGCGGAGGTTAAACAGTGCCAAGTCCCATTTCCATCTCTTCCTGCAGCACCAACCCCTATGGGTCTTTGACTGACAGTGTCACTGAGACACAAGGAGAGCTGTGTATCTGCAGAGGCTCCTGTGTTCACAGTTATCTTGATGCCGTTTTCTTGCTATTCAAGGTCTTTGAAAACTTCTCCAGACAGAAGATGAAGAGTCTCTGACAAAGCATTTCCTTATATTTCAGAACACGACTGCTTTCAAGGTCACTATACGAACACATCAGCTGTGTCAAATTGGTTCAGGAGGGTTAGTTTTGACGCTGGCCCTCCTCACTGAACATTGGCTTCCATGTTGACTCAAATCATGGACTCACATTAGATGTCACCAACGTGGCAAGCACAGTGATTTCTATTCTTTGCAAATTCATGTCAGGAAGCAATTTCCTGGTAAAACATAATAAATCACCAAGTTGATTAAAATCACCCACATCTTTTCTCTTCAGTGAAAATCCTCGACGGGGGTCTTGATCTTTGCTTTTGGAGGTTGGAAACAAAGCTTCAGCATAAGTCGTCATAAAAACCAACCAGATAGTCAATGTAAAGATGTGAATAAATTAAGTTAGACGATGGAATTTTCACTTCAAAGGTCTGTGTTTAGACATCAACAAAATGTAAGAGAAACAAATGTGTCCTAAAATATCCAAATCCTTTGGCAGCTGTATTATTTGGTTTGTGTTTCAGGATATGTGAATATGTATATTTTAAGGCTCCAAACATGTAATGTAAAGTAGAGAAGGAATATAGTTAAATAGTCATGCCGACTTTGCTTTCATTGACCAAGTAAACCTTAGTGAAAGGATGTTTCTTTCATTGTTTTTTTATTCTTTCACACCAGAAAAAGGATTTCCCAAGAGTCTCCTCCATTTTACGCCCTCATCCTCCCCCCACAGCAGGCAGCTGGCCTAGCCATCACCTTCGAGTGGTTCATCTCTTTGAAAAGCAGGGGAAAACATGCCTGCACTTGTATATAGAACAGGAATATGCCACTGAATGAATGCCCTCTGGTCTGGACCAGTTACATAATTTTTGAATCCAAACCAAAATGAAAATGCCAGGCCCCTATTTTAAAACTTACTAAGAATATTTAGGTGTATTTAGGTGACAATAGGAGAGGATTCAACCAAGCCCAGATTCTTTGAAGCACAGGTCTCATGTCCTGGAAACCTGCACAGGTCTCATGCCCTGGAAACCTGCACAGGTGTCATATGCCATGCCTCTGGCAGAGGGAGCCCCTCCCAAAGGGGGCTGGACCCTCCAGAAACACACAAACAAAACAGCCAAGGAGAAGATCTTCAGCAGGAGCAGGACAGAGAAAAGTGACTTCATTGGTATTTTCCCTCAGCCTCCATGTGTTCTCTTCTTTGTTACTAGGAGAGGCAGCTTGGGGTGAAAAGGAAAGAAAAAGAGCATTGATCAGTGTCAGTCATTACACAGATGGTCGTATTTAATACCTAGGATTGCATTTGAACCCTAGAACAACATTCTGAGGAAGATATACCAATTTAACAAATGAAAGTAACTCAAAGAATGTTAGCAATGAACACTCCCAAATTTTACAATTTTCCAGTTAGAGAGGTTGTATTTGAATATTTGAATATTTGGTCAGGCTTCTCTCAAAGCTTGCCCCACTGTCTGTAAATGCAGGAAAGTTTATCCATTTTTAATGTTTTTTTAAATTTTATTGATACAAATATGTGTAGGTGCTTACGGGTAGATGTGATATTTTGTTACATGCATGGACTGTGAATGATGAAGTGGGGGCATTTGGAACATTCATCACCTTGAGTATCTATCATTTCTCTGTGTTGGAAATATTTCACGTCCTCTCTTCTAGCTCTTTTGACATATACAATGTATTATTGTTAACTATGGTCACTCTACTCTGCAATTGAATAGTAGAACTTATTCCTTAGGCCCAGAAGGGTGGCTCATGCCTATAATCCCAGCACTTTGGGAGACCAAGGCAGGAGGATCACTTGAGGCCAGGAGTTTGAGACCAGTCTGGGCAACACAGCAAGATCCCATCTCTACAAAAATTTTAAAAATTAGCTGAGTTTGGTGGTGAGCACCTGTAGTCCCAGCTATTCCAGAGGCCAGGATGGGAGGATCGTTTGAGCCCAGGAGTCTGAAGCTGTGGTGAGTGAGCTCTGATCATGCCACTGCACTCCAGTCTGGGTGACAGAGTGAGACCCTGTCTCTATTTTTCAAAAAAGACAAACTTATTCTTTTATCTAACTGTACGTTTGTAACTATTAACCTACTTGCCATCATCCCCCTCCCTACATTCCCTTCCCAGCCTCTGGTGTCTTTCATTCCACTCCCTACCTCCATGAGATCAACTTTCTTAGCTCCCATATATAAGAGGGAATGTGGTATTTTTTTCTGTGCCCAAGGAAAAGGTTTTTCTTAGCAATTCTTCTTTGCCATGGGACAAGCCTATTACATACAGTGAAAGAGGAAAACCAATGAGGCGATAAGGATGTTCTTCAAACAGCATCACTGTGCTCCCCTAACCTGGTGTCTGCTCCCTCTAATTGCACCACACCCTTTGCCTGATCGCTCACAGCTTTCCCAGACAAACCCTGGGCCTTTCCCAAACTTTCCTCCCATCAAAATGTTCCTATCTTCTGTCCCTTTCATGGAAAGAGTGAAAAGAAAGTAAAAAGAGAGTAAAACTTTAGGACTTTCTAGATTTATTATGCCAAGGGGAAGAGTTAAGCCCTGGAAACTAAGTCACAAAATATAGTTGTTTTTCTTCTTTGAGGTATGACCATGGCTTCCTGACCTTTGTGTTGAGTGAGATGTTATACAGCAGGGGTGTCCAATCTTTTGGCTTCCCTGGGCCACATTGGAAGAAGAAGAATTGTCTTGGGCCACACATAAAATACACTAATACTAACAATAGTTGATGAGCTGAAAAAAAAAAGCAAAATAAAATCTCACAATGTATTTTTTTTTTTCTCTTTTTTTTTTTGGGACGGAACGAAAGCAAAAATTGGAGACGGAGTCTCGTTCTGTCGCCCGGGCTGGAGTGCAGTGGCTGGATCTCAGCTCATCGCAAGCTCCACCTCCCGAGTTTATATGCCATTATCCTGCCTCAGCCTCCCGAGTAGCTGGGACTACAGGCGCCCGCCACCTCACCCGGCTAGTTTTTTGTATTTTTTAGTAGAGACGGGGTTTCACCATGTTAGCCAGGATGGTCTCGATCTCCTGACCTCGTGATCCGCCCATCTCGGCCTCCCAAAGTGCTGGGATTACAGGCTTGAGCCACCGCGCCCGGCCACAATGTTTTAAGAAAGTTTACAAATTTGTTTTGGGCAGCACTGAAAGTCGTCCTGGGCCACAAGGTTGAACAAACTTGTTACAGATGAACCAGGCTTTCTGTTCCTCATTCAGACCTAGCCTCAATGATGTTGTCGATAAAGACCCTTGTGACTGGTACCTCTTTATAATAGAAGGTTAAGCAACTTCCTTAGAGTGTAATCAATTGTAGCCAATCACATCCTATATCTATATGTTAGCCTTTGTATGGAAAATGTTGTAATGCTGTCAATACCTCAATTTTTGTCTATATAAACGATCTTCATTTTCCCCACATGAGGAGCGCTGGTCCATTCTTTAATGTCCATGTGTCTGGGACAGCTGCCCTCACATTTTGAGTGTGAATATACCCTTTTAAGTGGATCCTGGGCCTTTTGATTATTTTAGGTTGACAAAGGGAAGGCTATCACCAGCGTTAACTGATCAGATTAATATGCTCATGAGTCAACGTCTTAACTCAACCCCAAAACGTGAATAATGTGTGACTTTTAACGCTCTATAGGGAGACCAATGAAGTGAGCCTTCTTTTTTCCTCTGAGGGATGCTTTTCTGTGTCCCTCAAATTATACCTCCTGGTTACCTTAGGCCTCTTGTGTCAACGGCATTTTTATCCATGTAAAACAAAATAAGTGATTTAGCCATGATGATCAGATTTATAGGTGAGGTTGTAGGAAATAACTTCGGGTAACACCAAGCTTTCCTAGGGAGCAGCAATAAAATGCTTTCCTTCTGATCTGTAATATCCTGTATCCTATTAGTGCCAGCCCTGCAGTGAACAAAATTGTCACTTCTGCCAAATTTCATGGTCAGTGATTCTGCGATATGGAGAGATGTCCAGGACGGATTAAAATGAAATCATCAACAACCTTACATTGACGACCTGTGACAGACTTGGACCCACTCTCCCAAAAGCACATTCATACGTCAAACCACTACACTATGGAGTCCACTAAAACAATATGAAAATAAGTGGTGAAGCATTTGTATAAAAGTGGACTGAGAATACTCATTGCCTTGGCTGGGCATGATGGCTCATGCCTGTAATCCCACCACTTTGGGAGGCCGAGGCAGGAGAATTTCTTGAGATCAGGAGCTTGAGACCAGCCTGGGCAATATGGCAAAACCTGGTCTCTACTAAAATTACAAAAAGTAGCTGGGTGTGGTGGCCCACACCTTTAATCTCAGCTACTTGGGAGGCTGAGGCACAAGAATCACTTGAACCCAGGAGGCAGAGGTTGCAGTGAGCTGAGATCATGCCACTGCACTCCAGCCTGGGCATAAGAATGAGACTCTGTCTCAAAAAAGGAAAAAAAAAAAAAAGGATACTTATCATGTCAATATTGCTCTTACTAGAGATAATAGACTTTTATCTCTCAAGGTTCCCTGATTTTAATATTCAAATATTTGTATTTGATGAGAAGTCATATTGTTATCAAGCCTGGTACATGTACAAGTTTCAAACACACAGAAAAGAATACTCCATTTATATCTGGCTTTGGAATTTGATCTTACCTTTGAATGTGTACATGGTTATGTGTGATATTCTAAGAAATGACTTCTAACAAGATAAATAAGTCACACTATGCAGATCTGATCCAGAAGAATTTCCTAATCTTGTTCTTTCTGCTCATTCTCTGCAACAATTGCCATTATTTGACTTCTTTTGCAACTCTTTTCTTGACTTCCTGAAAAATGATTAATCTTTTCCTCTCTTAGTCTCTTTTTTCTTTGAGGTTCCTTTTCCTTTCCTCTGTCCTCCAAAGGCGATTGTGGTTCTCTCCTCATTCCTTCTTTCTCACTACATCAGCTATTTATCATAGCTACTTGTCACAATGTCAACTCATCACCTCGGCTCCAAACCCGTCTCCAACTCTTTACCGACATAAAATCCTGCATTTCCAATCATCTGTATTGCCTCTTTTCACCATGAGTTCTAGAAATTTCAAACAAAACTCTGAAGGTTGAACACTGTTTAAGGAGAAAAAACGTCCCTTTCGTGGGTTTTATCTAAGCTTGGGCTAAATGTTCCCTTGGCAAGGTGAGGTAAAGAGGATCTGAACACTGGAAGTAAGGTTGGACTGAGGAGCTTTGGTTAAGGTCCCATAAGTAAGGAAACAGGGAGAGAGGGAGAGGGGAGAAGGGAGAAGAGGTAGAGATTGGTTCACCTGGAGAGAGCACAGAGCTGGGTCTCGGAAAGTGAATAGGATTTTTTTCAGATGAAAGGAAGGCTGTTACAGGTAAAGTGACTGACACATCTAAGGCCTGAGAGAACAAGAGAATGTTTTAATATGTGCCTTCTATATCACCCAAGATTAAATGATGCTTAATGTAATTGTAACATTGAATATGTTGCATTTTAATTATTTAGAATTTTTAAATATTATAAGGGGTGGTATTCCCAGAAAAAAAAAGGGGGGGTACATTTTCACTGTTTTATTTTTTGAACCACAAAGTGCTGGCAGTTTTCTATGAAGACATCAATTCACCAATGAAGCGTATCTTCTTTGACCTGGCAAGTCACCAGAATGACCCCTGCTTACTCAGATTTAGAGAAGGGCTACGATTGGTGGAAAGATGTCCTTGTGCCCCAGAGAAGAGACATTGTGTATGAGTTAGCTGAAAGATCACTGACAGTGGAGATGTTAGGGGGCGATGCTGACTTTGCTTGGAGAACCCTGGTTGTGCTTGAGACTAGGAAGAAACAACGACTGTGGCGTTAGTCACTCTGAATACTGCTGCAAAGAACATACTTTGGTTCAATATACCAAGTCCAATCAATTCAGTGGTCCAATCCATTCAGTGCTCCCAAAGACTGAATATGTAAAAGATGGAAGCAAATCCTTCCAGGAAAGAAATCTGGCAACGTGTATCAGAAACTTTAAAAAAAAAAAGATTTATTTCCTTTTGCCCAATAATCCAACTTCTAGATCCAAAATGATTCAAAATGTGGCCAAAGAAGGCAACAGAAATATTATTAATGAATTCATTATCATAACAAAGCAATCTAAAAACAATTAGAAGGAACCGTATGGCCTGACATTTTGGTTATGGTTGTGTAAATTATGAAACATCCCCAAAATAAAGCATTTCGATGCAGTCATCTGAAGTAGTGCTTATGAAGAGCTTGTTGAAATGATAGAAGATTTTCATGATATTATGTTAAATTAAGAAAAAAATCAATTCATGACTGTGTATACAGCATGATCTCAATTAGCCTGTGATGCCTCCTTTTGCCTTTGCTATCTCTTCCTCCTCTGCCTGTATATCAAACCACTTGACAGCAACTTCTACCTGTGCAGAAATCTTGTCTGTGTATTGGTGATGAACACAGTGACTCACACAGAGTAAGCACTAGATAAGTATCTTTTGATGAATAAATTAACTTTGTAAACAATACATACTTACTCTTTGCTAAGCCCTTAATATTTGGATAAACTGAAGGTCTAGCCCATTAAAAGAAAAGCCTGATTATTAGTTTTTCAGGCACATAGTAGAGTTCAAAGAATGCCAGAGAATCACCACCTCCAAGTTTTTATGGAGAATTCCTAGAGGCAAAGAATATGAACACAAGCCAGGCCTCCTCCTCTTCTCTCATATGCCCCATTACCCCCTAGATCACTCACCTCTTCACCATTCCCCAGATTCCATTTTCCACTTGGGTTTTCTCTTTCCTAATCAAGTCGTGAGGTGAGACATTTACAAGAAAAAAAAGACTTCTGTTACAAAGTGGATCTGCTAAAAGATGATTATCTTTTAGCATAACTCTACTATACTAAAGGAGTCACTATTTTATTTTCCCCTGCCTTATCAAGTACCTCTTTTTGTTCTGTAACGTGTCACTTGTTTGCGTCAGCATTTTCATCAGTGCTAGCAAGGACTGAATATGTAAAAGAAAGAAGGAAACCCTTCATTGTCATGAATTTAAATGCCTTGTGAAACTGGGAGGAGATTTATATACCAAAATAGCAAGAGTGCTTTCCTCTGGGCAGTAAGATTCCAAATAATTGTTAATTGTATTTATACATACACACTTTTGTTTCCATTTCCTATAATTGGTATATAAAAATATAAAAAAAATAAACATCCTACAGCTATTGACAACATTTGCCAACAATGTTCAACACTGTTGTCTGTTAGTCCACAAATGCATTAGAAGAAACCATAATATAGAGAAGAAAATTAAGTGGCCATTAAGACACCCCTACAGAAGAGTGTTTTCTTTGAACCAAATCTGAACGGAATCTCACATCACCTTCTTTACGTGCTCCAATTAGATCATACCTCCTAAATTATTTTCAGGCAACACACAACTTGTACAGTGTATTAGTCTGTTCTCATGCTGCTAATAAAGACATACTCAAGACTGGGTAATTTATAAAGAAAAGAGGTTTAATGGACTCACAGTTCCATATGGCTGGGGAGGCCTCATAATCATGGCAGAAGATGAAGGAAGAACAAAGAGACGTCTTACATGGTGGCAAGCAAGGGAACATGTGCAAGGGAACTCCCCTTTATAAAACCATCAGATCTGGTGAGGGTTATTTACTATCACGAGAAGAGCGTGGGAAAGACCCACCCCCATGATTCAATTACCTCCCGCCAGGTCCCTCCCATGCATGACACATGGGAATTATGGGAGCTACAATTCAAGATGAGATTTGGGTAGGGACACAGACAAAGCATATCACACAGTTTCTCAAAAGTTTGCTTTGCAAAGATTCTTCCCAATCTCCTTTGATGTCCTGCAGTTCAACTGCAGTGGAGCAGTGGGTCTGAATGCGCTCTATACCTCTTCTCCTTAAGACTCCAGTTCAGGCCGGGCGCGGTGGCTCAAGCCTGTAATCCCAGCACTTTGGGAGGCCGAGACGGGCGGATCACGAGGTCAGGAGGTCGAGACCATCCTGGCTAACACGGTGAAACCCCGTCTCTACTAAAAAAAAAATACAAAAAACTAGCCGGGCGAGGTGGCGGGCGCCTGTAACAGGTCCCAACTACTCGGGAGGCTGAGGCAGGAGAATGGCGTAAACTCGGGAGGCGGAGCTTGCAGTGAGCTGAGATCCGGCCACTGCAGTCCAGCCCGGGCGACAGAGCGAGACTCCGTCTCAAAAAAAAAAAAAAAAAAGACTCCAGTTCAGTATTTATTAGGAGATTTGCACCCCCACACAAGGCAGGGAAATCTGAATCTCAGCCTTGTTGATGAAAGTGATAATTACTATGGGAAGCCAGTCTAGATTTTATGCATTTTGCTGGCCTTACTAGTCATTGAATATACACCACTTTGGAAAAGAGAAAAACTTAGGAGGCATTCATGACAGTTATCACTGATATGTATATTTACCTAGTTACTTAATTTATTTTGTTAAATACAAGTCAGTTAAGTTTCAACCATGTTGTTGATCATTATGAGAGAACCAACAAATAAATGCAAAAAGAGTGAATGTATATTTTGTCAGCATGTGGCTCTTTTTTTTACCCCATGTGCAGCCATGGTACATTGTCAATTGCAACCGTCTTCCTTAGTGACTCCCACATCTTCAAAATGTGCACTTTGCCACAATACCCACATTCTCTGGCCTCTGAAAACAGACTAATTGAGAGGGCGTGCTGTATCACAAAGCATGATTTGCCTAAAATAAAAGATTGCCATCTCGCTCATTAATTTTGCATTACCATACTGTGCTTCTATTGATGTTATCACAATGCTTTCTACAGCTACTTACTGTGATTGCAAAAATACACAGATTGTTCTGTCATTAAGAAGAGTAAATGATTTTTTGAGTGATGCAAGGAAAGGAAAAAGTTTTATGATCATTCTCACAGGCTATGGTAAGCTGTTCTTTGATTACAGTATGTGTTTATGTGTAAACAGTTGTGTGTAATATACATCGTGGTAGAACTACTTCACTGCTCTGGTGTAATTGAACCATTTTAAGATGTCTTACTCTCCTGCAGAATGTTAGTTTTATGACACATAAACGAAAGAGGGTATTGACATTGTTATAAAGATGTGACTCCATCTCAGTTTTTCCTGTTATTCCTAAATCATTGAAAAATGAATGAGAAAGGATGGCCACAGGGGAACTACCAGAGTAGCTGTCATCATGCAGGCATGTCAATAGACCAAAAATACCACCACCACTGAAAACACTTTGGAAACAAAAATAGTATTTTGTTATGTTAAAAAAAAAAAAAAAAAAAAAAAAAAAAAAAAAAAAAAAGCACTGGACTGGGAATCAGAAAATGGATTTGAGATCCCAATCTGTCACTTATTTATGGAACACTATGGGTAAGTGCAGCATGTCCCTTCCCTGAGAGCCTGGGCTTTATAAGTAAGACAGAGCTCCATCACTTACATCAATGGGTGACCTTGAGCAAAGAACTCCATGGCCTCAGTTTTCTTCATCTAGGAAAGTGGGATAATAATAGTACCCAACCCATGAAGTTGTAAATATTACATGCAATAATGCATGCAAAGTGCTTAGCACGGCATCTGCTAGACAACCAACAGCCAATAAATAATAGATATCATTATTGCTATTAAGACATGATATCTGGGCTTTAAATTCTTCAGCTCTGTAAGATTAACTAGATGAGACAAGATCTAAGGGCTCATCCAGGTATAGTAGTCTATGACTGAACTAGAGAATGATTATATTTTATTCGTTTACTTATGCATGTATTTATTTGTTTGAGATAGGGTCTTGCTCTGTCCCCCATGCTGGAGTACAGTGGTGTGATCGTAGCTCACTACAGCCTTTTTCTTGGACTTAAAGGGCCTCCCACCCCAGCCTCCAGAGCAGCTATGACTACAGGTGCATGCCACCACACCTGGCTAATTTTTATTTTTATTTATGTGTGTTTTTTTGGTGTTTTTTTTTTTGTTGTTGTTGTTTTTCCCAGAGACAAGATCTTGCTATGTTGCCCAGGCTGGTCTCAAACTCCTGGCCTCAAGCAATCTTCTTGCTTCAGCCTCTCAAAGTGATGGGATTACAGGCGTGAGCCACTGCATCTGGCCCTGATTATACTTTACAAAAGAATTTCTCGCAAAAGATTCAAATAAAATCATATGTCATTTTATTCATAAAACATATTAATCAGGCCAGGTACAGAGGCTCACCTGTAATCCCAGCACTTTGGGAGGCTGAGGTGGGCAGATCACTTGGGGTCCGAAGTTTGAGACCAGCCTGGCCAACATGGCAAAACTCCATCTCTACTAAAAAAAAAAAAAATACAAAAATTAGCCAGGAATCATGGTGCACACCTGTAATTCCAGCTACTAGGGAGACTGAGGCAGGAAAATCGCTTGAACCTGGGAAGCGGAGGTTGCAGTGAGCCAAGATTGCATCATTACATGCCAGCCTGGGTAACAGAGCAAGGCCCTGTCTCAAAAAAAAAAATAATAATAATCTATATTTTCGAAAATGTATGTGTGGTAAAGACCTAAAACTAGCGAAAGTGTGGGGATTGAGATTGTGTTTCTCTTGTGTTTGTTTATCTTTCAGAGTAGACAAAGTTTTTGCAGACAGGAATTATGTCTTATTTGTCTTGGGAATCCTAATGTTCAGCTCATTGAAGGATTTTTTTAAAAATGTAAATGAATAAATGATTTAATGTTAGAAACAAGAAGCCTAAAATGTCTGCCTTTACAGAGAATACTGTTGAGTAATAGGTATTTTAAAGAAAATAAAGACATTTTAAAAATCCTTCATGAGTTGTGAAGTTTTCAATAGCGTGTTTTAGAGTTAGGGGAGGAGAGCAGAGACCCTCAAGAACTCGTACGACCATGAATTCTGTTGAAGTTTCAGCCTCAATCCCACATTCTCATTTCAGAGTAAAGACTAGAATTAATGTATCTCAAATGTATATGCCTTTGAGAGTTGAAGCTCCATCCATTCATCCAACCACCTGTCCACCATATTCTCCCTATTCCTTTTGGCTTCATTTGAAGAAGGGAGCTGAGAAGAGTTTAGCTTACATCTATGCAACATAACTAGGCCACGATTCCTAGTAGTCTGTAACTTAAGATTTCTTAAAGGACTGTGACCAAAAATCTGTCTCTCTTGCTACCTGCCATTTCCGAAGGCTAATACTATGCCAATCATATGCGATTCTGCTGGGTCAAGCCACTGTTCCCTGCTATTAAGTAAGTTTTCTTATCATGAAAAAGATAAGTATAAAAGGGACCAAAAAAAAACAAAAAAAACAAAAAACCTTGGACTGAAATTTGCGATTTAGTGAGAACGGCCAAAGAAGACCTCACTGAAGATGCGACATTTGAGTACAGACAGGAATGTGAGGGAGTGAACCACTTTGATATCTGGGGGAAGAACATTCCAGATGGAGGAGGAACACCAGATGCAGGGGAAACAGGTGCAAAGGCTCTGATGGGAGAGTCTGATTCATGTGTTGAAGAAACAGGAAGAAACTGGTGTGGCTGAGATGGAGGGAGCACAGCAGGAGATGCAGTCAGAGAAGGAAAGGGGAGGAGGCCCAGGTCCTACAGGGCCTTTCAAAGGATTGCCTTTTACTTTGACTGAAAAGAAACTTCTTGCTTGAGGCCAAGAGTTCAAGACCATCTTGCACAACATAGCAAGATCTTGACTCTACAAAAAAATTTCAAAATTTTCGGCCAGGCACGGTGGCCTATGAGTGTAATCCCAGCACTTTGGGAGGCCAAGGTGGGTGGATCACAAGGTCAGGAGATCAAGAC
The DNA here is from genome assembly GCF_001698545.2 of Rhinopithecus bieti. NCBI lineage: Eukaryota > Metazoa > Chordata > Mammalia > Primates > Cercopithecidae > Rhinopithecus > Rhinopithecus bieti. Next base: position 886,843 of record NW_016803270.1, on the reverse strand, counting down.
CATCCTGGCCAACATGGTCAAACCCCATCTCTGCTAAAAATACAAAAATTAGCTGGGCGTGGTGGCGCGTGCCTGTTATCCCAGCTACTCGGGAGACTGAGGCAGGAGAATCATTGAACCGAGATCACGCCACTGTACTCCAGCCTGGCAACACAGTGAGACCCCGTCTCAAAAAAAAAAAAAAAAAAAAAATTACAGGTGTGGTAGCATGCACTTATAGTCCTAGCTGCTCCAGATACTGAGGTGGAAGGATCTTTGAGCCCAGGAGAGAGGCTGCAGTCAGCTAGGATCACATCACTGTACTCCAGCATGGGGGGGCAGAGCAAAACCCTATCTCAGTGAAAACTGTTTTACTTTGAATGAACAGAAAACTCTGTTGCCCAGGCTGGAGTGCAGTAGCATGATCATACCTCACTAAAACGTTGAACTCATAGGTTCAAGCGCTCCTTCTGTCTCAGCCTCCCAAGTAACTGGGAGTGTGAGTGGAGTCTTACTATGTTGCCCAAGCTGGTCTCAAACTCCTGGCCTCAAGAGGCCCTCCTGCCTCAACCTCCCAAAGCACTAGGATTACAGGTGTAAGCCAACGAGCCTGGCCAGATTTTGGAGTCTGAAGAGAGAGGCAACATGACTTGAGCTGTTCAAAGTGGATTCCTTTGGCTGCTGTACTAAAGATAGTTGGAGAAAGGGGAAGAGGAATAAAGAACATCACTTAGGAAGCTGTTGCTTCTTGGATAGAGAAGCAATCATGGTGACTTGGAGCATCATAGTAGAACTGATGATGACGAGTTACATCCAGGATAAACGGTGAAAGTAGGGCTATAGGATTTTCTCACAGATAAAATTTAGGATAAGAGACAAGGAGAGGAATCAAAGATGAGCAACTAGAAGGAAACCAGTTCCATTGGCTTAGATGCTAAGACTGTGGGAAAAACAGGTTTAAAGGGAAATATTAGAATCTCAGCCTTTTACTTGTTTGGTTTGAAGTATGTAGGAGCAGGCATCTGAGCAGAAAGCTAAATAGACAGAGAGTCTGAAGCTCAGGGTCTGAAGTTATAGCTGAAGGCTTAAGTCAGCAAATATCAGTGAGTAGATGGTATTTAAAGCTATCAAACTGAATGAGATGACACAGGCAAAGTGGATAGATAGAAGAGGATGGTCCAAACACTAAGCGTGGGAGTACTTGAATGTGTTGAATGGGTACCTCAAGAAAAACCACCAAGAGTCCAAGGACTGGCTAGTGAGGAAGGAGGAAAACCAGGAACATGCGGATCTTGGAAGTCAAGTCACAGAGTATACCAAGGAAGATCCTGGGGACCAGTGGGTCTAATGCTGTTTGTAGGTCCAGTCAGAAGATGAAAGAGAATTGACCATTTGCAACATGCAGGTCAACCTATGAAGTGATCATGGAAGTTCTGGTGGTGTCAGCAAAAGCCTGATGGAGAGAACGTGGCAGAGAATGGGTGGAGGAAAATTGCAGAGAACATGTATGGTAAAATCCCAATTTGTTTCTATTAAAAAGAAAAGGAGAGAATTGGGGTGATAGCAATAGGGAAATGGTCTCTAGAGATGGGTTTTTTTGGTTTGTTTTGTTTCTTCTAAGATGAGAGAAATAGTCACATATTTGAGTGCTGATGGGAAAAACCCACTGGAGTGAAAAGTGTGACAATGTAGGACAAAGAGGAAAATTGTGAGGAAAATTCCCTGGTTTGAGAGAGGAAACTATCTACTGAACAAGTTGGGCGGTTGGTTTTAGCTAAAGATCAGGGACAGTTCCTTCATAATCTTCAGCAATGAAGATGAAGAAGAAATGGGCAAGTTTATGTGGTTCTTTATTTTCATTCTTTTCTAAAGATGAAAATAGATGGACTTTTTTCTTAAGTTCGCATCTGATTAACAGAACAGCCCTGGAGTTATTATTCTAACACTGTAGATGTTATGGAAATCATTTTAATTCAGCAAATAGCGCTTTAACCTGACTTTTCAGGAATGCATCTGTTGCCTGACATAAATTACTCCTAAACAATCTAGCTCATTTCTAGCATCAGCCATGGCACACTGGTTTTTGGGAATAGACTTTTAAATATAAGTTTACCATACAGCATATGCTTTCTTTATAACAGAAATATGTAATAATATCTCATGTCTGAATTATCTTTCTACAGTATGATGCAATAACCTTTAAAATTCCCTTTGATTACTCTCCATCTTCTCAGTATAACAATAGCCCCATCACGTATGTCATTTGTTCAACACTTCGTCAACTAGAACCTTGTATTGTTGTCTATTTCCTGTGTGTGTGATATATGCATGTGTACATACCTATCCATGAATACATTATGACTAACTATAGAATATGTTCCACTTTTGCTTGTATTTCTGCATTACTGGTGATGACTGAAGCAGCGACCTAAAAAACAAGCAAAACCAGGAAATTCCTGGAGAAGCAGTCATTGTCATACAGTCATAAATGCAGAGGTAGAAAACAAATAGAAGCATGAGTTCATGGGGAAATAAGTCTCCTGAACTACTGGGCTTGACACAAACGTCGAGCCTAAATGCATTCCTAAAAGATGAGACAACTTCCCAAGACTAACATCACATCATTTTTATTTTTATTTTATTTTATTATTATTTTTTTTGAAACAGAGTCTTGCCTGTTGGCCAGGCTGGAGTGCAGTGGTGCAGTCTTGGTTCATTGCAACCTCCGCCTCCCAGGTTCAAGTGATTCTCCTGCCTCAGCCTCTTGAGTAGCTGGGATTACAGGTACCCTCCATCACGCCTGGGTAATTTTTGTATTTTTAGTGGAGATGGGATTTCACCATGTTGGCCAGGCTGGTCTCGAACTCCTGACCTCAGATGATCTACCCATCTCAGCCTCCCAAAGTGCTGGGATCACAGGCATGAGACACCATGCCCGGCCATCAGATCTTTTTTTAAAACAATTTTTTTCTTTTAAAAATTAGGTAAAAAAAAATGTATCCTGAGGAAGAGATCACCTGAAAATAAAATTCTTAGGACATAGATCTTCCAGTATCAACCTCATATAGGGAAGTTGAATGACATATATGCAGAATATGAAAGGTCAAATGTCATCCTTCATTGCGATTTGAAATCATAAGGATTTTCACCCTTGTCAGGTATAACTTGTACCAGCTCTTCTTTCCCATGTAAGGTTGATTCTCCTCTAGGCCTCACAGTAGGACTTGTCTTCTCACTGTAGGTTTCTCGACGAAAAGTCTTACCTTATATTATGGTAGCAGGCACATAATAGCACAGGAAATATATTTGTTAAATTAAATGTTCACAGAGGGATCTTCCAGTGATGACAAACATTTTTGTGGATTGCAGTTTTTAGTTACTGGGTAGTACATGTTAAATCAAAATTGTGGCAAACATTATTTGCAGAAATGAACTAGAAAGTGCAAATTACTATGCTAATCAATAGCTTCTTACTGAAAACAATACATTTTAATATTTATTAGACTTAAGTGTTGACAAAAGTTACAATCATTATATTTTCTGCATTTTCTGAGAAATGCAAAAAAAACACAAAAAAGAAACTTAAATCATCCAAATTCATTGTTAACAGTTTATTATTCACTGGGATAAATATTTTTCTGTATAGTTGGCATTTTACAGTACCTGTTTTATAGCATCATTTTTGACATAACTAATAATATGTGAATAGTTTTCTATGTCATTAGTTTTCTAAAACATCTTTTCAAATGGCTGCATTAATATACAGATACACTATAATTTAGCAAATTCTTTATTGTGGTCATTAATATTATTCCTAATTTTTTTAGTATCATAAATGATGCTAAAATAAATTTTTCAATGAATCAATTGCCTAAAATTTATATCTATTTCTTTAGGTTAAATTCATCAAAGTGCAATTATTTAATCAAAGAGTGAGCATTATCAGGGTTTTGAATGCTTGCTGCCAAATGGTTCTACAGAGAAACTAAGTTACGTTCATTACAGAGAAAAATACTATTTTCTCTATGATTTGATACTAGTCTGGGCAATTTTCCTCCTTCTTTAAAAAGAGAGTATTATCAATTTTGAAAATCTGACAGATGAAAAAATATCTCATTTTAATTTGCATTCCTTTGAATGCTGGTAAGTTGGATTATTTTCAAATTTTCTGGTTGCTTATAGTCCATATTTTGCAAATTCTATTTATGTTTTGGGTTTGGTGTGGTTCTCTTACACTGGTGTGCTCTTCTGCTTTTCATCTGTATGTTTGTATATCAAGGACATTAGCTATTTGCTCTCACACATCATAAATATGTTTGTTTTAATTGTTTTAATTTAATTTTAATTGTTGTTTTTGACCTACAGAATTTTCTCAATGGTAAAATCTATTGATTTTTAGGTAGCAAGTATTTGTATTTTGGCTTCCTGCATCCATTTCCAGTTTCCTTTCTCCACTCTCTTTTAGGCACAGCCAAGGGGAACTGTAATTAGAAGCCCTACCCTGCTTTGGCTACAGGGTGAATATGTGATCAAAATTAGGCCCATAGGACATGCACTCTTCAACATTTAAATTTTAACTGAGGAACAAAGAAAATGAAAAAGGTTAGAATTCACCTAATTCCTGTTGAAGTGTGCTGACCAGACTGTTTCCTGCTGTAAAATTATTTCTACAGTTTCGATTGCCTAGTCTGCCAGGTTTTTATGGGAACCACCATTCCCGTTCCCCCAAGCCTTCCCATTTCTAAGCATTTCCATCCATTCTGTGAGCTCTTGATAGTAGTCCGAAGACTACCCTTTTCTTTAATGAATCAGTCGGTATAAGCAAGACTATGCCAAGGTAACGACAACAACAACAAAAATCCAGAAACCTCAGCCAAGTTCATTTCTCACTCAAGTTCTGTGTTGGCAGGAAGGTTTTGTTCCTTATGGTCACTGAGGACTCCAGCCAACAGAACTTTAATATTAATACACGCTGCCATGATTACAGGGACAGGGAAAAAAGCAGGTTAAATGTTTGAAGTGTTCTGCTCAAAAATGAAACACCATCACTTTTGCTTACTTTTCATCGGTCAAAACATGTCACATGGCGCAGCAAGATGCTACAGAGGAAGAAAAGTATAACCCTTCTCTGAAGAGAGGCAGTAAATATTTGGACATAATATTGGCATCTACTATCCTTTTTTTAAATTTTATTTTTCCATAGGTTATTGGGGTACAGGTGGTGTTTGCTTACATGAGTAAGTTCTTTAGTAGTGGATTTGTGAGATCCTGATGCACCCATCACCTGAGCAATATACAGTGGACCCTGTTTGTAGCCTTTTATCCCTCACCCCACTTCCATCCTTCCCCACAAGTCCCCAAAGTCCATTGTGTCATTCTTATGCCTTTGCGTCCTCATAGCTTAGTGCCCACATATCAGTGAGAACATACAATGTTTGGTTTTCCATTCCTGAGTTACTTCACTTAGAATAATAATCTCCAGTCTCAACCAGGTCACTGCGAATGCCGTTAATTCATTCCTTTTTATGGCTGAGTGGTATTCCATTGCACATATACACCACAGTTTCTTTATCCATTCGTTGATTGATGGGCATTTGGGTTGGCTCCACGATTTTGTGATTGTGATTGTGCTGCTATAAACATGCATGTGTAAGTATCTTTTTCGTATAATGACTTCTTTTCCTCTGGGTAGACACCCAATAGTGGGATTGTTGGATCAAATGGTAGTTCTACTTTTTGTTCTTTAATTAATCTCCACACTGCTTTCCATAGTGGTTGTACTAGTTTACATTCCCACCAGTAGTGTAGAAGTGTCCCGTGATCACCGCATCTATGCGAACATCTACTGCTTTTTTTATTTTTTTATTTTTTAATGTTCATTCTTGCAGGAGTAAGGTGGTTTGTATTGTTGTTTTGATTTGTACTTCCCTAATCATTAGTGATGTTGAGCATTTCTTTGTATGTCTATTGGCCATTTGTATGTCTTCTTTTGAGAACTGTCTATTCATGTCATTAGCCCACTTTTTGAAGGGATTTTTTTTTTGTTTTTTTCCTTGCTGATTTGTTTTAGTTCATTGTGGAGAATCTACTATCCTTAATCAGAGGGTTTTCCAGTTGCTTATAACCAAAGAACCTTAATGGTACAGTTTTTCTTTTGGAGTTCTTTCCTTGATATGTTTAGAAAGATCTTCCCAATAAGAATTATAAAAATATTTCTTGAAATTGTCCTCTAGCTTGTTTAGAGCTTTTAATCTAAGGTTCCCAAATTGGTGTTATACTTTGAAAATAAAAAAAGTTCCATGTAATTATGCCAAATGTTGCATTATAATAGTTTGTGAATTCACAAGGCACATTACCATTATTTTTAGAATTTTTGCAGCAAAGAAACCAGTATAGTATAATTTGGAATTTCACAGAGTTCGCCATAAAACTATTTTTTCATGTTAACGCTATTAATAGATCACATGTTAGTGTTCCTTCAAACACATTTAGAAAATGCTATTTTCTCTTAATTGGAATTTATTTTGTTTGCCAAGAGGTAGAGGTCTACATTTTTAATCCAAAGAGGGAACCAATTGTCCTGACATCATAGATTAAGTAAATTTTACTTTACCTAGTAGTTTGAGATGTGATTTTATCTGAAGCCAAATTTTATCTGTACTCAGGGTTGATTCTGATATTTATGTTTCATTGCTCTTTCTTTCAGTTCTGGCATGAACAATACATTGTTTTATTTATTTATTTATTTTTATTATACTTTAAGTTCTAGGGTACATGTGCATAACGTGCAGGTTTGTTACATATGTATACTTGTGCCATGTTGGTGTGCTGCACCCATCAACTCGTCAGCACCCATCAATT
>NW_016803270.1:845257-877490 GCF_001698545.2 Rhinopithecus bieti | reverse complement strand
GGAGACTACAAAGACAGGCAGGCTTCCTTGAGCTGCTGTGAGCTCCACCCAGTTCGAGCTTTCCAGCGGCTTTGTTTACCTACTTACGTCTCAGCAATGGCGGGCGCCCCTCCCCCAGCCTCGCCGCTGCCCTGCGGATAGATCGCGGCAGACTGCTGTGTTAGCTGTGAGGGAGGCTCCGTGGGCTTGGGACCCTCCCGGCCAGGTGAGGGATACACTCTCCTGGTGTGCCTGTTTGCTTAAAGCGCAGTATTGGGGTGGGAGTTACCCGAATTTCCAGGTGTTGTGTGTCTCAGTTCCCCTGGCTAGGAAAACGGATTCCCTTCCCCTTGCGCTTCCAGGTGAGGCGATGCCTCGCCCTGCTTCAGCTCTCGCTGGTCAGGCTGCAGCAGCTGACCAGCACCGATTGTCCGGCACTCCCTAGTGAGATGACCCCAGTACCTCAGTTGAAAATGCAGAAATCACCGGTCTTCTGTGTCGCTCGCGCTGGGAGTTGGAGACTGTAGCTGTTCCTATTTGGCCATCTCGCTCCGCTCCCCAATACATTGTTTTAATCATTATGGTTTTATCATGTTTATTTATCCATTACTGCAGGTCTTTTGCGCCTTATTTATTATTATTATTATTATTATTATTATTATTATCATTATTATTATTTGAGACGGAGTTTCGCACTCACCAGGCTGGAATAAAGTGGTGCCATCTCGGCTCACTGCAACCTCCATCCCCCGCCCAGTTGAAGGGATTCTCCTGCCTCAGCCTTCCGAGTAACTGGGCTTACAGGCATACGCCACCATGCCTGGCTAATTTTTGTATTTTTAGTAGAGACGGGGTTTCGCCATGTTGGCCAGACTTGGCCTCGAACTCCTGATCTCAGATGATTCACCCACCATGGCCTCCCAAAGTGCTGGGATTACAGGCATGAGCCACCATGCCCAGCCTTTTGCAACTCTTTACCTGTTTGTTCATTTCTGTATTTCCATTCAATATTTTACAAAACTAGAGTACCTACTAATGCAGGGAATTGTGATAGGCAAATCACCTGAGAGGCATGAGTAAGACAAGAGTTTCTGCATACATGCAACTTATATTCCAGTGCATGTATAGTTATTAAACAGTTAATTACACAAGTTTATTATCATTTTTATACATACAATGTGGGACCATAAACTTAAGAGGAAATACAGTTAAGTCCTCCTTGATATATGTGACCTTGAACTGGTTCTTAAAGGACAGGAAAGAAGTAACCAGGACAAAAGGAAGAGAAAGAGAAATTAAAGCATGAAAAATAGTAAAGGTCTTGAGATGCAAACATACTAAGCATTCAGGAAACTAAAGTCATCGTGCCCAGGGAATGGAACAGGTCAGGAAAAGAAGCCCAGGATGTGCCAGGTGAGGGCAGGGGTAGCCATGTGATCCAGAACCTTGGAAACTGTAAGGAAAATTTAGCTTTGATTTTAACAATAAGAGGAAGCTATGAAAGGACTTTAAGCAGTGGGGTTACAAGATCAGATATTCCCCTTATTATTATTGTTTAAGAAAAACTAAATAAATTGAGGCTGCTGTGGACAGGAGTTGAAAAAGAAGAAAGCATTTAGGGCAGTGGTCCCCAACCTGTTTGGCAGTAAGGACTGGTTTGATAAAAAATAATTTTTCCATGGACGGAGTAGGGGAGATGGTTTCAGAATGACTCCAGCTCATTACATTTATTGTGCACTTTGTTTCTATTATTATTACATTGTAATATATAATGAAGTAATTATACAACTCAAAGAATCAGTGGGAGCCCTGAGCTTGTTTTCCTGCAACTAGACGGTCCCATCAATATTTGAGTGTCTTCTCCATATATTTCTTGTAAGGCTAAATTTTAGGAGTTGTGTTTTCTTGTTGCTATGATGAATTATAATCTTCTTTTTTTCTTTTGAGACAGTCTTTCTCTATTGCCCAGGCTAGAGTGCAGTGACATGATCCCAGCTCACTGCAACCTCCGCCTCCTGGGTTCAAGTAATTCTCCTGCCTCAGCTCTCCAAGTAGCTGGGATTACAGGCATGTGCCACCACGCCTGACTAATTTTTGTATTCTTAGTAGAGATTGGGTTTCACCGTGTTGAATTATAATTGTTTTAATGTATTTTTCCCCATTGCCACTTTCTCTGATATGAGAAAGAAAGCTTTTGGCTTTGGTAATAATAATAACATTCATTATTATGTCTAAATTTTTTGCAGTTTATTCTTTTGGGTTTTCAGCAAATAAGAATCACTTAATTTCTCTCTCTCTCTCTCTCTCTCTCTCTCTCTCTCTCTCTCTCTTTTTTGAGACAGATTCTTGCTCTGCTGCCCAGCCTGAAGTGCAGTGGCCCAATTTTGGCTCACCACAACCTCCGCCTCCCAGGTCCAAGCAATTCTCATGCCTCAGCCTCCCGAGTAGCTGGGACTACAGGTGTGTGCCACGATGCCTGGCTAATTTTTTATATTTTTAGTAGAGGCAGGGTTTCACCATGTTGGCCAAGCTGGTCTCAAAATCCTGACCTCAGGTGATCTGCCCACCTCAGCCTCCCAAAGTGCTGGGATTACAGGCATGAGCCACCACACCCAGCCACTTAATTTCTCTTTTCCAGGGGCTCTACCTCCATCCATCAACTTCCTTTGCCACCTTACTGCATTAGCAGTAAGTTCTAGAGATGATAGCAAGTATTCTTGTCTTATTCCTGGTTTTAAATAGAACATCAAAGTGCAGTACTTTCAAAGAACATTTTATACCCATCTAACAGAGTTACACAAACAAAAGTTTCCAGGGTCTAATGAGTTTGGGAAACACCAGCTTGATTAAGGCAAAACCGATTTCTTCAATACATTTGCTCTCTCAGAATCCTTCATCTGTTTGTCCTGAATATCCAAAAAATAATCTAGTATACACCATTTGCCAAATGTATTTGAATATACAAGTATACCACAGAGCTACTGTAGGTTCGGTTCCAGATTACCATGATAAAGTAAATACAGCAATAACGCAAGTTACACACAATTTTTGGTTTCCCAGTGCATATAAAAGTTATGTTTCCATTATACTACAGTCTATTAAGTATGCAATAGCATTATGTCTAATAAGCAATGTATATACCATAATTGAAAAAAATTTATTGCTAAAAACATGCCAATGATCATCTGAGCCTCTATGTTGATGGCTGCTGACTGATCAGGGTAGTGGTTGCTGAAGGCTGGAGTGGCTGTGGCAATTTCTTAAAATAAGACAATAATGAAGTTGACTTCATCCATTGGCTCTTCCTTTCACAAAAGATTTCTCTGTAGTAGGTGATGCTGTTTGACAGCATTTCACCCACAGTAGAACTGCTTTCACAACTGGAGTCAGTCCTCTCAAACTCTGCTGCTAAGTTTATGGAATATTCTAAATCTTTTGTTGTCATTTCAACAATGTACACAGCATTTTCACCGGGGGGGGTTCTATCGCGAGAAAGCAATTTCTTTACTCATCCATAAGAAGCAACTCCTCATCCATTCAAGTTTTCTCATGAGATGGAGGTAATTCCGTCCCATCTTCAGGCTCCGTTTCTACTTCCAGTTCTCCTGCTGTTTCTACCACATCTGCAGGTACTTCCTCCACTGAAGTATTGAACTCCTCAAAGTCATCCGTGAGGGCTGGGATCAACTTCTTCCAAACTCCTGTTAATATGGGTATTTTGACCTCCTCCCATGAATTACAAATGTTCTTAATGGTATCTAGAATGGCAAATTGTTTCCAGAAAGTTTTCAATTTACTTTGCCTAAATCCATCAGAGGAATCACTCCCTATGGTTACTATAGCCTCACAAAATGTATTTCTTAAATAGCAAGACTTGAATGTTGAAATTTCCTTGATCCATGGGCTGCAGAATGCATGTTGTGTTGACAGGCATGAAAACAACATTAATCTCCCTGTTAATCTTCATCAGAGCTCTTGGGTGACCAGGTGTACTGTCTATAAGCAATGATATTTTGAAAGGAATCTTTTTTTACTGAGAAGTAGGAATCTTTTTGTATCAACAATGGGCTTAAATATTCAGTAAGCCATGCTGTAAACAGATGTGCTTTCATCCAGACTTCGTTATTCCATTTCTAGAGCACAGGCAAAGTCAATTTAGCATAACTCTTAAGGACCCTAAGATTTTTGAAAAGTCAATGAGCATTGGCTTCAACTTAAAGTCCTCAGCTGCATTAACCCCTAACAAGAGAGTCAGCCTGTCCTTTGAAGCTTTGAAGCCAGACATTGGCTTCTCTCTAGCTATAAAAGTCCTGGATGGCATTTTCTTCCAACAGAAAGCTGTTTCATCTACATTGAAAATCTTCTGTTTGGGGTAACCACCTTCATCAGTGATCTTAGCGAGGTCTGGGTAACTTGCTGCAGCTTCTCCATCAGCACTTGCTGCTTCACTTTGCACTTTTTTGGTAAGGAAAGATGGCTTCTTTTCTTAAACATCATGATCCAACTTCTGCTAGCTTCCAACTTTCCTTCTGCAGCTTCCTCACCTCTCTCAACCCTCATAAAATTGAAGAGAGTTAGGAATTTACTCCAGATTAGGTTTTGGCTTAAGGAAATGTGGTGTGGCTGATCTGATATCAGCAAAAAGGCTGTTTCACTTTCTCATCACTGTTCACTGGAGTAGCACTTTTTTTTTTTTTTTGAGATGGAATCTCGCTCTGTCGCCCAGGCTGGAGTGCAGTGGTGTGATCTCTGCTCACTGCAAGCTCCACCTCCTGGGTTCACGCCATTCTCCTGCCTCAGCCTCCTGAGTAGCTGGGACTACAGGCACCCACCACCATGCCTGGCTAATTTTTTGTATTTTTAGTAGAGACGAGGTTTCACCGTGTTAGCCAGGATGGTCTTGATCTCCTGATCTCGTGATACACCTGCCTCGGCCTCCCAAAGTGCTGGGATTACAGGCCTGAGCCACCACGCCCCGCCTGGAGTAACACTTTTGATTTCCTTAAAGAAACTTTTCTTTTGCCTTCAGAACTTGGCTGTTTGGCCCAAGAGGCCTAGTGTCCTGTCTTTCCTTTCCAAATGGCTTCCTCACTAAAGCTTAATCATTTCCAGCTCTTGATTTTAAGCAAAGGATGTGTGACTCTTCCTTTCACTTGAACACTTGGCGGCCATTGTAGGGTTATTAATTGGCCTAATTTCAATACCGTCGTGTCCCCGGGAATAGAGAGACCTATTCTCCAAAGAGAAAAGAGGGAGAGAGACAGAAGATTGGCCCATCAGTGGAGCAGTCAGAACACATGCAAAATTCAGTGGGGTACGGTAGCTCATGCCTGCAATCCCAGCACTTTGGAGGCCAAGGCGGACAGATCACTTGAAGTCAGAAGTTCCAGACCAGCTGGCCAACATGGTGGAACCCCATCTCTACTAAAACTACAAAAATTAGCCAGGCATGGTGGCTTGTGCCTATAATCCCAGCTACTCAGGAGGCTGAGGGAGGATAATGGCTTGAACCTGGGAGGTGGAGGTTCCAGTGAGCTGAGATCACGCTGTTGTACTCCAGCCTGGGTGACAGAGTGAGACTCTGTCTCAGAAACAAAAGAACACATGCACAATTTATCAATTAACTTGACAATTAAAACAGTAACATCTACTCTCACTGATCACAGATCACCATCGCAGGTATAATGATAATGAAAATGTTTGAACGAATTACCAAACTGTGATCCAGAGACACGAAGTGAGCACACGTTATTGGAAAAAATGGCACTGACAGATGTGCTCCAGACAGAGTGGTCACAAACCTTCAAGTCGTGAAATAAAGTGCAGTAAAATGAGGTATGCCCATCTTTACCCCCATTTTTCTGTCCTCCTCAGTATCTTTTAGGCTTTGTATTTTGTGAGACAAAAATTGGACAATGCTCCCCACCTGTTCCACCATTGTTCTTCTCTTTGGTTGTAAGAAAGGACAGATCATCTAATTTTCCTAGTCTCAGTCCTAGAGTCCTGGGAGAGGGAATCTACTTGCCCAGCTAGGGCCAGGGATACTCCCCACCCTCAGGACTGAACAAATTCTACACTCAGGCTCCCTAAGGGCTCACCCCAAGGGTAAGAAGAAACAATTCTCAGTTCTGTAAATTCTACAAAGTCAGGCCACCAGGCAAAACCAGCCCCAGCCTCCCAATGTGATTTTATGAGTTACTCAAAAGATGCCTAGAAAAATCTCTAATGAATTGCCTCATTTGTGTCTGGATAACACCAAACAACTGGACTCAATTTAAAACTAAGGATTAAGGCCAGGTGTGGAGGCCCATAATCCCAGGACTTTGGGAGGCTGAGATGAGAAGAGCACTTGAGGCCAAGAGTTCAAGACCAGCCTGGGCAACATAGCAAGACCTCATCTCCACAAAACAGTTGTTTTTTTAATTAGCCAGGTGTGGCAGTGCACACCTGTTATTCCAGTTATTTGGGAGGCTGGGAGGCTGAGGTGGGAGGATCACTTCAACCCAGGAGTTTAAGGCTGAAGTGAGCTGAGATCATGTGTTTACACTCCAGTCCAGGAGACAGAGCAAGATCCTACCTCTGGTAACGAAAAACAACAACAACAAAAACAACAACAACAAAGAACACTAAGGATTAAGTGATTTTCCTCCATTTTACCCACTGAACTATGCCTCTGGCACTGTCTGGCCACCTGATATAAGACTAGGGCCTAGTGAAGATTGCATAGGTGGGAATAACTGATATTATTATTCTTAGCGATGACCTAGTTCCAGTGACCTCCTTGTTTATATATGACAATTCCTCCCAAATTCAACTTACTCTTTCAGAATTAAATAAAAATACATTATCCTTCTTCATTTAACTTTTTCTAAATCACACATCAGAGTAATCAGTTCACAGTACAAAGTGTAACATAAGATGAATGGATGTGTTAGGAGCAAAATACGCACCTCCACCTTTGCCTGATGAGGAAGCCTACAGGTGCGTTGTCTGGACTGGCACCCCAGTGCCTCAAAAATATAACCTTAATGCACAGAGGAGTGCGCCTCCTAAGGCATTAACCATCTGTAGCAGTGTTATAACAGCAGCCCCAATCTTCTTTTCCCAGTGACTTCTTCATGGCACGTGGTCCTGCAATAATACTCAGGACTCAAATTGTTTCACATCCAGAAAACCACAAACTATGAATACATATATAAGCCATACCAATAAACGGAGCCATTGCTTGAATAAAGATATTTTTATTGCCACTCATTAAATTACTATGTTTGAAATGTCTTAAACAAATGCTTTGGAACAGTATCATGCCAAACACACGCACACACACAGAAAGGCAATTCGGCTTCAGAAATAACGTGCTCACAGCCACCATGCTCTGATTGGAGCCACATGGTGCTCTGGGCTTCCATGTGTTGGCTTTTCCATCAAAACTAACTCTGAACATTTCCTCCAAGGACCCCCTTTCCCATTTCCTCCCCTCTTCTGATTTCGGACACATTTGAAGAAACTTGAATGTTCTTTATCCTTTACCCAAGGATAAAAGAAAACACAAAATGATCGTGATCAAATGTTTATTTAACATCCATAGAGAGCCCAGATATATATGGTTGTTATCTTTCCACTCTGACACAGTAAGGGATTTATTCATCCACTCAAAGGAGCTTTCAAACACATATATATGTTTCAAACATATATCTATGTTTTTTAATCCCTGAGCTATCAAGACTACATTTTACCTGTTCAAATAAAGACTAACCCACCTCCCAGCCATAATCAGTCTCCAGTTAATTTTTAGGAGTATGATAAGAGGATGATGTACCCACCTGAGTGGCTGCCTGGAGCTAGGGCATGGAGTTGCAGTGCTTGGTGTGATTACCTGGGCAGAGCCAAGGTGCTTCATGAAGCTGCGGAGGGGGAGAAACCCTGGGATTCTTCTCACCTGAAACACAGATTGGTAAAGCACAGCCTCAGCTCGTGGGAGAAGAGATGAAATGATGAAAGCTCACTTTACATAGGAAGAACCTGAGATGTGAAGTTGATTCTGCTTGTCCAAGATCCCACAGCTCCTGAGAATTGGAAGAAAGACTAAGACTGAGGTCTAAAAGGCTTCAAAACCCAAACCGTTCCTGCCCCATCATTTAGAATCCAAAGAAATCCTTACAAGATTTCACTTTAGCATAAGAAAAGAGTACATTTCAACCACAAAACAATAAAATATTTATTTCATTGAATGTCAGATATTCAATAGTTAATACTGTTCAAAAACAGAGTTTGGTCAGATGTAGTGGCTCATGCCTATAATCCCAGCACTTTGGGAGGCTTAGGCGGGTGGAGCACCTGAGGTCAGAGGTTCAAGAGCAGCTTGGGCAACATGGTGAAACCTTGTCTCTACTAAAAATACATTAGCTGGGCATGGTGGCACACATCTGTAGTCCCAGCTACTCAGGAGGCTGAGGCAGGGGAATCACTTAAACCTGGGAGGAGGAGGTTGCAGTGAGCAGAGATTACACCACTGCACTATAGTCTAGACTACAGAGCGAGATTCCATCTCAAAAAAAGAAAAAGAAAAAAAAAAAAGCAGAGTTTTACTAAAATAACAAGAAAAACCTTTGCCTTTAACTTGACTTGAACAGAGCATCAGTGTTTGTTTCATTACAGTAGTGCTTCCTATTGTGGACCATGTAATAGATGTAATAAATGAAAACGCTATCTGATGATGAGCAGGACACTCATTTAAATGACCAGTGGCTTGGCAATATTTGCTGCAAATGAGCATCCTGTAAAGATGGCGCCCTGCCCCAGCTGCACATGAATGTAGACAAAAAGCTCTGAGATGCAATAAACTAGAGCCATATACTGAGCATTCTCACAGGAGCAAGAATTACATTTGCACCTCAATTCTCACCATATTGCCTCTTCGCCCCTTGGCCTACCGTAAATGCCTATACCTTTCTTGAACTTCAAAAGAAGTTAGAACTTGATCATCTGCTACAAAAGAGAACTCAAGGATAACTACTCCATGCCAAGAAAACAGATGCTTTAATTTCCTGGAAGAAAGGATGGAAGGAAAGGGTTCAAAGGGTGCTCGATTTATTTTTGGAGAGAAAAGATATTGAACAGGGGAGTGAGTTGACTAAATTGTTTTAAAGAATAATTTAAAAAGACAGGTGTGCTAGACCAGGTGTACTGTTTCCTGAAATCAAATCACATAAAAAAAATCTTAAAAAGGAAATGTGTGTCAATGTGTCATCCCCTTGACGTTGGAAGCAGTAAGGTTAACCATTCATCCCACCACCCTGTTTTCACCACCTGTCTCTAGGTCCCACTGCTACAGCCAGGCAGAATGCAAGACAGTGGTCTACAGAATGAATGATGCCTCTTTCCATTGGTTGATACCTTTCCACTCTGACCCAATAAAGGATTTACTCATCCATTCAAAGGGGCTTTCAAAGCTCCCCTATACCGAAGTATAATGTAAAACCACAGAAGTTGTGGGCAAATACCTACAGAGTGCTCACAGAGAACATGAAAGCCTCAGGACCTAGCAAATAAGGAAGTTGTTCCCAGGCCATAGTCACTGATGGCAGGGGACACACAGAGTGCATAGGGAAACAAAGCCTCCCTGAGTGTCTTTTTGCAGATTCGGTCCTCACTGTGAACTAGGAGCAAGAGCAGAAGTGGAGGATGAGGATTTCCCCCAGCTGCTTTGTAGGGCCCGGCTCTATGGACTCAAAGGACACATGCCAGGGCCAAGGGCAGAATTGTGCAAGACCCACAGAAGAACAAAGAGGTGGTCTCATAGAACCAGAAATACGGCCCAGATTTTAACAGAACCTGTTCTACTCAAACTAAGCTCAACATTCTCACCAATTCCAACTAAGAAGAGATTGAATCAATCTTTCTTTTTTTCTCATTCTTTCTTTCTTTCTTTTTCTTCTTCTTCTTCTTTTCTTTCTCCCTTTCTTTCTTCCTTTCTTTCTTTCTTTCTTTCTTTCTCTTTCTTTCTTTCTTTCTTTCTATCTCTCTCTCTCTCCCTCCCTCCCTCCCTTCCTTCCTTCCTTCCTTTCGCCAAAATCCTGATAAATGGTGGTACCAGGATTGGAACACAGATAAATTCATTTGTTGCCTAGATGAAATTTTAACCGTATGGAAACCGCATGCGATTCTCATTGTATTTGTGGGTTCCATCCTTTGTTCATTGCTGGCTGCAGTTAAGATGGTTCCCTTATTTGTGGGGGTTGACTCTCACTATCAAAGTTCTATGACCCCCAGAGGGAGAGCAGGTGGGTAGCCCTGCTGCTGAACAGCCCAAGTTGAGCTCAATCTGCATGCCCCATGCCTCACATCCAGGCACATGGGAAATGTGCACTGTTGATAGCTCAATTATACGTCTACTGCATTCCAAAACACGGCCTGAGTGCATGGCCTTTCAGCCATGGCTGTGACACCGCAAGGGCCTAAAGTCCTTTCCTTGTGACTATCACATTCCAAGCATCGCCCTTCTTGGAGAAAGACCTCACTGGAGACAGGAACCATGACTTACTCATCTTCGTAGTTCACACCCTTCTCCCAAGTCACTCCCCCAATTCCCAGAACAGTGGCTTCTACACAACCCGCACTCGATAAATATTTATTGAAGTCAATCTGCTGTATCCTTCTTCATGCTAGCACTTTGATGGTGCTGAACATCCACGCCAGTCATCTTGAGAATAACAAAGACTGCTTTCCTAAGTAAAAAGCATATTTTCCAATGACACTTGTGAGCTCTTTCTGATTACAAAAGTAATGCATATTTATTATAGAAATTTGGAAAAGTCAGAAAAGCATAAATAAAAAATACAATAATTAATAATCCCATATTCTATAAGAGAACCGCCATTAACTTTTTGCTGCTTATTCTTCCTGGTTTCTATGTGTTCCTCTACATATGTAAATTATAAAATTGGGATCACAGTGATTACTATTTTAATCTTTTTAAACATAACTGATTAGCTTTGTCATACACGCCCTTAAATATTCTTTAAGTACATGATTTCTAATGGTTGCAATGTGTTCTACCATATGGATGTTGTAGTATCCTGTAATTTAACCAATTTCCTTTGTTGGGCATTTTGGTTATTTTCAATTTTCTACTGTTACTAAATACAGGATTCCAGTGAACATCCTAGTCCATAAATCTTTGCACCCATTTTAATTATTTCCATACGCAAATTCCTAGAAATGAATTACACATAAGACATAAAAAAGCAAGTCTATTTTGAAGATGAAAAATGGTATGCAGGCCAGAATCTAACGTTTAATCTATTTGAGGAGATAAACAACCAGATAATGATCTGTTGGCTTCAAGGCATAACCTTTTGAACTCTGGACTTCTCCAGTTCATGGACCTGTCATCTGCCCAATCTAGGAGAAGACCATCCTCTGTTGAGAGTCAATGCCTCATGAAGAACAGAGACTTGGGCCAGGTGCAGTGGTTCACACTTGTAATCTCAGTACTTTGGGAGGCTGAGATGGGAGGATCGCCTGAGGTCAGGAGTTCAAGACCAGCCTGGGCAACATGGCAAAAACCCATCTCTAATAAAAATACAAAAATTAGCTGTGTGTGGTGGTGCATGTCTGTAGTCTCAGCTACTTGGGAGGCTGAGGCATGAGATTGGCTTGAACCCAGGAGGCAGAGGCTGCAGCGAGTTGTGATTGCACAACTACCCTCCAACCTAGGCGAAAGAGTGAGACTCTGTCAAAAAAAAAGAAAAAAAAAAGAACAGCAACTTGGTTCTAAAGTCTTACAGGCTTGTGTTCTAATCCTGATATGTCCATTTAATACCCATGTGCCCTGAGCTAATGTATGTTTTAAGCCCTACTATCTACAAAAATGAAATTGAAAGTAAGGCTTTTGTGTAGAGAATGATAACTACCCAAAATTAGTTCTGCCCTCCTTCCTTACTACCATATAGGAAGGTACTGTACCTAGTCAATTTATGACAAAGGTTGTTTCCCTTGCAGCTAGAAGTGAGCTTCTGCATTAGAACTTAATCATAAGACGTCAGGAAAAATTGTTATGGAACTTCTGGAAAGACTTAAAAGAAGGGATAGTTGGAGAAACCCCTCTTGTACTCCCTCCTGACATGGTTTGGACCTAACAAACCATGGTGTCCCCACCAGATCTCATGTCAAATTGGAATCCCCAGTGTTGGAAGTGGGGCCTGGTGGGAGGTGACTGGATCATGGGGCGGGTTTCTCATGAATGGTTTAGCACCAGCCCCCTTGGTACTGCCCTCACAATTAGTGAGTGCGTTCTCATGAGATCTGGTCATTTGGAAGCGTGTGGCCCCTCCCCCCGCACTCTCTCTTGCTCCTGCTTTCTCCATATGAATTTCCTGCTCCCACTTTGCCTTCTGTCATGAGTACAAGTTCCCTGAGGCACCCTCAGAAGCAGGTGCCACTGTGCTTCCTACACAGTCTGCAGAACCATGAGCCAACCTCTTTTCTTTTACATTACCCAGTCTCAGGTATTTCTTTACACCAATATGAGAATGGCTTAATACATCTCCTTCCTGATGTTTGGAATGCAGATGTGATGGCTGGAGCTCCAGCAGTCATCTTGGGATCTCGAAATGAAGTCATACTCTGAAAATATCAGTAAAGAAAAGCTGGTACCTGGGACCCTTGTGATAGCATGGAACTGTCACATCTGCCCGGGACTGACTCATTCACACTGCTTTAGCTGACAGAATAAACCCTGTGTAGTGAAGTCAGCATTATTTTGAGTTTTATAGGCAGTCAAACCTAATCCTAACTGATGAGAATACACACACATACATACATACATATATACATACATACATATATAGTAATTGTGAGGATAACACAATCTATTAATATGCTTGGAACGTGGCAGGTTAGCAGCACAGGTTGGGTCTTTTTTTTTACGTAATTGTATCTTTTTTTATTACCAGAGCATGCCAACCTTCTGCTGATTCTGTCTCTCTTTTCCTGCAATATGAAGCCACAAAGGACCTCCTGTTCTGATGTCCAGTTAAGGATTTCTTCCTAAAAATCTCAGCAGTTTTTCTTCCAACACAAATTTCTCCTTCTCTCACTACTTTCTGCTTCCACCTTGAAACCTGGGTTTTCATTGATTTCCTAAGATTTCTGGACCCACGCACCTCTCTTAGGGACACCAAAACCAAATCTAATTTTTTTCAATAATGGACTTAAAAATTTACTCCTAATATTTATCATCAATACATAATCATTAATCACACATTACTCCAGATAGCTATTACATACTCAGACATATTTGTGCCTTAAGTTCTAATTTACAGCTTAGATTACCTCACTGACCAGATCTGGCAGATTTCCTGGACTTCAGCAGGAAAAAAGTAAAATAAAACCTTTTATTGTCAATTTGGAAATAAGAAAATACCTAATTGCTCCTTCTGAAGTACTGAGGACATGTCAGTCAGATATATCTCTGTACTACTTTCTCTTAGTGGACCGAGAATCTGTAACTAGGGCAGATTCTAATTCTTGAATGCTTGAAATTAAATTAATTTAACTGGTCACAAAATAATTAGACTCAATTTGATGAGTTGTTAAATAAAAAACAAAGCTATTTTTTGAATTCAAAAAGTGCCTTCAAATTTGTTTGCAAATACACATGCAATTATAAATGAGAGTAAATTACATTTAACAGTAAAAAATTGGAAGCAATTTAAATGTGGCAGAGGGTACACACATTATGTTGCAAACATATATATAACTATCAGTTATAAAAGTAATGTTTATAAAATAGATAATAATGAAAACATTTCTTGTATTATATTATTATTATTATTGTTGTTGTTGTTATTTTGGAGGTGGAGTTTTGCTCTTGTCTCCCAGGCTGGAGTACAGTGGCACGATCTTGACTCACTGCAACCTCCACCTCCTGGGTTGAAGAAATTCTCCTGTCTCAGCCTCCCTAGTAGCTGGGATTGCAGGTATCTGCCACCACGCCTGGCTAATTTTTTTAGTAGAGATGGGGTTTTACCATGTTGGCCAGGCTGATCTCGAACTCCTGACCTCAAGTGATCCACCCACCTCAGCCTTCCAAAGTGCTGGGGTTACAGGTGTGATCCACCATGCCCAGCCAAGGAAAACATTTGTCATATTAGGAGAAGAAATTAAATAGATAAATGGCATAAACAACATCCTTTCTAGTCTTCGTTATCTGCTAATTTTTTCAGTGATTCCCACACATTAGTGGAGCATTTTGGCACTTGAGTGAACACATTTCTCTCCACCCTACTTCTACTCAGTGTTCCTGGGTGGGATAATTGTCCTAATGCAAGACGCGTCTGCTAACCTGGTCTGTGGATCTCTGCTTTTGGGAATTCCGATGATACGCCTTTCTATGTAGCAGCCTACTTCTAAAATCGCTCTGGTTCTTACTAATCAGAATTTTTCTGTCTTATAAACCTTAAAATCCAGTATCCCATTTGCTAAGTGAATTAATATTATGGTTTTCCTCCATTCTTACACCCCATGCACCATTCTTTAAACTTATTTCAACTGCCAGTCCCTTAATCACTCCTTTTTACCCCCTAACCAATTCCTTTCCTTCCTCACATTTGCCCTCTTCAAGCAGTACGCTCTGCATTCTCCATGCTCCTTTGGTTTTCTCTTGACCTCCTTCCCTCTTGTTCTGTGAAACATCACCCTTGCACTGACCCAAACACCAGATTTCTCTGATTCTACTTTTGGGCTGCTGAAGAGATGGACCCAGCCACACACACTGGTATCAAGTCATGATTTCCAATCTCAGCTGAGCCTAGTGCTCCCTACTCACATTCTGAGATGTTCCAATTCCTAATTATTTCAGGAAAAAAAAAAAAAGCCACACCCTTCTATGTATCAATATTCTCCCTCCTGCTTCCTTGCTGACTGATCATAAGCAGAGTCCTTCTTCTGTCTCAAATTCATCCCTTATTTTTGAGGCCTTCATGTCCCACTCCCCAGGATGCTTCTCCGTCAATCACTACAAACCCATGTACCTTCAATCTTTTTTGTCAGCATCAGAACCACTCAATTGCTCTCATCTCAAAAAGGATGTGTTTGCCTCATGTCCATTCCAGCTGCCAGTCTTTACTTTTCCTTCCAGAGTCAAGCTACCTAAAATAATTACCAACACATGGTCCCAGTTTTAACCTCTTTTCATTCATCAATATATCAAGTCCGACCTTTCTCCCCCAAAACTGCTATCCAAGATTACCAAGTGAACACTTTGTTACTCAGCTCAGTGGATAAACTTCAGTCTTCATTGCATTAACTATTCCATAGACGTGGATATACTTTCTTTTGTTGGATTGGGGTTTTTGTTTTTGTTTTGGGAAACAGTTTTATTGAGTTAAAATTTACATACCATAAATTAATCCATTGAAAGTGTCCAATTCAGTGTTTGTTTTAGTATACTCAGAGTTATGCAATCATCACCACAGTCAATTTTAGAACATTTTCATCCCTCCCAAAAAAGTCTAAACCCTTTAGCATTCACCCTCATTCCCTTCATGCCCCTCTCCAGCCCTAAGCAATTATGAATCTACTTTCTATCTGTACAGTTTTACCTATTCATGTTTCATATAAATGGAATAACAAATCATACAATGTGTGTGTTTTCTGTGACTACTTTTTACTTAGCACAATGTTTTCAAGGTTCATCCATATCGTGCTAAGGCTCACCACTTCATTTTTTTCACAGACAAAAACATTCTGTTGTATGAATAAACCACATATTATTTATCCATTCATCAACTGAACAATATTTGGAATATTTCCACCTTTTGGCTATTATGAATAATGTTGCTGTGAACATTTGTCACAGAGATTTTTCTGTGGACATATGTTTTATTTTATGTTGAGTATATACCTAGTAGTGGAATTGCTGGGTCACATAGTAACTCAATATTCAAACTTTTTAAAGAACTGCCAGACTATTTTCCAAAGAGATTGCACCATTATATGTTCTGACCAGCAGCATATGAGGTTTCCAATTTTTCTACATCCTCATCAACACTTGTTATTATTTTTTATTATAGCCAGGTGAGAATAACATAGTATCTCACAGTGGTTTTAATTTTCATTTTCCTGATGACTAATGATATTGAACAACTTTTAAAATCTTTTAAATTAATTTATGAGATCCTTTATGTATTTTGATGTAATTTATTGTCAAATAAATAATTTGCGAATTTTCCTCCAATTCTATGGGTTCTAGTTTCACTTTCTCAATAATGACCTTTTAAGAACAAACATGTTTGATTTTGATTGGTCCAATTTATCTATTTTCTCTTTTATTATTTGTGTTCTGGTATTATATCTAAAAAACACCATCTAATCTGAGGTTATGAAGATTTTCCCCTAATTTTTCTTATAAGACTGTTATATTTGAAAACCTATAGTTTTAGTTATAGTTACAACACCTTCATAAGTGTTATAGTTTAAAACAATAACATTTTCATAAGAAAAAGTAGGGGAAAATTTTCACTACCTCAAATTACATTGCTCTTACATTTAAGGCAATAATCCATTATGAGCTAAATTTTGCATATGGTGTGAGGTAAAGGTTGACCTTAATATTCTTGATACTTGAAACTCTGCTTTCTTGGTCTTCAAGACTACATTTCCCTAGTTTTCATCCTGTCTCACTTTACAGCCATTTAGTTTCTATAAAAAGTGCTTGTTTCTTCTCCGATGTCATTGGACCCCAGGTTTCTATTGTAATTATAGATTCAATTTTAACTCCCTCATTTAATTATAAGATTGAGAACAGAAACTTCCTTATTTGACTTTGTGTTCACCAAAGCCTCTGACAAAGACTGGAATTCTGTGGATATGATAGATATTTATATTAAAAACAAAACTGGCATCAGAACAAATGCCTAAAGGTAAAATAGAGAAAGTGTATGTATGTGTGTATATGCATTATACATACACACAGATACATAGGTATAAGTCTTGCCTTTCTTCTATTTCTCATGCTTTCTATAATAAAAATACTTGGAAACAAAACAATTATATGTTTTAAAATAATTAAAAGAGTGTAATTGGATTATTTGTAACATAAAGGATAAATGCTTGAGGGGATGGATACCCCATTCTCCATTATGTGCTTATTTCACATTGCATGCCTGTATCAAAACATCTCATGAACCCTATA
Source organism: Rhinopithecus bieti (assembly GCF_001698545.2). Classification (NCBI taxonomy): domain Eukaryota; kingdom Metazoa; phylum Chordata; class Mammalia; order Primates; family Cercopithecidae; genus Rhinopithecus; species Rhinopithecus bieti. Next base: position 860,314 of record NW_016803270.1, on the reverse strand, counting down.
AATATACGCACCTACTATATACTCACAAAATAAATTAAAAATATATTTTTTTAAATTGAAAAAAAGATACTTGGAAACAATAAGGAAAACATCTGTATTTAAGGAAAAGGAGCTAAAACTTTTAACAAGAAGAATAAATTACTGCACTAACCACCCCACTGGATTGTGAGATTTAAATGAAATCATGTAACTGAAAGCACCTTTTAATAGAAGCACTACACAAATATAAGGTAAAGCTCTAAACAAACCCCAGATATTGACACCCTTGTCATCACCTAAAGGTAATGTCATCACCTAAAGGTAAATTCCTTTAGAGCAGGACCCATTTTATGTATTCCCGGCACAGTGCCTGGCACATAGCACATCATAATTCTTTTATCTATTCAATCAGTGTGTCTGGAGGGGCTACCATGTGCCAGAAGCCATGCAACATGCTGGAGAATTCAGAAGCCAGAAGAACATTGTTCTTGACGTCATGCTCTACTATGCAGTTGAAATAGGAATAAATATTTACTGAGAAACATTAAATCAGCCTGTGTTCCTGACATGTTATCTTTTTAGAAATGCAATTATAATGACAATATTATATATTTCCAACAATTTTTTAGAAAGCTGTGGGAAAAAAATTAAGAAAGTATTAGCAAAATGAAAACCTGTTCAGCATTTACAGAGTGGCTGCTCCACATGAAACACTGTCCTAGAATCTCTGAGGAATGAAGAGATGAATGAGATCTGGCTTCCACCCTATGAAAGTGCAAAGGCTCAGGGAAAGGACAGGTAGACAGACATCTACAAATATAACTCTAATCCAAAGCAAGTTATGCGAAATGCTATAATGAAGGTTTAAACAAAACTTGGAGAGAGTTCGGGGGCAGGCAGGATTCTGAGAAGAGCATAGTGTTATCTTAGGGAGGTTTCTGCTCATGCCTGTCTGTCTGGCAACTTAGACAGTAATAGCTTTACAAGCAGATTCGAGTATCTGTGCTCCCATGAAGCATTTCTACCTCCCTGCCCACACAGATAGGATGATGGTGGCTCTAAGAGTGATAGGGAATGCTGGGCTCCTGTGAATGTCCAGGACAAGACCTAGGTATGGATGAGTTTTCCATTTCTCCTGAAATATATGGGATCAGCACCATAGGACAGGAAGGGAACCCAGAGATAATCTATTCCAACCTCCCACGTGGTATATTGCTCTTTATTTGAGGCTATGTCCATTTTCGAGAACGAATATCCTTTAGCCTTCACCCTCCAGCAGACTATTGGATTTTTGGAGTTACCTACACTTAAAGAAAAAGTAGAAGAAATGAACATTCAGTTAAATATAATTCAAACAATCTGTTTTATCAAAGCAAGTTGACCATAAATCAGAAGAAAAGGTGGAGTTTACATCACATGAATGAGGCAGGAACTTGGCAATGTCCCATCTTGGCAAGCTGTCATGCCAGGTCTACACAAGGTCAGTATGGTAATTCATTTCCCAAAATTACTTAATTCTGCTGTCTGTAACCAAACAGTTATTTATCTTCTCATACAGGAGCATATCACTTCAAGGTAAAATTGATATTTGGCAATCCAAGTTTACAGGCAAGTGAATTGTTACTGTACCATAGGACTTGACTCTTTTACAGAGGAACATTTATTAAACACACTAAAACAGGATTCTGTTACAGATTTAAAAAAAATATTTTTACACTATCTTTTCTGTCACATAGTAATTGCATAGAACTGAATGTTTTTCTACAAAAAAGACTTCCCACTACGGTCAGCAGATAATGTTGGTGCTAAGGCAAGTTCCAAAATTTTGAGTGGTAAATGTCTTTCTCCTGCCAAACCAGATTGCGAGAGATCAATTTTAACTTCTTTTCAAATTATAGTAATTAATAACAGATTTTTTTTTCCTGTTACTGACCCAGGCATAAATGTAGGCTTGAAAAATAGCCAAAACAGATCTACACGATGCTCTAAAAGAAAGTTCTCTCTATGGCATCAGTGCAAGCCTTATTCCAGATTTCTGGCAAAGCTCTTCTCAGTTGCCTTTCTCCAGCAAAGTGGGCCTACGCACACTGTAAAATAAACTCAGAGAATGTTCAGCAATCTGCTGGTGGAGGTGCTTGCTAAGTGAGCATCTCTCCCCTCCGTAAGCTGAAGTGTGATCATTTCTCTGTTCACCTCATTTGCATGATCTAATGAAAAATGCACAACCTTGGATTCTATCTGAAGCTATGAATTTATTAGATCTTTACAATGAGAAGTCAGGCTCATGTGGATAGCTTCACTGCATATATGTGTATGTTTTGTTTTATTTTTCCCAAGACAGAGTCTTACCATCTCCCAGACTGGAGCGCAGTGGCACAGTCATAGCTCACTGAATGAAACCTCAAATTCCCAGGCTGAAGGAATCCCTCCCTCCTCAGCCTGGGTAAGACCACATGCACACACCACCATGCCTAGCTAGTTATTATTATTTGTTTGTTATTATTATTATTTTGTAGAGATAGGGTTTTCCTATGTTGCCCAGGTGGATCTTGAACTCCTGGCTTCAAGCGATCCTCCCACTTCTGCCTCCCAAAATGGTGGGATTACAGATGGGAGCCACCACTCCTGGCCTCACTGCATACATCCTAAATCAAATAGGATGGCATATGCATTATTTGAAGATGTTGCTGAAATGTTTTACCTCTTTATAAAAGTCCAAGCATTTATTCAATAAACATTTCACAATCCATAAAAAGGCAGGGTAGGAAGCTTACAGTTCAGTAGAAAGAGATAAACGTGAGGTAGAATGGAAGGTTGGATATGTTCTAAGAGAAATGGGTGGGCCCCCGGGAGAGAAGTTGATTCTATCTTGGGCCAGAGGATGCAAACTCAGTATATTTCATGTAAAAAGTTGGGAAAAGACTCAAACCAGGTGATTCTACAAACGTTGTGCCTTCCTTACTCCAACATGAAAGCTTTCAAATAATGATATCTTTAGCAGAGACACAAATATGTTTTTATTTTCCTAAAGTTGAAAGTGTATTTGGAATAAGTCAGGGGATGATGGCAATGAAAACTCTTTCTTCCAAAAAAATTGTTTTTTTATGCAGATGCAACTGCATCAGCTAGACTTTCTTACTGTCTGCACAATGCTCACCTTTCTAAGTTAGATGCTGCAGGTAAGCTGATGATACTTTCCCTCCTTTCTTTTGAAGATGAAAATGACAGCTGTACCTAATACAAGGCTTTGCCATCTGTATGCATTAGACATGCCGATTTAACTTTTAGGGTAATAGGACTTTCCAAGCCTTCAAAGCTAAAGGCAAAGGAAAAAAATAAAGGACAGCTTAGGCTTACTCAGATTCTGAAAGTGATTTTTCTCTCTTTGGTAAATTGAGATAATGGAAACTATCAATACCGCCATATTTACTCCATGAGATCCTGTTCAGTAATTGTATTTGAATACATATTACAACAAAGGAATAACAAAAGGTCAAGTGGGATGATGTGTCCACGTCGGAGCTTGAGAGAGCATACATGTCGGTGCAGATGGGGTTCTGTGTGGAGCGCTTGTGAATGTCAGAACACATCAGGGGCATCAGAAGGAGTCAGCGATTTCAACATGTTGCGAATCTGGGACGTTGTTCTGTGTTTCCTATAGAAAGGCACAAGCAGAATCAATCAAATTGGGTTTTAATTAGAACACGAGTCAATCAGGAGACTAAATTCCAAGGCTAATTCTAACACTGTCCAAAAACCAAAACAACAACAAAAAAAGAGCTCAATTAGACATTGTCTTCTCGTTCCCAGCTAAAACGGAAGCATCTGCCTAATTAGAAAAAGACATCATTCATCCAACACAAATTAGGAGGCTCTTCCATGAAGGTTGCATGCAAAATTATATGAGGATGGGTAAGAATTTCTGTAACTCCCAAGAACATGTTTACAGAATTATACAGCCTTTGATGAAATTCTCACTGCATCCTGCTCTCAGGGTTGCGTGAAGGGAGTTATCCTTATCTTTAAATGAACAAATGCCAAGAATATCCTACCCAATAGCTTCTCTCAGCAGAGCAAGAAAACGTGTAAGTTTTTTTTTTTTTTTTTTGACTGAATGCACATTTAGCTTCCCTTTTTCTGTACTGATTATATTTTCCAAACTCATTTCTATTGAATTGGCCTAGCTGAAAATTTAATTGACTTCATTTAAGACAAAAATAGGTTTTATAACAGTTGTACTGATTTTTTAATGCAAAATAGAAAAATAAAATAATGCAAGTGTGTTATTTATTCAAGGGTGCCAATCTCATCCCACATTCCCATGTGAGTGATTCAATCCAGACCCCACACCAGTCATCTTACGATGCCCAGAAAATTATTATACTTGTGACCACATAAAGCAACTTATCACTTGATTGAGAGGGAGTAAAAATTACACATATTACAACTCTGCATTTTAATATAGAGAGAGTAAGTCCATTCAGTCACACATTTAGTGAGAGCTCCTTACCAAAGAACACCTATTAACAATCCGCCTGCACATATGGCTCTATAGACTACAAAACAAAGCTCACCTGTTTCTGAGGAAACCGAAATGTCAGTGCCTGCAAATAATATACTGTGCAAAGATCATATTTTGTTCATGTGGAATTCAGTTTTCATGTGCAGAGTAAATTTTTAATGAAATATTTTTCTTCTCTCTACCCAAATATCATTCCCGGAATATTCTTCAGAGACAAAAAGACATATAATCTTCAAACTCAAATCCTTTTTTTTTCTAGTTCGAGTTGCACTCAGATTAAGATCTAAGGGTTTTATATATTAATAAATTGACTGTGTATGTAATAATGCCTCTAGTCACCTGTGGCAGGTTGGTTAATGCTTTAGTACTTCTTCATTAGGAAAAATTTTTCCTGATTTCGGAGCAAGTCAGGGAGTCAGTGTGAAGCACAGCTCCAATCTAGAGAAAGACCCACCAGGTAAAAGGTCATGGAGATGACTCAAGTCTCAGTACCAAGGAAAAGGATTAAAATGGTCCACCTGTGAAAATCCCTTCCATCCCTTTCTCAATCTCCCGCAGAGAATGCAGCCTCAAGACCTTGAGATACTGAGAGGGAAACATATTCTCTCTCCAATATTTCTATGGAAGACTGTTGTAAGGCAAGAAGAAACCACTGGGTCTTGTGGGAATTCATGGCAAAGAATTCAGTATACACCAAATTATCCATGTGCACTGCAAAAAAGAAGTGGACAAAAATGTACATCCCTTTGCTCCTGGTCTCCAAGCCCCTTTCTTGCTCCAAATGCATCTCCTTTCTTGACCTCTAAAACGTGCCTTAAGTACTCAGGCAACTTTCCAACATTTGCCCCTTTCGTAACAATACTCTAAGGCCTGTGTTCTCTCAGTTCTTTGTTTTGTTGACTACATCACGCATCCACACAGAACTGAACAGGGTGGAGGTATCAATGGAGTCCATCACAGCTAACTCCTACGTGCAGCTCCCTTCCGGCCTCCACTCCCACTCAGTAGCACAGTTCTCAAGCTGTGCTTTGCCTGGGAATAGCCATTGTTAGGACAGACAGAGGCGTCCCACAGGCAGTCCAGCCAGGGCCCAGGTTTGTGCCATGTGTAGCACTGGCCAACCGGGTCAGTAGTAAATTGCTAACCAAAGTGGCTTTCTCAGAATTCAAAATGGGCATACAGAGAATGGTCAGTTTGTATCCACAGTAGAATAGAGCAAAACAAGGAGATACATCATAACAAAGAAACTGCATTGATCTGAAGAGAGCAGAGAGAGTCATCAGATCCTTGATCTATCTCCAAGTTCAGGGCTCCAATTCTAGTTGGCATCTGTCTTGAGTGAGTCTTTAGGTTAAAACAGAAAATGCCTGAATAAGTACTAAATCATCCATTTTCTCTCCAATTTTACCTCCTTTTCCCTTCCCTCCAACACCCAAGGATCCCAACACCATTCTTCATGACTCTAGAATCTTCTGCCTCCCTCTACCCCTGCTCCTTCGGCAAATGTATCTCCCCCATCCCAATCATGGAGGTTGTTAGAGAGAGCTAAGGCAATAGTCTTATACCGTCTGTTGAATGCAGAAGAAATGTTCTAAAACCACTTTAGTTAAAAAGCATTGGCTAGTATGTAAGAACAGTTGGAAGAAAAATGTCTGAAATGTAGAGGAGAAGCAAATTTTTGGAGACTACATCCGGGAAGGCAGCAGAGACCAGAACAAGTGAACATGTGTTAGCATCACCAGTTTCAGAAAGCAGTTTAAGCAAACAACGAAGACTGGGGGTAAGAACCAACAATTAAAATATGGTTCAAAGCTGTCTTTGGAGGCCTGTGGAAAATGGGAATGCGAATCCAAGTAGCCTTTTTGGAAATGTGATATGTAAGTGAAGATGGCTTTAAATGATGACAATTTTCGCATCACTGAGGGTAATTGGCAGATTTTTTTCCTCTGTGAAACTTTATTTTTATGTTTATTCCTGGTTCCTGACATCTGATAAAGAGCAATGAAATCAACCCATCTTAGATCACGTAAGTAGCATTTAGCATTTTGCTAGTCTGCAATTTGGGGTGGGGGCCATCTTTACCATATCAATGACAGAAATCCAGCTTGCTTTGCCATACCACTGCAGTGTAGTCCATTTTGTAAAGGGTAGAGGCAGTAATTAACTCAAAGAGGGAATGAAACTTGTGTTTTATAGTAAAATAAATGGCTTTTAAGCTTTTAAGCCAAAAGGCTCATTCCCAAAACCCATTTAATTTGATTTCAACTCTGAAAAATCATCCCATAGTCACTGCATTTTCTCCTTGCCCCTGGAAGATGGTACTTTTATCTAAAAGCCAAAGTAGGCACTTTGATTCCTCAACCCAAGTCCTTATACTCTGTGTTTCACCCAGCACACAGTCCATGCACCATGCGATGAGGGTGTCTCTTCATCGCTTTCCCAGCCACAGTATATGTCATCGTCAGCAAAATTCCTGGATACCAGGAAGATCCCACAGATTAAAATTTTATTCTCTATAGAATGCAAGTATTTGAATTAAAGGGAACCACACAAAGTGGGTTTGGCATTAAAATCATCACGAAGGAGAAAACATCTCCTGATGTTTACTTTGTGGTAGAAAATGGTCCTTAAAATCAAACAACAAAACTTTTGATGAAGCACGAACTAAAAAAAAGATATCATTGGCTCCACTTTAGTTTTCTAATAGTCTCAGATTTCTCAGGACAAATTTAATTTTAATTTGTGTGTGCGTGTGTGTGTGTGTGTGTGTGTACATGTATAGGTTTCAAAAAGCACCTACAGAAAAGCAGATCCATGAAAAACATGATGAAGCCAAATAATATTAGACACAAAATGATTGGAAACACTGGACTAGACAATGTACACAAAATTTTCCTTTACTTTTTAAACAAAATGCCACTCTATCCACATAATACCCAGTTCTCGTCTTTCTCCAGTTCTCACACAACCACCTCATGCTTAGCAGAGTACAGCGCCAATATGAACTAGAGAAAAACCAGATATGGACCATTCATCCTGGGTCTCTTTGAAGATGTCCAAAAGCCACAGGACTGGGGGGGAAGTGCCTGGCCAAGAGGGACAGGTCTTCTCAGGCTCAGACATCAGGTCACAGCGGGTGGCCCTGCTGCCTTCCTGGCCACTTGACAATCCCTCTGAAATAGAGTTATCCTGGAGAGTGACAAATTACCAACCCTGGAGGCTACAGCCCAGTGCTGCCAAGGCCAGAACCATGCAAAAGGAAGAAAAGCCACAGCACCTAATCCATGACCCAGAGATGGCCCTTCAGGGAAATGGAGCTGCCAAATTTCAATTGGGTCAATATTTGGTCTTTGTTTTCAAAGTTGCCCTCGAGCTACAACTGTTTTCCTTTTGTGTGGGTTTTGGTGGAATATGAAGCAGTGTATTTCCTGCAAAGGTGTTTAAAATGAGAGGCAGTTTCCGACCATTTCAGTTAATGTCAGTTGAATAAATATTTCTCTGGTAAGAAACTTTTGTCTTCCCGTTTGTACCACGAGTTGTATTCGTCACTTTAGGATGTCATCTCTTCTATGGAATACAGTCTCTGTTCTTGGCCCTAATTACCAGGCAGAAACAGAAGATGTTAGTAAGAGTATTTTGTCCTTCTCAGAACTCATGTTTCTGAGTTTCTTAAGTATGAAATGTTCTGGTATCTGATACATTATAATGATGATTTATAAGGAGGTCCCAATCTGGCCCCTGGATACAGGTAATGAGACGAGAGAGTTACCTGGTCTCCCTCACAGGGTATGTGACAGGGGTCCAGCTCTCTGTTCAACTGCTGGGAGCCCAAACCCCTTGCGGGAGGGGGAGTGCAGGAGCTGGGGTAAGCACTTTAGGCTCCACCCCTACAGTAGTGTCTAGGGGTGGGTGCCTGCAACCCCAGTGTTACAATGCTCTTTGAGCTCTGCCATCCACAGATGACTTAAGTGTTAACCAGCTCAGTGCCCCCTCTGCCGTTGCAGAATCAGGTCACACACAAACTTGAAGGATGAATGTGGGGTTTTATTGAGTGGTGGAAGTGGCTCTCAGTGGGATAGATGGCGAGCTGGAAGGCAGGATGGAGTGGGAAGATGATCTTCCCCTGGAGTTTGGCTGACGCTTGGTCAAGCTCCTCTCCAACCATCCCCAGCCAAACCCCTCTCTGCATTTGGAAGTTCTTTCTCTTCTCTCTTTCTCTGCCACATTGTTTGTCTGCTTATCTCCTCATCTGCTCGTCAGCTTCTGAAGCCTGGGGTTCAGGGTTATATGGGTACAGGATGGGGGCATGGCAGGCTAAAAGGCAACTTTTTGGGTGTGAAAACAGGAATGCCTGTCCCCATTTAGGGCTGTGGGCCTCCAGGCTTGAGGGTGGGGCCTTTGCCAGGGAACCACCCTCTTCCGCCCAGTATTTTTCTGTCTCCTCTCCGTATCAGTAACATATACAAAATTAGGTGACTTTATCAGCTATTTTCATCAAAGATGAACAGCTCTCCCAGTGGTCCTTCCTCTCTGGTCTGGTTATCTGGCAACTGACTTACGAACACTCCCAGCATTAACTTCCTGCCTTCAACATATAAGACAAAGCAAGCCTGTCTCTTCTAATTCTCATGATGAAAATGTCTAAGTGTCTAAAAATGCCTTTCAAAATACCCACATAAAGAATCTTCCCACTTAGACCCTATTATGTTAAAAAACAAAAATCAAATCTGGCAGCGAATGTTTACCTGGGCTTAGCTATGTGAATCACTGAGGCATGACATCATACATTATTCGTCCATTTCATGCAACTTGGGAAGGGCCTAAGTGACACAAAGATAGATTGTTAATGTTGTTTAGAAGAAAAAAAGTGGTACACTACCTAAATATTTAGGACATAAATACTTTACAAAATAGTGCTTTGTAACTGATTTCTGTCCTGATTTTACCAGATAAACTTGCTTTACTAAGTATGGAATACCCCCTAGTTCCTTCCACTGCAGTGGGTTACACAGGTCTAGAGACAATTAAGTAGTTTGTGGTTTTCAAGTCTTATACATTTTGACAAATGGATCACTGAAAAAACCTAATTCATGCCATTTCGCAAAAAGCTAATAAGCTTTCTATATCCAATAGAGATTGATTTGTGGTTTTATAAACATGCAGTGTATGGCAAAATAATACTGGTTATTTTATTCTTGATTTTAATCGATCTACATTTTTTAAAACCCTTGGGAATGTATTATATATTGGGCTTTTGAGAATTAGATTATCAGATTAATTATTTGTTTTATAAATATGAAGGACCTACCACCTTATCACCTTACCACTAAGCACTAAGTGAGAATAAAAGAAGAAATGCTATAGTCTTGGCATAGTAGAGTTTTCATACTGCAAATGGCTAAGGACTAACACTTCACTTTTCCAAAGTCCAGTTGGCTAAGCTGGGGTCCTATTAGGAAAGGAAATTTTAAAAGTGACAGAACGTGGGCACTGCCAGGGAGAGTATTTGACCACCTACTATTTCATGCACTATAACTGAACTAAAAACAGAAGAGAGGGGAAAAAAAGATAAATCAACACCTTTGAATGAAATGAGTCACTTTCAATATGTCAGACAAACATAATGCATTTTGTTCACACCTTTCCTTGTAACAGGTTTCTTTCAAATGCAAGGTACATTTTTACACTAGCAATTCTTTTAAGATCAGCAAATGCTGAGTTAAAAAAAAATCTGCAAAATGCCTGTTTCACATATGGACATTTTAGGAGGGGACGGAGCTGGTTAGAACTAGAAGATATTCAGCATTTTCTAAATGCATACCAGTTCATCACTTTCCTCAGGAGGAAAGGCAAAAGCTGGCTTGCATTTTCCCTGTCTGTAAACATCGGTGTATTCATTTTCTGATCATAAAATAATAATGATTTATAATAGCAGCCCCTCCTGGTCTAAAATCTATTGGCTAGAATCATGTTACTAATGGAATTTAAGCTATTTTCACTTATTATTCATGGTAATACTCAGGTTCAGCTCTGGGCAAAATTGATCTTTGGTGCCTTACTTCTCAGTACAAATTTCCCCTCATGGGGAAATCTAGACCTAGACTCCTACTTACTAAGGTGTTTATAGTTAATACAGCAAAAGATTCAGTATTAACTCTTCCAGGGGTATTTGCACATTAATAAGGGATGCTTAACATCCCAGGAAAAGAAAAGCGATTCTCTGATTTTGAGATGCCTGGTCCTGACGGCCGTCTAGAGTGGTGTGAGGGCCAGGAGAACTCTGTGCAGCACCTTCACTGTCTTCCATGTGCATCTCCACCGACTCTCCTAATGTGGAAGCTGACTCTTGGAAAATCAGGAAACCACTAAATGTTAAGCATAAATGTATCTACTAGTTATAAGTATATATTAAAATAAGCACTTCAATTTAACGTAGAATTGCACTTTATAATCTATGATGTAGAATTTCTGTTTCCTGTTCTTTTTCAAAGTACAGAGAGCAAGACATTTTGTTTTTTGTTTACCTAAAGGAAATTCCCATGAACTAAGGGAAAGAAGAAACTGCAGCCTGTAGGCGAGCTCATTGGTCTCCATCTCTCCATCTCTACCTCATCTACAGACATTTTTCTGTTTTTTTCTTTTTTCTTTTCTTTTTCTTTTTCTTTTTTTTGAGATAGAGCCTTGCTCTGTTGCCCAGGCAGGAGTGCAATGGCATGATATCAGCTCACTGCAACCTCTGCCTCCCAGGTTCAAGCAATTCCCCTGCCTCAGCCTCCTGAGTCGCTGGGATTACAGGCATGCACCATCACACTGGCTAATTTTTGTATTTTTAGTAGAGACGGGGTTTCACCATGTTGTTCAGGCTGGTCTCAAACTCTTGACCTCATGATCTGTCTGTCTAGGCCTCCCAATTTTTTTCTTTTTTCTTTTCTTTTCTTTTTTCTTTTTCTTTTTTCTTTTTTTTTTTTTTTTTTTTTTTTTTTTTTTTTTTTTGAGACTGGGTCTCATTCTGTTGCCCTGGCTGGAGTACTATGACGCCATCATGACTCACTGCAGCCTTGACCTCCCAGGTTCAGGCAGTCCTCCCACCTCAGCCTCCTGAGTGGCTGCGACTTTAGGTACATGCTGCCATGCCTGGGAAATTTTTTTTATTATTATTATTTGTAGAGATGGAGTCTTGCTATGCTGCCCAGGCTGGTCTTGAACTCCTGGGCTCAAGCAGTCCTCCCATCTTCGCCTCTCAAAGTGCTGGGATTACAGGTGTGAGTCACCAAACCCGGCCTATATCTTATTGATGAGAAAGAAAAACAGAATTTCCATGAACCTCATTGCCGTAGCAACACTCTGTTTTCAGAATCGTTCCTGGGGAAAGAGGAGAGCAGAACGGAACGAATTTTGGACAGAGAACCAAAGTTCAAGTCGTGGACTTGCCATTGTGAGACCTTGAGCAAATCGCATCTCCCTGAGCTGCAGATTCTTCTCTATTTTGAGAACTAGTCATCAAAAGTCCCTGCCAGCATAAAAACGTCTTGAATTTAACAACACAGTAATAGGCAAACATGAATAATGGTCCAACCGAAGCCCCAACTAGGAGTGATAAAGTATCATTTTAAATATTTGAATTACTAGAAATAATGAATGCCACTCTTATTTCCTCTTCCACATCCATTTTTCACACTTGCACCTATTACAGCTTTCCAATTATGATTCATTAAGAAGGAAGAAATCTTCCTGATTTAGTGAAAGGCCCATTTTTAATGTAATTCAGGTCAAAGTTGCCTTTTCTGTTTCAGGTAAAATTACGTAACTAACTCCAGAAATAGGATTACAGAATTGGTAAGATAATATCATTTCCAATAACTAATGAGTCTGATTGTCTGGTCTACGCAGTTGATGTTTCATACAGATCTGTATTTATCCTATAGTCAATCACAGGCCAAAATGAGAGGGGTAGCTGAATGCCAGTTTTGGTTTGCGCAATCATTGTAACGGGAAAGCCCTGTCGATTGCCCTGCTTCACCGTATTTTGAGAAATTGAATTTTCCCTACCTCTCCTCAGGCAGGAACCAAACACAGGAAAAGGTCTAAATATGGTAAACAGAACTTTCTTCCATATGATTTCCTGAAGCTGAATGAGGATCATAGGCTGGATCGGTGCCTTTATTTTCATTCAATGCCATTGTCAGATGAACACTTTTTAATAATAGACTACTCTTGGAGTCTCTGATTTAAGTAGTGACTATTGATTGACTAGTTAGAACTTCCGCGCTTTATGAATTGTTCTCTAGAGGTGATGAAATGAGGAAATCAATGCTCTTATTTGCGTTTATAGTCAGTCTACAGAGTGAATTGGATTTTCAAACAGCAGAGACAAAGGGATATTTTAGAATGCCATTAGTTAAGGGATAAAATTAAAGAGGGCTAATCATATCAAGGCAAATATTGCTAAAGATATTGCTAAACACTCTGAAATCAGTGATTCATATAAAAGAGTCACACGACATATGGCTTTCCTTTTTTTTTTTTTTTTTTTTTTTTTGAGATGGAGTCTCACTCTGTCACCCAGGCTGGAATGCAGTGGCACGATCTCGACTCACTGCAACCTCCGCCTCTCGGGTTCAAGTGATTCTCCGGCCTCAACCTCCTGCATAACTGGGATTACAGGCACGCATCACTACACTCAGCTGATTTTTGTATTTTTAGTAGAGACAGGGTTTCACCACGCTGGTCAGGCTAGTCTTGAACTCCTGACCTCGTGATCCACCGCCTTAGCCTCCCAAAATGGTGGGATTACAGGTATGAGCCACTGCGTCCTGACTGGCTTTCTTTAAAAGAGACATTTTTGGCCAGGCACAGTGGCTCGTGCCTGTAATCCCAGCACTATGGGAGGCCAAGGCGGGTGGATCACGAGGTCAGGAGATCAAAACCATCCTGGCTAACACAGTGAATACTAAAAATACAAAAAATTAGCTGGCCGTGCTGATGGGCGCCTGTAGTCCCAGCTACTCGGGAGGCTGAGGCAGGAGAATGGTATGAACCCGGAAGGCAGAGCTTGCAGTGAGCCAAAGTCGTGCCACTGCACTCCAGCCTGGGTGACAGAGCGAGACTCCAGCTCAAAAAAAAAAAAAAAAAAGACATTGTCGCATTCATCACCATTTCCTTGCTGCCTAATACATACAAAGCCATCTGATGAGCTTGGAGTCAGGGTTCCCTCTGGCTGCGTGGTCTTTAGCAGGGTGCTTAGTTTGCATCTGAATTTGAGTTCCTTTTCCTATAAAATGGACTAACAATAGTTCTTCCTCCTAGAATTGTAAGAAAGAATAAATGAGACAACACTTGATATGGTGTCTGGCTTATGAAAAGCAAATGGTAAGCATCATTTTACTCATATTATTGCTATTATTATCACTAGTACATATTGAGTGGAACCTCAGTAAGTGTTGGTGGAGTAAACTTTGGAAACAAGTTTTTAGAAGTCTGTTACTCCTTGACCTGCCCCATGTCCCATCCTCACTCCCACTATTTTAGCTTCAAGTGTCCTAAAACTTACTAGTCCAAACCAAGACCTGTGACTGCCATTTGGACCTTTGCCTTTGGGTGTTAGTTAACTGAGTATGCTCCTGTACCGACAAGATGCAGCCACCTGAGCCCTTCTCCATCCCCATCCCATATAACTAACACTTCTCAGCTGGCCTCATTTCTGTAATCATTGACCCCCTATGTGTAAACTTTACTGTGATGGGACTCCTCTTGTACTTATTATCCTAACTGTGCTCAGCCTGAAGCCTTTGTAGGCTCACTACTTTGCCCATACCAGCTGAGACCTGGGACCCTCTTCCATATTTGGCCATCCAGCTCATGTTCCTTTCTTCTGTTCCTCCAAGGCCAGTGACAACTCCTTGCAGTTCTTCAACATTTTCAACCCTGGAAATATTTATCTGTACTTCATTATTCTGATTAGAACCACGTCAACACTCTGAACCACTCTGGTTTCTATAAGTCCCAAGTCACGGAACTCCTGTGCCTTCCTGTCCTCCCATTGACTTCACTCCTAAAGGGACATTAGAGCCATTCTTTACTGACGAACACTAGTGTCCAGGTTCTTCCTCTTTTCTTCCAGACCAGCTGCCTCTCCTAACCTCGCTTCCCCGCATCTCGTTTTCCCACCTCCCTTGTGTGTCAATGAATTGTTTTATAGAATCGTCTACTCCCTCATTCACTCGCCTTTCTGTCTACTCATGTTCTGCATTCCTAACCCTAGGCAGGCCCCGTAAACTGCTCTTTCTTAACCGCTGACTGCTATTGGAGATCAGAGGCATCTTCTGTGTGATTCATTGAAAATGCATATAATTACCCCTTATTTGGTACTATTGCTTTGCTTGGCAATGCCTTTATTCATCTTTACTATTTTAAATTTTACTTTAAATTCTGGGATACATGTGTTGAATGTGCAGGTTTGTTACATAAGTATACATGTGCCATGGTGGTTTGCTGCATCTATCAACCCATCATCTAGGTTTCAAACCCCTCATGCATTATGTATTTGTCCCCACCCT
>NW_016803270.1:834604-844908 GCF_001698545.2 Rhinopithecus bieti | reverse complement strand
CACCTTCCCCTTCCCCTTGCCCCCCACCCTCCAACAAGCCCCAGTGTGTGATGTTCCCTTCCCTGTGTTCATGTGTTCTCATTGTTCAACTCCTACTTACGAGTGAGAACATGTGGTGTTTGGTTTTCTGTCCCTGTGTTAGTTTGCTGAGAATGAGTTTCTAGCTTCATCCATGTCCCTGCAAAGGACATGAACTCATTCTTTTTTATGACTGCATAGTATTCCACAGTGTATACATGCCACATTTTCTTTATCCAGTCTACCATTGATGGGCATTTGGGTTGGTTCCAAGTCTTTGCTATTGTAAATAGTGCTGCAGTAAACACACGTGTGCATGTGTCTTTATGGTAGAATGATTTAAAATCCTTTTTACTTTTTATAACCTTTCCCAGAGTCACTATTCAACTCCCTTTTCTTGGCCTCAAGCCATGGCCCTGGTCCTAACTTCCTTAGAAATGCTTAGGCCTCCACTTTACACACACAAACACACACACACACACATATGCACACACAAACACACAATCGTGCCCCCTCCATCCCATATTCTCTCTCCCCTACCCACACTTTCTGCAATACTTACAATTTCAAAAGAAGTATCTCTTCTCTTTATAGAACTAATCCCAATTCTCATATCCCTAACCAATCTTTTCTGCTTTTTTTACCTTCTACCTAAACTCATTCTTTTCTTTCCTTTTCTATAATTTATTTCCCTTGCCTGAATCAATTTCCCCACTATCCGGAAAACATTCTCAAATCTACCTGCTCATTGATTTTAAAACTTGTATCTCTTAAGGGGAAGGAGAAATGAAGGGAGAAAAAAGAATGTAATATATTTATTACCACTGAACTGTACACTTAAAATGACAAAGATAATAAATTATATACATATATTTTATCTCAATAAAATAAAATCTGTATGTCTTCATTTGACTACTTTATTTATCTACCACCATTCCCAACAAAATTTGTGAAAGAGTAATCTCCATCTGCCAATCACTCATTCCTCTGCTCTTTCTAAACTGACTATACCTACACCTGTTACTGAACCAAACATAGATCCACCTGCCCAAAGCACCAAAGTCAACACCGACTTTGGGATTGCAGAGAGACAAGGTGAGGCATTGATTGCAGGGCCCCAAGCAAGGAGAATCAGGCAGCTCACGCTCCAGACCCGAATTCCCTGATGGCTCACAGGTAAGGGTTTGTAAAGGCAGAGAGGCAGAAGTTACAGCCAAAGTCATAAGTTCATACATGGAGGATGTACGTTGGTTTGACCTAAAAGGTAAGACATCTCAAAACAGGTTCACAGGTTATGGGAGATGCAAAGGCAGAAAATTTCTGACTTGTGATTGGTTAAGGAGATGAAGTTTTGCCTAAATATTTGGGGTCAGCAGAAAAAAAAGTTATGTCTGGTTTGTGGGCATGACATCCTCCAGGCCCCTCAGGAAAATTTAGAAAACAAAACCGGTGGTCAGAGTTCAAGTCCTCAGTCCCCACTTATCTGAGGTCTATGTACCAGCAGATCCATTTAGTGAGGTTTTGGGGTTCTGAAAACAACTTAGGAACATATGCTAAGATGTTATCTTTAGTTTCTCTAGAGAACAAAACATCTCCTGACTCTAACTTCCTTTGCTATTGTTTTCAGCTAGTATCATTTTCTTGCTTATCAAGTTGCCTATTTATTTCTCAGGACTAGGGAGGTGCCTGAAATTTTCTTGAAGGAACTCAAGATTTTCCTTAATTTCATGCTGGGGAAAGGGAATGTTGTCCCTTAAGAGAGGTCCCTGCTCCATCTCACATCCTCCCAAAAGCATCTCTTGACTCAAAGATAACCAATGACCCATGAGTACTCTAGTTTTCTAATTCCTGTCCCCTTGATTTTCCGTATCATTATAAAATAGTTATCCCTCCACCATGAAACATGCTCTGTCCCTTCTTTTCTCTCTACATTCTTCTCTGGGCACATTTAAGTTACTTTTATTCTCTGGCAAGCTCCCAAAATTTTCATCTTGCTTATCTTATCTCCCTTATACTTCCCTTTTGGCCATTTTATCTACTTCCATGGCATATATGAGGATGATTACTAAATATATGTCTCAACATCAAACCCAAGCTTCTGACCATAGGGTATATCCATGAGTGTTCCAAAGCCTTCTCATCCACAACATGTCAAACAGCTTTATCCTTACATCTATACATCTATCTACATCTATCTGTTTATCCATCTATTCATCCATTCATCTATCTATTCATTCATCCATCCATCTATCCATCCATCTATCCAATCTATCTATCCATCCATCTACACACACAAACACACACACACACACATATGCACACACAAACACACAATCGTGCCCCCTCCATCCCATATTCTCTCTCCCCTACCCACACTTTCTGCAATACTTACAATTTCAAAAGAAGTATCTCTTCTCTTTATAGAACTAATCCCAATTCTCATATCCCTAACCAATCTTTTCTGCTTTTTTTACCTTCTACCTAAACTCATTCTTTTCTTTCCTTTTTCTATAATTTATTTCCCTTGCCTGAATCAATTTCCCCACTATCCGGAAAACATTCTCAAATCTACCTGCTCATTGATTTTAAAAACTTGTATCTCTTAAGGGGAAGGAGAAATGAAGGGAGAAAAAAGAATGTAATATATTTATTACCACTGAACTGTACACTTAAAATGACAAAGATAATAAATTATATACATATATTTTATCTCAATAAAAATAAAATCTGTATGTCTTCATTTGACTACTTTATTTATCTACCACCATTCCCAACAAAATTTGTGAAAGAGTAATCTCCATCTGCCAATCACTCATTCCTCTGCTCTTTCTAAACTGACTATACCTACACCTGTTACTGAACCAAACATAGATCCACCTGCCCAAAGCACCAAAGTCAACACCGACTTTGGGATTGCAGAGAGACAAGGTGAGGCATTGATTGCAGGGCCCCAAGCAAGGAGAATCAGGCAGCTCACGCTCCAGACCCGAATTCCCTGATGGCTCACAGGTAAGGGTTTGTAAAGGCAGAGAGGCAGAAGTTACAGCCAAAGTCATAAGTTCATACATGGAGGATGTACGTTGGTTTGACCTAAAAAGGTAAGACATCTCAAAAACAGGTTCACAGGTTATGGGAGATGCAAAGGCAGAAAATTTCTGACTTGTGATTGGTTAAGGAGATGAAGTTTTGCCTAAATATTTGGGGTCAGCAGAAAAAAAAGTTATGTCTGGTTTGTGGGCATGACATCCTCCAGGCCCCTCAGGAAAAATTTAGAAAAACAAAACCGGTGGTCAGAGTTCAAGTCCTCAGTCCCCACTTATCTGAGGTCTATGTACCAGCAGATCCATTTAGTGAGGTTTTGGGGTTCTGAAAAACAACTTAGGAACATATGCTAAGATGTTATCTTTAGTTTCTCTAGAGAACAAAACATCTCCTGACTCTAACTTCCTTTGCTATTGTTTTCAGCTAGTATCATTTTCTTGCTTATCAAGTTGCCTATTTATTTCTCAGGACTAGGGAGGTGCCTGAAATTTTTCTTGAAGGAACTCAAGATTTTCCTTAATTTCATGCTGGGGAAAGGGAATGTTGTCCCTTAAGAGAGGTCCCTGCTCCATCTCACATCCTCCCAAAAGCATCTCTTGACTCAAAGATAACCAATGACCCATGAGTACTCTAGTTTTCTAATTCCTGTCCCCTTGATTTTTCCGTATCATTATAAAATAGTTATCCCTCCACCATGAAACATGCTCTGTCCCTTCTTTTCTCTCTACATTCTTCTCTGGGCACATTTAAGTTACTTTTATTCTCTGGCAAGCTCCCAAAATTTTCATCTTGCTTATCTTATCTCCCTTATACTTCCCTTTTGGCCATTTTATCTACTTCCATGGCATATATGAGGATGATTACTAAATATATGTCTCAACATCAAACCCAAGCTTCTGACCATAGGGTATATCCATGAGTGTTCCAAAGCCTTCTCATCCACAACATGTCAAACAGCTTTATCCTTACATCTATACATCTATCTACATCTATCTGTTTATCCATCTATTCATCCATTCATCTATCTATTCATTCATCCATCCATCTATCCATCCATCTATCCAATCTATCTATCCATCCATCTATCCATCTGTCATTCATGCATCTATCAATCTATCCATCCATTTATCTATTCAATTATCTATCCTTCCATCCATCTGTCCTTTTCTCCATCTATCTATTCATCCATCTAACTATCCATCCATTTATCTGTCTATCCATCCATCCATCCATTCATCTATCTATCCATCCATCTATCTATGAAATCTATCTATGAAAGCTGCCAAAAAAGCCCAGGTGCTCTTCTTTTGGTCCTGGAGGGAAGTTCAAACCATAGGTAAACAACCCTTTCTCTTGCCCAACTCCCTAACTGCCATAAAACCCCCAAGCCACTCTTCTTCCCTGTTCTCTCAAGCCAATTTTAGACTTGCTTGGGAGCCACTCTACTCTCCCCTAGAAAGCCTCATTATGTGAGTAGACAAACTTTCTCATACCTTCTTAGTGTGTGTGTGGCATCATCAGTCTCAACATCCAAGTCAAATTTTGGCTAAGATTCATCCTGGTTCTGTAGGGTGATTACAACATGTACTTTATTAATAGTCTATGCCTTACTGCAAATGTCAAACTACTCTGCCCAGCCTAGTTGCCTCATTAAATCCATTTGCCAATTTTCATGAAGCTTAGATTCATTTATTTTACTCTGAAGAATAATATTCCACAATAAAGAAGAATATTCCACTCTTTTCTCTCAAATAAACATTTGACCTAGCATTCAAAATTTTCCATGACCAAAATCTCAACCAAAATTTCTACACTTGTTTTCTATTCTCATTCATGTACCCTAAAATTTCACTAAATTGTTGCTATCCACCTACCCTCAGCAGGCCTTGCATTTTCTTTTCTCTCTCTCTCTCTCTCTCTCTCTCTCTCTCTCTCTCTCTCTCTCCCTCTCTCTCTCTCTCTTTTTAAGGAGCGTGGCTGTTGCCAGGACAGCCAGCTAGGCTTGGATTTTGTTGAGAATTCCGCCCTGCATTTTCTACACTTGGTACTTTAGGTTACGGTCTATTGCCTTAGATTGAACTGTCCTTGCCTCATTGCTTGCTGTCCAAACCACACCTGAATGGATCATCTAGGATTTGTGGTTGGAAGAGATGTAAAATACATTCCAGATTAGAAAAATAATAAAAGATAGCTCATTGACTCATATAATTTAAAAAGCCAAGAGTAGTTCAGGTTCCAGCTGAGGCTTGATACAGGGGCTCATATAATGTCCTCAGGATCTAGTTTCTCACTTCAACTTGAAGTTCTGCAAGATTTCCACTCACCTCTCTTCATAGTTCCAAAGCCAGTGGAGAGGTGGAGGTTCTTTTTCCATGATTCCTGAAAAACTCCTGTATTAACTCTGAGTCATCCTAGGTGATACGTTACCCTGAAGCCAATCATAGCTAAGAGGATGCAAAGCAATGAATGGCTTGGGCTCCAAAGGAAAATGGAGTAATTTTAATGTGTATATTACTAACAAAGGAGTTTTGCTGAAGGTTTTCAAATGACAGGGGCTACAAATATACTTTTAAACATTTTCCAGGTTAGCTGGGCATGCTGGCATGTGCCTGTAGCCCCAGCTGCTCAAGAGATTGAGACAGGAGGATCACTTGATCCAAGGAGTTCAAGGCCAGCCTGGGCAGCATAGTGAGACTTCATCTCAAAAAAAAAATGCTCCAAGTCATCTTCCGGTCTTAGAGTAAAAAGCAACAGAGTATTAAAAAGAAGTTACCTATGTAATGCTCTTGTAGAAAAAATTTCTTCCTGGGCACAAAGTCTCTCCCATACTCCAGGACTACTCGCAAGCCAAGGAAAGAAGTTCCAAAGGCAAGCCTGCAGGAAAAGACTCAGGGATCACCTAGGAACTGAGGCTACATGTGCTGGCTCCCAAATTTGCTATTGCTCCTTCTTCAATCAACGGACAATGTGTTCCAAATGGGTAGGACAATGGGAATTACAATGGAGAACATGCCGGGGGTGTGGAAGAGAGAAAGCCAGAGGAGACAAGCTTGCATAACTAAAGTTGTCTTCTTGAGTTGTTATTATAACTAAAGGTGTAAAACATGCCAAATTAAATTGCAAAATTTCTAAAAGTTCTGGGAAATAATCCGCCTAGCTCCCCAAAATCCAATGCCAGTGACTTTTAATTTTTCTCTTTAAAATAAACATCATTACTTGAATTGGGAAGTCATTATGTTAAGTGAAATACGCCCAGCACAGAAAAACAAATATCACGTGTTCTCACTTACATATGGGAGCTACAAAAGTTGATCTTATGGAGGTAGAGAGTAGAATGATAAATACCAGAGGTTGGGAAGAATGGGAGGTAGAGGGGATAAAGAGAGCTTGATTAATGGGTGCAAACAAAAATTTAGAAGGAATAAAATTTGTTTGTTTTTTGTTTTTGTTTTTTTGAGACAGAGTCTCACTCTGTCACCCAGGCTAAAATGCAATGGCATGATCTTGGGTCACTGCAGCCTCTGCCTCCTGAGTTCAAGTGGTTCTCCTGCCTCAGCCTCCCCAGTAGCTGGGATTACAGGAGTGCGCCACCATGCCTGGCTAATTTTTGTATTTTTAGTAGAGATGGGGTTTCACCACGTTGGCCAGGCTGGTCTCAAACTCCTGACCTCAGGTGATCCACTAACCTCAGCCTCCCAAAGTGCTGGGATTACAGGCGTGGGCCACCGTGCCTGACCAGGAATAAGTTATAATGTTTGGTAGTAGAGTCGAATGACTACAGTTAACAACAATATATTGTATATTTTAAAATAGTTAGAAAAGAGGACTTGAAATATTCCTGATACATAGAAATGATAGATACTCAAGGTGATGGGCAGCCCTCAACACCCTGATTTGATCATTACACATTCTACACATGTAACAAAATGCCACATGTACCCCATAAATCTGTACAAACATTATGTAGCAATAAAAAATATAAATGAATAACCTTTTTGACCGGGCACAGTGGTCTCCTACTGTAATCCCAGCACTTTGGGAGGTGGCGGTGAGAGGATTGCTTGAGCCCTGTAGTTCTAGACCAGCCTGGGCAACGTAGTAAGACCTCATTTCTACAAGAAATAAACAAAATTAGCCAGGTGTGGTGGTGTTATACACCTGTAGTCCCAGGTACTTGAGAAGCTGAGGTGGTGGGAGGATCATTTGAGTCCCAGTTACTTGAGAGGCTGAGGTGGGAGGATCATTTGAGTCCCAGTTATTTGAGAGGCTGAGGTGGGAGGATCGCTTGAGCCTGGGAGGTTGAAGTTGCAGGGAGCTGTGATCATGCCACTGTGCTTCAGCCTTGATGACATAGCAAGACCCTGTCTCAAAATATATTTTAAAAAATCATTACTATGTTCATCGATAGCATCTTTTGAATGGTTAAATTTAGCTCTTGGGGGTACATGTTTTTTCATTCCATCTTGCCTTACAATAAATTGAGTAGAGTAACAATCACTCTGAAGAAAAGTTTGAGTTGACTTCTTCGGCCATTAACACACTCTAACACATTTCCTAAGCTTCATGATGAATCATTGCAAAAATTGTGAATAACTTCCCTCCCTCAGTGAAAATTCTGTACTTGGTTTCTTCAGTCCTTTCCTCACAGTTGCTGGCCTGGGAGCTAGCTATGAGCAGTGTGCACAATAAATAAATCAAAATGTAGAAGTTACTGTTTGGGCATCATCATGACAATTTGTGTTAACATAGGTTACCACAATGTGTCTTGCACGTTTCTGAAATGGTATTTTTATTCTCTATTAACTTTTTCAGCATTGTAAGTGCTATCAGGCCAAATGACTAAATAAGTTCCAGTGAAGAGAGGAGAGAATGAGAATTTTGTGGTGTTATTTATAAAAATTATATTCAAGGCTAGCAAAATATACGCTCAATGTTTTGATTTCAATCAGAAATGGAAGTTTCCTCCCGTCACTGCACGTAAATATTTCTTAGTGCAGCCAGTTTTACAGAATTTCATTCCATTTAAAATCATCTTATCTTACAAGTAAAAGTGACAGCTTTGAGTGAAATAAAGACACTCTCTTGAATTGAAGCAGTAATTATTTCCATTTTTCATTAAAGCAACCCATTCAGTAGTTAGGATCAGAGAAAAATTTAAATGAAGAAATAAAATTGCCATTAAAACAGAAATGAGCTAATGGAAAAAATATGTAAACAAGATGAACATGAATACTTTTGAAAATTTAAAAAAAAACAAGTAATGATCAACACTAATAACAAATACTTTGCATTTCTAAACCTGATACCTAGAAACCCTAAGAATCAAAGGCAAACGAACAAATAATTATAATGCATAAGAAGGAAGGCAAAGAAGGTAGCATTCCCTGTAACCCAAGCAAAGGAAAATAAAAATCCAAAAGGAAAATAAAAATGCAAGAACTTTTTTTCTGCCTCACTCTTCACTCTTTAACATTCTTCTGAGAACTGACTTTTCTTTGAAGATATTTTTCTCTCAGTGGGTTTTGTAGACTCTGGGAGCTTCCTTGGATCACAGAGCAAGATATGCTTGGTGTGCGGGGGCCAGGAGGGTCATGTGTATTTTGGAAGGATACACTCCTTTCCCCCTCTGCTTCATTCTTCCCCTGCTATGGTGTTCTGAGTTAAAGGCAAAAACAGAATGGCAAGGCAGGGACTAAAATCCCTCCGATTCAGTGATGTGTCTTCTAGAAACCTCCTGGGACTTACACTCATGCCAACCTCATCTGAATATATATATATTCAGGAGACCCAGAACCCACAGCGTTCATTGGTAGCACTCATTGTGCCACGTGGTAGCTCTACAAGAACTCAGTCTGTGTGTTTTCTCTACCTAAACCAAGACATACCTTCTGTGACTGTATGTGTCCCTACACACTAGAAATTCCAGAAGAATCTTAATTCCAGCTTAATTAAAAGAAATGTGGGGTTTCTTGTAAATCTCAAAATCCTCACCAAGATTGTAGAAATTTTATCTGTTCTTCCGGGTGCCTACACTTTCAAAGAAAAATATTGCATTAGTCTGTTTTCAGGCTCCTGATAAAGACATACCCTAGGCTGGGTAATTTATAAAGAAAAAGGTTTAATGGACTCACAGTTCCACGTGGCTGGGGAAGCCTTACAATCATGGCAGAAGGTGAAAGGCACGTCTTACGTGGCAGCAGGCAAAGAGAGAATGAGAACCAAGTGAAAGGGGATTCCCCTTATAAAACCATCAG
Organism: Rhinopithecus bieti; assembly: GCF_001698545.2. NCBI lineage: Eukaryota > Metazoa > Chordata > Mammalia > Primates > Cercopithecidae > Rhinopithecus > Rhinopithecus bieti. Next base: position 835,594 of record NW_016803270.1, on the reverse strand, counting down.
CTCTTGTGAGACTTACTCGCTACTGCGAGAACAGTCTGGGGAAACCGCGCCCAAGATTGTATTATCTCCCACTGGGTCCCTCCCACAACACATGAGAATTATGGAAGGCACAATTTAAGATGAGATTTGTGTGGGGACACAGCCAAACCATATCAAATATATTAAGGAAAACAGGTATGGGAACCAAAGGAATACTGTATTTGACATTCTGCCCACATCAATGCATGTATACTGTCACCATCACAGTGGTGTCTGCTCCCTCAGCCCAGCGGGACAGACCTGATGCTGTCTCCGACGCAAGAGTCAGATTTCTCATAGCCAGGACTGGAAGTCACTTAACTTCTACAGGCCTCAGTTTCCTCATCTGTAAAATGGGAATTCAGTTAGATCGTGTGGCCTGCCACATAATCCGTGCTCAATAGCCATTCTATATTAATTATTAATTTTAGCCAGTGATGATTAAGAAACATGGGGGGTGGCCAGGTGTGGTGGCTCACGCCTGTAATCCCAGCACTTTGGGAGGCTGAGGTGGGCAGATCACAAGGTCAGGAAATTGAGACCATCCGGCTAACATGGTGAAATCCTGTTTCTACTAAAAATACAAAAAACTTAGCCAGGCATGGTGTCGGGCGCCTGTAGTCCCAGCTACTCAGGAGACTGAGGAAGGAGGATGGCGTGAACCCAGGAGGCAGAGGCAGAGCTTGCAGTCAGCCAAGATCGCGCCACTGCACTCCAGCCTGGGTGACAGAGTGAGACTCTGAGACAGAGAGATAAGGAAGGAAGGAAGGAAAGAAAGAGAGAGAGAGAGAGAGAGAGAGAGAGAGAGAGAGAGAAGGAAGAAAGAAAAGAAAGACACACACGGAAAAGAGCCCCTTGTGGTTACAAAAATCACATAGCTATGTTATGAGGACCAATAAAACTATTAGCTATTGGCCCAAAGCCAAGAATCCATTAATGACAGACTGGTATCTATCCAGGAATGTAAAATGT
>NW_016803270.1:826793-834290 GCF_001698545.2 Rhinopithecus bieti | reverse complement strand
AGGGAAGGGAAGGGAAGGGAAGGGAAGGGAAGGGAAGGGAAAGGAAGGGGAGGGAAAAAGAAAAGGAAGGAAAGAAACATGGAGGGAAAACAGGTATATTAGTAACAAAGAGGCAAGTCTGTTTTAGAAACAATTTTTAGTTCACACCATGTTTAAGTTTTATAATGAGCAGGTAATATACCTCAGCTGATGGGGAATGAAGGTAATCATTCTACTGCAGTATCTGGTAGAGGGATATGGGGATAAGGAATAGGCTAGAATACTTTCCTGACTTCACTATACATATTTCCCAGGTTCTCATAAACCTATTGGCCGATCCCTTGTATTCCTCCAAAACCTATGAAAGGTTATGTTGAGAAGGAACATTATTGCTTCCATACAAAAAAGATACCTGTGATGGTTAATTTTATGTGTCAATTTGACTGGACTAAGAGATGCCCAGATTGCTGGTAGAATATTATTTCTGAGCGTGTCTGTGAGGGTGTTTCTGGAAGAAATTAGCACTGGAATTGGTAGACTGAGTGAAAATCACCCTGACCGCTGTGAGCAGGCATCATGGGATCCATGGAGAGCCTGAACAGAGCAAAAAGGTGGAGGAATGACGGATGCATGCTCTCTGCTTAGGCTGGGATGACCATCTTCTGATACCAGTGCTCCTGGCTCTCAGTCCTTTACACTCAGGACGGGGCCTACACCACTAGCTCCCAGTTCTTGGGCCACAGGGTTTGGACAGAAACCATACCCCCGCTTTTCCTTGGCTGCTGGCTTTCGGACTGCAGACTGTGGGACTTCTCAGCCTCCATCATTGCATGTGCTAATCTCTCCTAATAAATCCCTTACTATCTATCTCTATACATCTGCTGGGGTCTGAATGTTTGTGACCTCCAGAAGTCATATATTGAAATCCTATTCCCCAAAGTGATGGCACTAGAAGGAGGGAGTTTTGGGAGGTGATTAGGTCGTGAGGGTGCAGCCATTGTGAATGGGATTAGTGATCGTATAAAAGAGACCCCAGAGAGATCTCTTGCCCCTTTCATCATGTGAGTGTTACCGGAGGTGGTTCCTTATGGGTCTGCAGCAACCTCAGTTCTTGCCTCCACAGAAGAAAGAATTTGACTGAGGGACATAAGGCAGAAGGAGATACCGAGGCAAGTTTTAGAGCAGGAGAGAAAGTTTATTAAAACGCTATAGAGCAGGCCTGGCACAGTGGTACGCACCTGTAATCCCAGCACTTTGGGAGACCAAGGCAGGTGGATCGCTTGAGTTCAGGAGTTTGAGACCAGCCTGGGCAACATGGCGAAACCCCGTCTCTATTAAAAAATAAAATAAAATAAATATTGGCCAAGTGTGTGTGGTGGAGCATGCCTGTAGTCCCAGCTACTCCTGAAGCTGAGGTGGGAGGATAGCTTGAACCTCGGAGGAAGAGGTTGCAGTGAGCCGATATTGTGCCACTGCACTTTAGTCTAGATGACAGGGCAAGACTCTGTCAAAGAATTAAAAAAAATAAAGCTTCAGAGCAGGAATGAAAGGGAGTAAAGCACACTTGGAAAAGGGCCAAGGAGGCAACTTGGGAGATCAAGTGCACTGTTTGATCTTTGACTTGGAGTTTTCTCCATTGGCATGCTTGGGGCGGAGGGGGTGGCGGTGGTCGTGTTTGTGTCCCTTTTTCTCTGATTCTTCCCTTGGGTTGGGCTGTCCACATGCGCAGTGGCCAGCATTTGGGAGAGGCCGCATGCGGAGCATGTTTACCAAAACTGTCCACATGTGGACTTGAGGCCTTCTTCCCTTACCAGGCTGCCATTTTGCCTCTTAGTGCGCATGCTTGAGCCCACTCGCCCAGCTCCTGAGATCCTATTGGGAAGCCAATCACCAGTTTCAGGTGTTTCTATCTATTGGGAGGCTGCCTTTCCCTGGCACCAGCTGTGACCAATTACTATTTGAGAGAGACATCTTAACAACTGCCTGACGGTTGCCTGACATCCCTGGTGGTTGGAGGGCCGGTGGGGGGGCTCTCTGGCCTTGCTCATGTCTCACTCTCTACTGTAACACGAGGACCCAGGGAAATGAGGCCATCAGCGAACTAGGAAGTGGGCCCTTACTAGACACCAAATCTGTCAGTACCACAATCTTGAACTTCCCAGGCTCCAGAACTGCGGGAAATAAATATTTGTTGCTTATAAGTCACCCAGCTGGCACTAGTTTTGTTTTAGCAGCCCAAATGGACTAAGGCAATAGCCTCTTGGTTCTGTTTCTCTGGAGAATCCTGACTAATACAGTGCTGTAAGAGAAACCTACTGAGAAAAAAAACAAGGACTACGTGGGCTCAACCACTCCTGCCTCCCACAGAGCTGTGTGACCTTGAGCATATCACTTTTTTTTTTTTGAAACTCTCACTCTGTTGCCCAGGCTACTGTACAGTGGTGCCATCTCGGTTCACTGCAACCTCTGCTGCCTGGGTTCAAGTGATTCTCCTGCCCCAGCCTCCCCAGTAGCTGGGATTACAGGCACCTATCACCGTGCCATGCTAATTTTTGTAGTTTTAGTAGAGACAGGGTTTCACCATCTTGGTCAGGCTGGTCTTAAACTCCTGACCTCCTGATCCACCCGCCTCGGCCTCCCAAAGTGCTGGGATCACAGGCATGAGCCACTGAACCTGGCCGGGTATATCACTTAATCCTTTTAAGCAAGGCTCTGCTTCATCATCCGTAAATGGTAATTTTATTTTTTATTTATTTTTTATTTTTATTTTTTGAGACAGAGACTTGCTTGTTGCCCAGGCTGAAATGCAGTGGCTCAGTCTTGGCTCACTGCAACCTCTGTTTCTCAGGTTCAAGAGATTCTCCTGCCTCAGCCTCCTGAGTAGCTGGAATTACAGGCGCCTGCCAACACGCCCAGCTAATTTTTTGTATTTTTAGTAGAAACAGGGTTTCACCATGTTGGCCACACTGGTCTCCAACTCCTGACTTCAAGTGATCCACCTGCCGCGACCTCCCAAAGTGCTGAAATTACAGGCGTGAGCCACTGCGCCCAGCCTAAATGGTGATTTTAGCAGGATCTTCTTCACCGGTTGAATGGTTCACTCCTCCAATGCTTGGCCAATGATGGACTTTCAGTAAATGTTACCTTTTTTTTATTAATATTATTGCTTCTCTCCCAAATTCCAAAAGTTAGATAGTAAGCATTTAGATGATGTTTCCATAATGAGGTCAGTTTAAAGATGTTACTCTTGGCCTCGTGCCTACCTAGTCCAGTACCTACAATAGCAAGTTCCCAACAGTGGAGCAAGTATACTCCAATGAAAGAGATTAATTGCCTGCTCTGAAATCTGAACAGGAAGTAAGTGCCTAGTGTTTGGTTATGAAAACAGAACTACCCTGTTCATCTGAATCCCCTCTCACCCCTCCAGCCGATCCTTCCCCTCTCTTGTTTGCAGTGACTGGGATGCCCTGGTGACTGGTAATATCTAGACTCACCATCACTTCAAAGTGCTGAGACAGGAGCTGCATCTGGAAGCTACATTATCTTTTAGCAGATGACTATACAGTCCAGAGGCAGTAATCATTTCAAACTAGCCAGGAGAAGGAGAAGCAGAGAACTATAATAATGTGAGTCAGGTAGCATTTTCTACCTTATCAGCTCCAGCAGATGCAAACATGCACTGACAAATACTACACCAGAGGGCAGGATAAAAGTGGAATTAGAAAATAACTACCTTCAGGAGATACTGGGCGTCCAAATTCGATATGCAATTGTAATATAGATAACATGGAGAAACAGATAATAAATACAGCTTTTAATTCAAACATGACCTTCAAAGAGCTTTTTCTTTAGAAACACAATTGAAAAGCCCCAATCTTTTGAAAGAAAAGATCCAAACAATAAGCTGTCTTCCTCATCCCCCTAGCCCTGATTACAGGGCACATCGGAGATCATTCTCCTCAATAATGGCCTTGCAGCATGCTTTTATCACATTTTATCGCATATTCTAAAGTTCTTTATCACATTGGAAAGATATGCTTCCCTTACCACGGTTTATCTGATCTGAGAAAGTATCTTATCAATATTCCCTGGGCAAGCGTGTGAGTGTTTCTAAATGACAGTACAGAATAGTATATGATAAACGGGAACATTGCTGCCTCGCTGATCAGTGGGTGAGATAAAGAGAATGTGGCCAGCTGGAAAAATCAACTGGGCTTGGCTGAAATGTCAGAATCATCTGGAATGTGACAGGGAATGATTCATCACTGAGCACAGGGACCCTCCTAAAGTTGTAGGGACCCAAGTAGCACAAGGTCGGAATGCCCAAAGTTCCTTGCGGAAGTCGCTCCCAACACAGCCAAGTGAATGCCATCCATTGTCCTTGAGAGGCAAGGGCGGCTTTGCATTAAACTGTTCTCTCCTGGAACCATATTTTATGGGTGCCAGAACCAAAGCACTTTAATTGAGCTCAACTACGTGCATGGGCCTCTTAAGGACCAAGCAGGCTCCTTTCCACGGTGACATTGAAACAGGGACTGGTTCTGCTGCTTAACAGTTTGTAAATCACGTAGAACATCTTGCAAGGTCGGAGACCCCTGTCCCTGCTCCCTTTTCCACTTCCCATATCTTTGGTCTCCTTTCTGACGTGGACCATTTGTGTTATGTATAGAAAGACTGTTTCCATGGGATAAGAGGGTGTAGGAGCCGAGGGAAAACTTCCACTTTACCCTCCGAAGTTTCGCTGAAAATTAACTGTAAAAGGCAGATTAATAGGAGAAAAGCCATGCAAATTTATTCATGTGCATGGAGAGGAAAATCGTGGAGTGATCACCACATCATGCAATGGGGTACCGATGGTTCTATACCCTTTTTCTTAGGAGAAAGGGAGATGGGGAAGAGTGGGTGATTTTGAGGGATAATAAATGATTTTAGGGAATTAAATGGGCTTGAAGAACACACAGTGGCCTGGGACAAAGATTATTGGGCCCACAGAGCAGATAATGATTTGTGACAAAAGTCTGTCCAGGTGTGTTGTTAGACTTTTGTCTTTCTTCCTGCCATGAGTCCAGTTCATGAAAACTCAGGGAAGGGACTAGAGGTGATTGTTTTCTTCCTTGGAAGTCCGGACTTCAAGCAGATAAGAGAACTTCAGAGAACAACTGCATCCTGTGCTTTCAGAGAGACAGAGAAATGAGAGGCCGGAGGAGGAGGAAGGTCTGAGAAACCACAAGGCTTCTTCAGTTCATCACATCAAAGGGCCACATTTTGGGGTATCAGTTTCTGAGCCCGAACAGGGGTAAACATAAAGCTTCCTCTCTCAAACAAGCATTCCAACATCCAACAGCTCTATTATTTTCCAAGAGTACTATAAAATATATTTTTTCAACAAAATTATGTAAAAGGTCTAGTTAAGAAAGACTGTTTAAAATAAGCGCATAATATGCTTATAGTACTACTTACACAAAGGAGTTAAATTCTACCAAATGTAACAAGATGCACACACTCTCACTTCTAAGGTAAGATCTGAAAGTATTCTCTGGTTAATGAAATTAAAAAGGCACAAATTTGATCCATAATAAGTAATAGGAATGCAATCCTAACAATTAATATATTAACTAATTCCAAAAGCAGATCAAAAGATACAGTTCAGAAATCATCCTAATCTTATCAGTCATGTGCCTGTCAACCAGGTGCAAAACCAGCCAAAAAGTTATGATGTTACAGATGACCTCTGAGGCAGGTCAGTGACCCCAACAGACACCACGATCCCTTTTGCTGGACAGAGGAACTGCAATTCACAGGCAATTGAGCGGAAATTATTTCCTCTCTGGGGCAGTTGAACTAGCATAACAAAATCACGAATGCTGTGACTGGGTTAGCTTAGCTGTTTCAAAAACAATGCTAATGATGTCAGGGTTGCCGGGTCAACCCCCATATGGGCTCATTGTCTTTGGAGAGGGACACATGGTATTCTCTGGCCTGGGTCACTTTGGGAGCAAATGTCTCTGGTCAAACAGGGGCCTGGCACCAGGACTTCACCAAAACCCATCAGCAGTGTAGGACAAGTTATCTCCATCTAATTATAACCAATAGGTATGATCCCTGAAAGAAAGACACAGGTTATAATAGAATCTTGTCAGCCCAGAGTACAAACAGACAGGGAAATGGTCTGACTTTTATCTTATGTCGCCAAGCAGTCACAGAAGAGACAGCTAGGAAATCAGGACCGGAAGCATAATTGCTTTAGGGAGAGGTCTCTCAAAAATAAAGATTGATAGAACAATTGCAAATGACTTCAATGGGAAGAACAAGGAGAACAAGGTAAGAAGGCATAGAGAGCTCCAAAGATAGGAGGGTCTCTCATGGCAGCTCCCAACCTCTAACACTCCCACCCTTCCTCCAACTCCAAAACCTTAACACAGTCTCCCCATTGTACCCTGGAACCGTGCCCCGCTGTTGCAGGGGAAAGCAGTTGTAGGAGACATGGCTCTTTCCTCTCTGCTGCTATGCATTCTAAGTATAAGGCACATTCAACACACAACTGGACATTCATGAATAAGCACTAAGTTGTATTTTGTTTTGTTTTTTGTTGAGATGGAGTCTCACTCTGTTGTCCAGGCTGGAGTGCAGTGGCGCAATCTTGGCTCACTGCAACCCCCACCTCCCAGGTTCAAGAGATCCTCTCACTTTAGCCTCTTGAGTAGCTGGGATTACAGGTGTGTGCTACCATGCCAGGCTAATTTTTGTATTTTTAGTAGAGTTGGGGTTTCACCGTGTTGGTCAGACTGGTCACCAACTCCTGGCCTCAAGGGATCTGCCTGCCTCAGCTTCCCAAAGTGCTGGGATTATAGGTGTGAGCCACCACATCAAGCCACACTAAGTTTTGAAGTAACTTATTTATCATACTTTTCACTTTTTTTTTTTTCCAGACAGGGTCTGGCTCTGTCACGCAGGCTGGAGTGCAGTGGCACCATAACGGCTCACTGCAGCCTCACCCTCCCAGGAACAAGCAACCCTCCCACCACAGCCTCCCAAGTAGCTGGGACTACAGATATGCACCACCATACTTGGCGAATATTTTTTAATTTTTGGTAGAGGTAGAATCTCTCTATGTTGCCCAGGCTGGTCTTGAACTCCTGGGCTCAAGTGTTATCCTCCTGCCTTGATCTCCCAAAATATTGGGATTACAGGCATGAGCCACAGCAGCTGGCCATAGTTTTCACATTTTTGTTTTTGTATCACTATCAATTAAAGATTCCAATGGAACACAACAGAGGCCTCAGAAATAATGCCACACATCTACAACCATCTGATCTTTGACAAACCTGACAAAAACAAACAATGGGGAAAGGATTCCCTATTTAATAAATGGTATTGGGAAAATTGGCTAGCCATATGCAGAAAACTGAAACTGGACCCCTTCCTTACACCTTTTCAAAATTAAGATGGATTAAAGCTTTAAATGTAAAGCCTAAAACCATAAAACCCTAAAAGAAAACCTAGGCAATACCATTCAGG
>NW_016803270.1:824406-826297 GCF_001698545.2 Rhinopithecus bieti | reverse complement strand
AGAAAATTTTTGCAATCTATCCATCTGACAAAGGGCTAATATCCAGAATCTACAAAGAACTTAAACAAATTTACAAGAAAAAAACAACTCCATTGAAAAGTGAGCAAAGGATATGAACAGACACTTCTTAAAAGAAGACATTTATGTGGCCAAGAACCATAAGAAAAAAAGCTGACCATCACTGGTCATTAGAGAAATGCAAATCAAAACCACAATGAGATACCATCTCACACCAGTTAGAATGACAATCATTAAAAAGTCAGGAAACAACAGATGCTGGAGAGGTTGTGGAGAAATAGGAAGGCTTTTACACTGTTGGTGGGAGTGTAAATTAGTCCAACCATTGTGGAAGACAGTGTAGTGATTCCTCAAGGATCTAAAACTAGAAATACCATTTGACCCAGCAATCCCATTACTGGGTGTATACCTAAAGGATTATAAATCATTCTACTATAAAGACACATGCACACGTATGTTTATTGCAGCACTGTTCACAATAGCGAAGACTTGGAACCAACCCAAATGTCCATCAATGTTAGACAGGATAAAGAAAATGTGGCACATATACAACATGTATATACCATGTACAGCCATAAAATGTGGCACATATATGCCACATATACACCATGTACAGCCATAAAAAAGGGTGAGTTGATATCCTTTGCAGGGACATGGATGAAGCTGGAAACCATCATTCTCAGTAAACTAACATAGGAACAGAAAACCAAACACTGCATGTTCTCACTCATAAGTGGGAGTTGAACAATGAGAACACATGAACACAGGGAGGGGAACATCACACACCAGGGCCTGTCAGGGGATGGAGGGCTAGGGAAGGAATAGCATTAGGAGAAATACCTGATATAGATGACAGGTTGATGGGTGCAGCAAACCACCATGGCACGTGTATACCTATGTAACAAAGCTGCACGTTCTGCACATGTACCCCAGAACTTAAAGTATAATAAAAGAATAACTACCACTTAAAGTATAATAAAAGATTAACCACCACTTCTAAAGAGGAATTTGGTAAGTTAGCACCTGGAAAACAAATTATTTAGACAGCAGCAGCATCAAAGAGCTGGCCTATAAGAGTTGTTCACCATTTCAGACTCCAACCCTTTCCTACAAATATGTTTAAATCCTGCCTTTCTGCCAGGCTGCCATATGTGCCGAATACAATTCTCAATTTCATTTTTAAAAAGAGAAGATGGAAAAGGGTGAGTTGATTGATTAACATAGCTGACCCATCATTAAAAAAAAAAAAAAAAAAAAAGATTGGATCCTGAATCTGAATTCTAGCATTTCTCCAATCCAACACTTAGCAACAGATGGCATTCCTGAAAATGTAAGATACAACTGGTAGAGATGTCAGAAAAAGAGGCAGTGACTACAAAGGATTTGATGGCTGAGCCTGAGAAATACGTTCATCATGTCTATGAAGGAGTCAATAATTAAAACCTCAATTTCCCTAAAGGATTACCCTTATCTTCAGACCTCCAGATAAACGCTCTGATATTTTTCATAGCTTTTTTAATCAAGGTGTATGACCTTGGGAAACAAACACAATTGCTTCTCTTAATCCCAGGCCATTTAACTCATCACAGTCAGAAACAGGCTTAGGGGAACACTGCTCCCAAGTTATGCAGACTTTTAAGTCGTTGTCCTGGAAAGCAAAATCAACAGGAAAGTCCAAGCACGTCTATACTCTTGTAAATTAAAACTATGATTTGAGGAAGACTCTTTAAATGGTTTTCCTTGAGAAATATATTTCTAGCTCTAACTAACTGATGAGGGAAAAGTAGGAGAGAAAAGGTCAACAGCCAAGAAGATAGTATCAACATGTTAGAGGATTCAAATAATCAGCTTAAAAAAAAAAAAAAAAAAAAAA
>NW_016803270.1:813748-824029 GCF_001698545.2 Rhinopithecus bieti | reverse complement strand
TTTTTTTTTTTTTTGAGTCAGAGTTTTGCCCTTGTTGCCCAGGCTGGAGTGCAATAATGCGATCTCAGCTCACTGCAACCTCCACCTCCCAGGTTCAAGTGATTGTCTTCCTCAGCCTCTCAAGTAGCTGGGACTACAGGCGCATGCCACCACACTTGGCTAATTTTTTTATATATTCAGTAGAGATGGGGTTTCACCATGTTGGCCAAGCTGGTCTGTAACTCTTTACCTCAGGTGATCCACCCACCTCGGCATCCCAAAATGCTGGGATTACAGACATGAGCCACTGCGCCCAGCCTTTAGTTTATACTTTAAATGGTAATAGCCCTTCTCCTAAATTCAACCTCCTGTGTGAAGCTAATGAAAAGCAATCAGGCTAGGGTGATGGAGAGGAATGGGAAAATATGCAACACCACTATTGCAGGTTGGAATTTGAGGTATCTTTTCAGGCTTTTTGCATGTCTGACACCCATGGCTCCACCTGGACCCAAGGACCCCCTCACATCCTATGGCCCCAACAAGAAGCAACTCAGCTTTAGAGGACAGCATTGACCCCTATGATTTCATCTCTGCCCCAACCAATCAGCATCAAGCACCCATTACTTGGCCATCCCCAGCCCTTCCCCGAAACTGCCTTTGAAAAATCCCTACCTAAGATCCTTGAATGAGATTGACTTGAATAATAACTCCATCTCCTATGTGGCATGGTTAATGTCATGTCTATTCAGTTCTTTCTTTACTGCAATGCCATGGTCTTCCTTTGTGCAGCAGGCAGGAAGAACCACTCAGGCGGTTACATTAGTACTTACCCTACACCGTAGTTAGTTGTCTGTTTATGTGTACTATTCATGCTTCAGAGTAGATGGTCATGTAAATGACACAGGAGCCATTAAGTGAGATAATGAAAGTGATTAATGTCATATATTTCTATAAATTTCTCACACCATATAGCATATAGATTGTATAGTCATCAATTAATATTTATTAAATACATGTATGTTTTTAGGAGTATTTTGTTAAATAGGCTGAACTTCATTACTCAACTGCAAAATGAGAGATTAAGATTAGGTGACCTTTAAATTTCTTTTGAGTTTTACTAGTCTATGATTCTCATCATCAATTTGCAATCAAATGTTACATTAACAATTATCTTTGCACAATCTATAAGAAAAAAAGTGCTGACAAACTAATGAAAAATGTTTGAATGAAGGCTTTTTGTTGTTGTTTTTGCAATTCAGGTACAGATACTTGATTCAAATTGATAATTATAAATCCTTTCTATGCATTCATTTTGATAACATTTTTTCTTTGGTACTTGTTTTGTTCTCTTTTTTTTTGAGACAGAATCTTGCTCTGTTGCCCAGGCTGGAGTGCAGCAGCATGATCTTGGCTCACTGAAACCTCTGCTTCTGGGGTTCAAGGAATTCTCCTGCCTCAGCCTCCCAAGTAGCTGGGATTACAGGCGCCCACGACCACACCTGGCTAATTTTTGTATATTTTTAGTAGAGACAGGGTTTTGCCATGTTAGCCAGGCTTGTCTTAAACTCCTGATGTCACGTGATCCACCCACCTTGGCCTCCCAAAGTGCTGAGATTATAGGCGTGAGCCACCATGCCTGGCCCTACATTATTTTCTTTTCCTTTTTTTTCTTCTTTTGAGACAGTCTCACTCTGTCACACAGGCTGGAGTGCAGTGGTGTGATCTCAGTTCACTGCAACCTCCGCCTCCCAGGTTCAAGTGATTCTCCTGCCTCAACCTCCCAAGTAGCTGGGATTCCAAGTAGCTGGGATTACAGGGGCACGCCACCACACCCACCTAATTTTTGTATTTTTAGTAGAGATGGGGTTTCACCATATTGGCCAGGTTATCTCGGACTCCTGACCTCACGTGATCTGTCCACCTTGGCCTCCCAAAGTGCTTGGATTACAGACATGAGCCACTGGGCCCAGCCGCTACATTGTTTTCTTTGGTAATAGAAAACACTAAAACTGTATTTCTTTCAAGTATAATCTATGAACTATTATTCTGTGTCTTGATTTTCCTGAAACTAATTGCACCCCACCTAGTTAGTGCCTGACTTTGGCACTGATTTGTTTCTCCAAGATCTACAACATTTGAAAAACTTTGCAAGGTGTAAAATGTCTAAACTATTCTATTGCATTGGCTGTTCAAGTCACCATCTACCTAAGACTTGCCAAATATAATAGCTAATTTATAGTCAATTCAATAAATGTTTACTAAGAGACTATTATATTTCGGGCAACAAAAAGTTATAAACTAGATTTTTTTAAATTATAAATTAGATTATAGTTCATGAGAGGTAGACAGGAGCAACTATAAGTACAGCAACGGTGGCACAATGGAGAAGAGCAGAAGGCTTTCTGGGCCTCAGGAAGATTGCCCAAAATAAGAGCTGACCCAGAGGAAAGCTGAAGGAGTAGTAGTATCTACATCTTTCAAGAAATGAGACAGCTATGTCAAGGAACACATTCTAGGCAGAAGGAATTGGCCATATAGAAATGAGAAGGCAGCCTGGCACAGTGGTTCATGCCTATAATCCCAGGACTTTGGGAGGCCGAGGCAGGTGGATCACTTGAGGTCAGGCGTTCGATACCAGCCTGACCAACACGGTGAAACCCTGTCTCTAAGAAAAATACAAAATTTAGCCAGGTGTTGTGGTGGGTGCCTATAATCCCAGCTACTCGGGAGGCTGAGGCAGGAGAACCGCTTGAAACCAGGAGGCAGAGGTTGCAGTGAGCTGAGATCACATCACTGCACTCTAGCCTGGGCGACAGAGGGAGACTCCACCTCAAAAATAAAAATGAGAAGGCAGAAAGAACATGTCAGAGGAGCAATTTTAAGCTGATCTAGACTGCAAGGATATGGAGTAGGGAGATAGAAGGAGAGAGAAAGAGAGAGAGGGAGAGAAAGAAAAAGAAAAAAAGAAAGAGAGAGAGAAAAAAAAAAAGGAAAAAAGAGAGAGAGAGAAAGAGAAAGAAAGAAAGAAAGAAAGAAAGAAAGAAAGAAAGAAAGAAAGAAAGAAAGAAAGAAAGAAAGAAAGAAAGAAAGAAAGAAAGGAAAGAAAAGAGAGAGGAGGGAGGGAGGGAGGAAGGGAGGGGAAAGGAAGAAAGGAAGGAAGGAAGGAAGGAAGGAAGGAAGGAAGGAAGGAAGGAAGGAAGGAAGGAAGGAAGGAAGGAAGGAAGGGAGGCAGAGGGATGAGTTGGCAAGATCTTGTGTGAAATACTAAGTTTAGGGCTGGGTTTGGTGGCTCACACCTATAATCCCAACATTTTGGGAGGCTGAGCTGGGAGTGTCACTTGAGGCTAGGAGTTCAAGACCAGCCTGGGTAAAACAGTGAGACCCTGTCTCTAGAAAAAAATCAAAAAATTATCCAGGCATGGTGGCACACTCCTGTAGTCTCAGCTACTTGGGAGGCTGAGGCAGGAGGAGTGCTTGAATCAGGGAGGTAGAGGTTGCAATGAGCCGAGATTGCATCACTGAACTTCAGACTAGGTGACAGAGCAAGACCCTGTCTCAAAAAAAAAAAAAAAAAAAAAAAATTGAACTTTATCTTCTGAGTGATGAGACAACTCATTGATATTTTCTAAGATATAGGAGTAAAATAACCAGATGGTATGAAGCTGTAGTGCAAAGAATAAATGGAAAGTGGCCCAGACTTGGCATGAAGATAGCAGTTAGGAGGATGAGGAGATGGTGACCTGTGTCAGGGCAGTTACTAGGTAGATAGAGAAGTGCTCAGTCATCCCAGACACTGAGGAAGCATCTGCAGGAATCTGTGGCTGGCTGATTATAGGAGTGTGCAGTGGAGAAGTCGAGGATGCTGCCCAGGGTTCTGCCTGAGTCACATCATTCACTGCAACCGAGAACAAAGTGTCAGTAGTTTTGTGGGTGCAGTAACAGGGAGAGTGGGGAGGGCAAGGAGGTATGAAGTCGAGTTTGTGTGGTATTGAATGCATTGTGAAATATCCACTTGGAGATGTCTGAGTGACTACGTGGGACTGCAGGTCAGACAAGAGCTCTAACTTGGAGATAGGATCCCATCAATAAACACATAGCGATTGACGTCATTGGAAGACAAAAACAGAAAATTAAGAGGAAAAGAGAACAGGGACAAAAATCTAATTAGTACTAATATTTAACAGTGGTTAGAGGCAGAAGCTTGAGAAGTAGAAAAACTAGCTGAGTGTGGACTCATAAAAGGCAAAGGCAGAGGGTGTTTGAAGAAGGAAGAAGAGATAAATGGTGCCAAGTCCTACTAAACCAACTCTTTCATCAGTCCCTTCTTCTGACACACTGTGCCACATCTGAATTCTATCTCAGCATTGAAATAGAAGTGGAGATGAAGACACAGCCATTGGAGTTAGGGACAAATTAGTCATCGGTGGTATAAACCAAAAATAAAATTCTAAGCCCTCCACCTGACCGAATGGACCCGTCTTCTTGGCTAAGAGCATTCCAAAACAAACTCAAAAAACTAGTTCAGGCCATGATGGGAAGTGGGGGTTGGACAGGCCTCATTACACCCTCCTTCCTTTGAAGTTCAGGCCCAACTGACCAACAGGAACATTAAAACAGACTCTTTGTAGCAATAAGATACCAAATTCCAATCTGACTCTAGTATAGCATCACATGGCAAAGGAGCAGGCCCTGAAAAAAATCAAAGTATTTTATCCTGAAATATATTTCTTTGACATATTTTTAAATGGCCTTGCAAAGCTGTCTCTTGTGGGGAAAATGCACATTCTGTAGAGAATCCTCTTGCATTTCCAGGTCTTTTCCTGGTCCAAGAGAGATTAACTAAGAGTCTGGCACTTTTAGGGTCTGATAAGAGACATTTGCCATCTACTCTCTCTGAAGCCTGCTACCTGGAGACTTCATCTACATAATAGGAAACTCAGCTTCCATAACCTCCCTTATCTTAACTACAAACATTTCTTTCTGCTGACTTCAACTCTTCAGGCATAGCTTAACTCTTTATTGACCAGTTGCAATCAGGAAATCTTTGAATTCACCTTTGAACCCACAGGTTCACAACCTGGAAGCTCCCACTTTGAGGTGTCCTGCCTTTCTGGACAGAACCCATGTACATCTTACATGTATTGATTTATGCCTCTGCCTATAAAATAAAATGTCCCCATAAAATGTATAAAATCAAGCTGTAATTGAGCACCTGTTCTCAGTGCCTCCTGAGGCTGAATCATGGGTCATGGTCCTAATATTTGGCTCAAAATAAGCCTCTTCAAATATTTTACAGTTTGACTCTTTTTCATTGACAAGGGCCTTGTTGAGAACAATTTAGTAAAGTGATTATTAAAAACCACATTAGGCAGGACATGATGGCTCACGCCTGTAAGCCCAATACTTTGTGGGGGCTGAGGAGGGTGGATCACCTGAGGTCAGGAGTTCAAGACCAGCCTGGCCAAAATGGCAAAACCCCATCTCTACTAAAAATACAAAAATTAGCTGGATGTGATGGTGGGCATCTGTAATCCCAGCTACTCGGGAAGCTGAGGCAGGAGAATCACTTGAACCTGGGAGGCGGAGGTTGCAGTGAACTGAGATCATGCCATTGCACTCCAGACAGGGCGACAAGAGCCGAACTCTGTCTCAAAAAAAAAAAAGCCACATTGTAGAACTCACCTTGCAGACCTCTCAGCAGTACTGGACGCAGCTGCCCACTGTCCCTTCCCTTCAACTCCACTGACCTCTGGGTTCCTGTACTCTAGGTTCTCTCTTGTCCATCCTTGATGCATTTCTTCCTGTTAGTAGCCACTGAGCATGAGTGCACTCTAAGGCTTACCCCAGACTCCCTGCTCTTCTCCCCATGCTCCCCTCACCTCCCAACCTTGAGAACCATCCTCAGGCCTGCATCACTTCCCTGGCCAGAGCCCTGCTCCTACAGCGGCCTCCCAAGAGTGCATCTGCCTCTGCCTCCCTCTTTCTATGTCTCTCTCCCTCTGCCTCCCTCTCTTTCTCTCCCTCTCTCTATCTTTTTGCTCTCTCTCTCTCTCTGTCTCTCTGTTTTTATCTCTCTCTGTCTCTGTGTCTCTCTGGATCTCTGCCTGTCTTTCTTCTATTTCTTTGTCCTCTCTCTCTTTCTATTCTTTCCTCTCCTTCTGTCTTCCTCTCTCTTTCTTTGTCTCTCTCCCTCCTTTCCTCCTTTTCTCTCTCCCTCTCTGTTTCTTTCTGTCTCTCTCTATCTCTGCTTCTCTGTTTCTCTGCCTTTGTTTCTCTTTTTCTCTTTCTGTCTCTCTCTCTCCTTCTCTGTTCTCTCTCTCTCTCTCTCTCTCTCCCTCCCTTCCTTCCTCTCCTTCTTTCTCTTCCTCTGATAGTGACTTCTGTGCCTTGCACCAGAACTATTCTGTTACCTGTGAACTTTGCTTCTGTAATCCCTTCAACCAAAAACATCTTAAACTCAGGATAACCCAACTGAATAACTGAATACTCTACCACCTCTCCCTTTCCACCTCCCAGTCCCATTTCCCCATTCTAAAATAAGGGGAGAATTTTTCTCTTCTCTTTTGGTCCCTGCATCCAATCTGTTGAGAAGTCACATTCACCCTATCTCCCCAGTATTACTCACATTTTCCCTGCCTTCTGTTATGCATTTACCATTCTAGTCTAGGCCAGCCGTACTCTTTCTCTACATGAAACCCAGTTCCTCATCAGTCTTTTTACATCCAGCCCTTGCATTGGCCTGAGACCCAGCTCCAATCACCTTTCTCCTGCTTAGAAGTTTCAAGCCTTCTGTTGCCAGTTGAATTAAGTGAAAACCTCTCCAATGTGCCTTCAGAGCCCTCCATAACCTGACATGTTATATCCTACCTTCTCAGGACACTGTTCTTCTACTTGCACACCATGTCCCAAGCAAACCAGACCACTCACCCTTCAACAAATTCAGCTGCTTTTCTTTTAAGAGATGAGGCCTTGCTTGGTTGCTTAGGCTGGATTATAATGGCACAGTCATAACTCACCACAGCCTCGACCTTCTGGGCTCAATGGATCCTCCCGTCTCAGCCTCCCAAGTAGCTAGGACTACAGGTGTGGTCCACCCTGCCTGGCTAATTTTTTTATTTTGAGAGACAGGGTCTCACTTTGTTGTCCAGGCTGGTCTCAAACTCCTGGCCTCAAGTGATCCTCCTGCCTCAGCCTCCCAAAATGCTAGGATTGCAGGTGTGAGCCACTGTGCCTGGCCTCAACCCCCATTTTGCATCTGGTGTCTGCCTATTGTGTTTGATCTCTAGAAATCCTTCCATCCCATAATGCCCATCTCCAATGCAATTCTTACGAACTACCAACCCCTCCCCACCAACAACTGTCTCCCTGCCCCGCCCCCCAAAAATCCTCAAGCACTTTTATGATACTTCTCTTGTGGCACTTAATGTTTCTACTTAATTACAATCATTTGTGTCCTGGAATTATCACCCTCTGCTACAACCCAGGATCCTGTAGACCATATGTGTGTCTGCTCACCTGGGGCTTTTGGTGGGCAGTAATTGTCTGTCGGACTGAAGTCATGTGATTCCACTACACCAATGTGAGCATTTTCTTATAAGAGTTAATTTTCCCTTTTCTAATGGCACCTAGAACAGAGGTTCCAAATTGGCAGCTGGAGGCTGAATCTGGCCCACAGATGTGTTTTGTTGAATTCACAGTTATTTTTCTAATTGAGTCAACATTTTTAAATGGAATATTTCACACAATATGCCAGATTTTCAGCTTCTCTATAAAAGTAGACTGTTCTGGCAACACTCAAGCCCATACTCACTTCTGGTAGAAAATGCTTGAAGCTGGGGCCGCCCAGCCCCTGTGGATGAGACATGTGTGCCTCAGTTCCCCTCTCTGCAGCCTCGGGGTACCTTTGCATTCCTGGTCCCCTTCCTCACTGATGTTACGGATGGGTCTCCCATAGGTGCTAGAGTTTGCAGCCTCTGGTCTAGGGTCCTCATAAGGGCAGTCTGTAGATCCTATGTCAACCCCTGTTTCTAGCCTGGGTCTGCTCCTGGAATCAAATTTGAGGGGTATGCTGGGCATGGTGGCTCATGTCTGTAATCCCAGCACTCTAGGAGGCCAAGGTGGAGAACTGCTTGAGTTCGAGAATTTGAGACCAGCCTGGGCAACACAATTAGACCCTATCTTTACAAAAAAAAAAAAAAAAAAAAAAAAAAGAAAGAAAGAAAGGAAATTAGCCAGGCATGGTGGTACATATCTGTGGTCCCAGCTACTTGGGAGGCAGAGGTTGCAGTGAGCCAAGATCAAATCACTATACTCCAGTCTGTGCAACAGAGCAAGACCCTGTCTCAAAAAAAAAAAAAAAAAAAAAATGTGAGGGGTGAATGAATTGGATCATGGCCTTCCTTGTCTTCCTTTCATAACAGCCCTCACCCTCACTTTTACCCCACAATGCCCTCATGGCTCTGCTGAAAAATCCTTTCATGTGATGTGCCCTGATCCTGTCTCACCAAAATGCACCTGCCTTCTAATGCAAGCTGGGTGATTAATATGTGTTCAAATATTAATGAATTAATAATGATATTTCCTGCATGTGTGTAGTATAACAAATCTGTGTCAAGAAAGATGCTGTGTGCACACACATACACTCACACATCACAGCAGACATCACAAATTAGTCATCATTCTCTTTCCAGCTAGGTCCAAATAGATGTCAATATAGCACTTCAGGAAGCCACAGCCAGTGGCTTGGAGCTGGCATTGCAGCAGGTCCCCACACCCTCCACAGTGCACCGGTGCCACCCAGATCTCATCTCTGGAGTCTCGCTGCCAGAAAGGGTGGTGGACAGAAGAGGGATGACCATTACCATTTTGAAGATGAGAAAACAGATTCTGAAATATTTGTCCCTAGCGAACGTCAAGGAAGATACAGGTATTTGAGGTACATTTAAAATCTTGCCCTGGGTAGTAGAAGGGGAGGGTGTCAAAACCTGCTCCCTTGCCCTGGGTAGTAGAAGGGGAGGGTGTCAAAACCTGCTCCCCTATGAGGAGGGAGAGAGGTGACTTAAATAACAGCTCACCAGGAAAGGACTTACAGCTTTAGTTGATCTTAATTAAAAAGGAATAAAAATATGACGTGCCTCTTGTGTCTATCTGGAGGTGTGAGGCTGCCGCTCTCCTCTGTGCCTCTCAGGGCATCTATGGTGGGAACTGGGAACATTCCAGTTGCTTCCATTTAAAAGAAATAAACATGTCGGGGAACCAGCAGCAAAGCACGAGAAGGAAAGTTGAAGGGATCAAGGGGGCCTCCGTTAGAAAAGAGAAGAGGTGGGAATCTCATGGAAGACACCAGAAAGCTGACTTGGGCTCAAGAAAGCAAGGACGTTAAAATGAATACGGTGCTCACTTTGCAAACCCTGTTATTGCAAACATTCCTCTGGGTAAGGAGAATCACAATGTGCATCTAAGATTCTTTTCATCTCTAATATTCTAAGCTTTCATAGAAGGGTCGCTTAGCTGGGAAGGCCTGAAGCCAAATTTGCTGACACCTGCTCTGACACATGGCCCCGTTCTCTAAGTCCTCTCAGATGATGTATTTGCATTTTAACACAGAACATCAATGCCTTAGAGCAAAGGAATGCATAATGTGGTGAATTTCAGCAACCTGACTGCTGGAGCCATTCCATTTCTATTTTTATGGTATAGGGTGAATTATCCCAAACACTCATATTATTCCACAGAGCATTGCCTTCTTAACCTATATATAAGCTCAATCCTGCCAACAAAACTCTATAAAATGTCCAGGGATATTTTCTTCTGGAAAAAAAAAAGTCTGGGTTCAGTGGCTCATGCCTATAATCCCAGCACTTTGGGAGGCCGAGGAAGGTGGATCACCTAAAGTCAGGAGTTTAAGACCAGCCTGACCAACATGGTGAAACCCAGTCTCTACTAAAAACACAAAAATTAGCCAGGTGTGGTGGTGGGTGCCTGTAATTCCAGCTACTTGGGAGGCTGAGGCAGGAGAATCGCTTGAACCCAGGAGGCGGAGGTTGCAGTGAGCTAAGATCATGCCATTGCACTTCAGCTTGGGCAACAAGAATAAATAAATATATATATATATATATATTAAGTCAAATCTATGTAATCATCTGCATGAACTGTACCTTTTTGGATCTTGAGTTATTTGTTTCTTTTTGTTTGTTTGTTTTTTATAATTTTTTTTTATTATACTTTAAGTTCTAGGGTACATGTGCACAACGTGCAGGTTTCTTACATATGTATACTTGTGCCATGTTGGTGTGCTGCACC
>NW_016803270.1:691674-811431 GCF_001698545.2 Rhinopithecus bieti | reverse complement strand
CAGTATTGGGGTGGGAGTTACCCGATTTTCCAGGTGTTGTGTGTCTCAGTTCCCCTGGCTAGGAAAAGGGATTCCCTTCCCCCTTGCGCTTCCCAGGTGAGGCGATGCCTCGCCCTGCTTCAGCTCTCGCTGGTCGGGCTGCAGCAGCTGACCAGCACCGATTGTCCGGCACTCCCTAGTGAGATGACCCCAGTACCTCAGTTGAAAATGCAGAAATCACTGGTCTTCTGTGTCGCTTGCACTGGGAGTTGGAGACTGGAGCTGTTCCTATTCGGCCATCTTGCTCCGCCCCCTACTAAATGTGGTTCTTGAGTTATTTGTTGAGTTTTGTGTCAACAAATAACCCACCTGCAGGAGCTTTGCTCTTCCTCTGTGGCACCTGGGGCTTGGAGGAGTGGAATCCAGGAACTAGGGGGTGCTGTGTATGGGGAGGAGAGAATCAGAAAACAGACAGTTACAGAGAGGGGGTCCTCTAGACTGTGAAGCCAGCCAAGGCCTCTCACCAGACAGACAGCAAGACCTGGGTCTAATAAGAGGTGACCCAGAAGGCACGCAAGAAGCAGGTGACCAGAGGTACCAACGGCAGCACACAGGGGCTTGAGGGGTTAAGATACAGTGGCCAGGGGTGGTTAATGAGAACAAAAGAAAGGAGTTAGAAAGAATGAATGAGACCCACGCTTTGAGAGGACAGCAGGATGACTGTTGTCAATAATAGCTTAATTGTACAGTTTAAAATAACTTGGCAGGGGTGTTCAATCTTTTGGCTTCCCTGGGCCACATTGGAAGAGGAATTGTCTTGGGCCACACATAAAATCCATGAACACTAATGATCACTGATGAGAAAAAAAAAAAAAAAAAAAAAAAAAAAATCCTAAAACAATCTCATAATGTTTTAAGAAACTTTATGAATTTGTGTTGGGCAGCATTCAAAGCCATTCTGGGCCACGTGCAGCCCTGGGTTGGACAAGTTTGACTTAAGAGTGTGATTGGATTGTTTGTAACTCAAAGGATAAATGCTTGAGAGGATGGATAACCCATTCTCCATGACGTGCTTATTTCACACTGCATGCTTGTATCAAAACATCTCATGTACCTCAGAAATGTCTACGTCTACTATGTACCCATAAAAATTAAACATAATGAAATAATAAATTTTTTTAAAGATATAAACAGACAGCAGGCAGACCTGACCGCCACCGTGAGGCCCAACGCCCAGAGGACGCAGAGATGATCTGCATCTGGAGGAAAGTCCTGAGTCATCTAGGAACTTCAGCTATGCTTCCTGCTAGGTCACAGGCCCAACCCACAGCAGTGGTAGCCCAAAGTTCAAAACTGGGAACAGTTAGAGAAGAGAATATACCTACAGGGAAAGGAGAGGATGTGGACATTCAAGAACAAGCATGATCCATCGTAATGGAAACCATCCCCCAGATTCAGAGACCTGCTTTGCAGGTTCATGGCCATGCGTCGTGTTGTGTAAGATTTGCAGAGCTTAATGAGGAGTATGGCAGATAATCACTTGGTAAATTTCCAGAGCTGAGAAGTAATAAGTACGTCATGACCGGTGTGCACGCACAGGCTCAGGTAAGTTGCCATGCACGCACACACATAGACACATATCCATATCCACATATTTTTACTTACTGGTATCCTAAGTCAAAATATGACTCAATTATATAGCTTGACAAGAACACAAATGGGGAACATGGAAACAGAATATTCCTGCATGTCACTATCTGGCAATGCTAATCTTACTCCAGTCTACCTTCCCAGTGGAGTATAAGCTTCACCTTCTGCTAGATTTTCAAAAGTGGTGAAACAAAATATACATTCCCAGAGAGCAAATACTTCTCTGCCTCCTAAGTGGCTGTGTTGTACAAAGCACTGTACACAGGTGCCTGCCCATTAAATGCCTTTTAATGAATCTGGTGCAATACCAGGGCTCACCCAACCAATGCAGAGAGAGCCGATTTCTTAGCCTGTGTTCTAAGATGCGCTGAATTCCCTTAGCACCCTAGGCTACATCTGTGGAAGAGAGAGGGCTAATAGCATCTCCTTTCACTCAAATAGTTTTTCACACCAAATAGCTTTGCTCCAAGGCAAACTATAAAAAAAAAAATTCTTGTTGAAAACATTCTAAAAATAATGATTAATGGGTATACTTAACAGGGTACTGCTGGCATTCATCTCTGTTGTGACGTTGTCTTGAAAGCTTTTGGAGACCTTTATCAGTGTTCATCGAAAGAGATGATCATGAGAAGTGGGTTTCTGGACATCACCTTTTATTTCTTAGGACTGGGTGGTAGACTCTCCAGCCTGGGCAATATAGCGAGACCCCATGCTTAATGAGGGTTCTGTGCCATTGAGATACAACAGTCTGGAAAACATTGCCTGCCTTTCTCTAAACAGAAAATGCCACTATTTTTCCAAGTGCCACGTTCAGAGGCAGGATCAATGTCTATTTCTAAGAGTCAGGCTTGGGTAACAACTCAATATTAAATGCTTGACTGAACAGGGTTCTTTCTAATCAATTGTAGTATACAATCTAAATCCCATTTCTTTTTTTTTTTTTTATTTTTTTGAGACGGAGTCTCGCTCTGTCACCCAGGCCCTGAGTGCAGTGGGCCGGATTCAGCTCCTGAAGCTCCACCTCCCGGGTTTCCGCCTTCTCCTGCTCAGCTCCCAAGTAGCTGAGACTACAAGCGCCCGCACTCAACCGGCTAATTTTTTGTATTTTTTTAGTAGAGATGGGGTAATCACCGTGTTAGCCAGGATGGTCTTTATCTCCTGACCTCGTGATCCGCCCGTCTCGGCCTCCCGAAGTGCTGGGATTACAGGCTTGAGCCACCGCGCCCGGCCCTAAATCCCATTTCTAGGAGTGCAGAGGTAGGAAAAAAAAGAACAAGGTCTCAAATAATCATACTCTGTTTAAGGAAAGAATATGAGGTCTCTGTCAATAAATAGGATTGGATAGCTCAGTAGGACCCCACAACCATGTAACTCTAAGGAAGCTCTGTAAGAACTTGGGGGAACTGCTACTAGGTGACAGAAAGTCTTACTTACAGAAGCTGGAAATCTTGATTTTTCTTTCCAAATGCCTTCTAAAGTAATGGAGAGTTTTCTAAACCACAATTCAATTTCTCATATATAAGTGATTTTATTGAATAAAATGTTTAATTAATTGGCCCACTTACAATCTGTAAGAAAGTTACACCAAATAAGATGCAATTTATTTATTTATTTATTTTAGTGACAGGGTTTCATTATATTGCCCAGGCTGGAGTGCAGTGGCACAAGCATAGCTCCCTGCAGCTTTGAAATTCTGGGCTCAAGTGGTCCTGCCACCTCAGCCTCCCAAGTAGCTGGGACTACAGGCAGGTGCAACTACACCCAGCCAATTTTATCTATTTATTTGTTTGTTTTTGGAGACAGAGTCTTGCTATATTGCTCAGGCTGGTCTCCATCTCCTGGCCTCAGCAATCCTCCTATCTCAGCCTCCCAAGTAGCTGGGACTACAGGCAAGTGCAACCACACCCAGCTAATTTTTTCTATTTATTTATTTGTTTTTGGAGACAGAGTCTCACTATGTTGCCCAGGCTGGTCTCTAACTCTTGGCATCAGCAATCCTCCTGTCTCAGCCTCCCAAGTAGATGGGATTACAGGTGCAAGCCACCATGCCCAAGATACAGTTGTAAAGAAGAAACCAAAAAGAAAAGAAACAGCTAAGCATGCCTGATACCTTCCTAATACTTGACTTTAGCATCTGCTTCCATTGCACTCTGTGGCTCATTGATGGGACTTCTGGGTCTTGAAAAATGGCTCCCCATCCACACCCACCACATTGGTCCTACAGTGACATTCACCAGGCTGCTAAAGTCAGATTCTTGGGTCATAATCTAAGGGTGGCTTTAGAGAAACAGAAACAGATTCTCTCCATGAATGGGACATTCAGACAACGGTGGCACTTTCCATCTGAACAGCAATAGCCATTATACAAATCTTGATTTTACTTGGATAACATCACAGTTATCTTTTTACTGTTGATTTGCAGATTCGGGCCTCTTAGGACATTTTCTCAATGAGTGATCTAATCTGCTTTTAGTGGTTCATTTTAGATGTCAACTTGACTGGGCTATGGGGGTCCCCAGATATTTGGGTAGACATTATTCTGGGTGTGTCTGTGAGGGAGTTTCTGGATGAGATTGACATTTGAATCAATAGACTAAGTAAAACATCTAATATGGATGGGCCTCATCCAGTCAGTTGAAGGTCTAAATAGAACAAAATGCTGAACAAGAGAGAATTCACTGTCTCTGCCTGAAGGTCTTAAGCTGAGTCATTGGTCTTCTCCTGCCCTCAGGCTTGGACTAGAACGTACATCATTGACTCTCCTGGTTCTCAAGCCTTCATACTTGGACTAGAATTTATACTGCCAGCTCTCCTCTTGCAAGCCTTTGGACTCACACTGAAATTCCCACCCTGGTTCTCAGGACTTCAGATTGCTGGTCTTGGGACTTCTCAGCCTTCATAATTGCATGAGACAACTCCTTATAATAAATCTATCTATCTGTCTACCTATCTACCTATCCATCCATCCGTCCCTCTATCCTATTGGTTCTGTTTCTCTGGGGAACCCTGACTTATACACACCTGATGCTCAGGTATGGCTGTATGTTGTTCTCCTCATCACAAGCAAGTAGCACCTATGAAAGGATTTCTTTCTTTAAATTTTAAGTTCAGGGGTACATGTGCAGGCTGTGCAGGTTTATTATGTAGGTTTGAAAAAAGAAAAGTGTGCCATAGTGCTTTGCTGCATAGATCAACCCATCACCTAGGTATTAAGCCCAGCATTCCCTAGCTATTCTTCCTGATGTGCTCCCTCTCCACAATACCCCACTGACAGGCCCCAGCGTGTGATGTTCCCCACCATGTGTCCATGTGTTCTCATCATTCAGCTCCCACTTATAAGTGAGAACATGTGGTGTTTGGTTTTCTGTTCCCGTGTTAGTTTGCTGAAGAGAATGGCTTCCAGCTCCACTCATGTCCTGGCAAAGGACATGATCTTGTGCCTTTTTATGGCTTCATAGTATTCCATGGTGTATATGTACCATGTTTTCTCGATCTAGTCTATCATTGATGGGCATTTGGGTTGATTCCATGTCTTTGCATAGCTTTACCTATGAAAAAGGCTCAGAAGTATTAAAGTAACGTATCTAATGCCCTGGGACAAGTAAGTGGCTGCACTAGAATTCAAACTCAGGTCCACAGAACTGCAAAGCTCAGGGTCCTTCCATACGATACTCATGATATTTCAACTGGTGCACCCCAACTTGCTCTCTCTGAATGGAGAAAGGGCTGACAAAAGAGAACCAGGCAGCAATAGTTTCTGAGACTAAACAAGCCAGTAACATTCAAGATGGAAGTAACAAAATTCAGGTCAAGGCAAGAAACTGAGTCTAAGTGAAGGCTGTCAGGGATTGCAGCAGCAGAGCAAAGAAGGCCAGAAAGAAGCTGATGGTGTCAGCAGCCGGCACCCTAGAAGGGAAGGCAAGGACGAGGCTGGCAGCACAGGGAGTGACATCACCCTGATGTCGAGACAAGGGACTTTCCCAAGACCAGATGCTTTTATTCTCTTCTCACTTTGGTTGCGCCAGTCCTTGGTGAGCCTGGCCTAAAGCCCTGCAGGTGAGGAAAAGGAGAAACAGCTGATGGGCCAGTGTGTGTGGAAGCAGGGAACAGACCCTCTTCTCTGGCAAAGGCATTCCCCTGACATGTGGCACGAGGAGAGACTGTTCCCGATCAAACAGAGTTGGATGGGAATAGCTAGGATGAAACAAACTCTATGCCATCTCTTCACAATCCCCACATGCCGTGGGACGGTTGCAGATCTGGACCTCGGTAGGAGACAGAGAGAGGTCTTCCTGGCTGAGAATTGACACAGAAAGGTCTGTGGCCAGATCCCTGAAGGCAGCAGAGTCCTGAATCCAGATGCAATTCTAACTCACAGGAGTCATGGTAACAAGAACAAGAACACTTAAGAAAACTCTTCACGGCCAAAGACTTGTCACGCATTTCCTCATCTTATCTTCCCAAGAAGCCTGGAATTCTTCCATTTTACAGGTGAGGAGAGGGTGTTCAGAATGGCTAAGTGACTCACCCCCCTTAAGGAGGAGCATGCACTCTTGTCAAAGAATGTCCCAAAGTTGAACAGAAGGTCAGAGTCAAAAGCTTGTGCTCCTCCTACTGCAGCCTGTGGAGGTCTTTTTCCCTAGTCAAGACATCGGAATGTGGGGGACAAGGGAGAGGAAATGGACTCGGCATGCTGTCTATTCCTTGGGAAAGGTTGTATAACACATATGCATGTGCACACACACATGCACACACACACATTCACATGCTCTCTCTCTTTTCTTATATCAAACTTTGCAGGCTTCAAAGTCATTCCAAAATCTTTTTGATTCTTTTTTTTAATTTTTTTGAGACAGGGTCTCCCTCTGTTGCCCAGGCTTGAGTGCAGTGGTGCAACCTCGGCTCACTGCAACTTCCCTTTCCCAAGTTCAAGTGATTCTCCTGCCTCAGCCTCCTGAGTAGCTGGGATTATAGGCGCCTGCCAACACACCCGGTTAATTTTTGTATTTTAAGTAGAGACAGGGTTTCACCATGTTGGCCAGGGTGGTCTCAAACTCTTGACCTCAAGTGGTCCACCAGCCTTGGTCTCCCAAAGTGCTGAGATTACAGGTGTGAGCCACCCGGCCCGGCTCTAGATCTTTCTGTTTTAAATGTGTGTGTTTAAAATGACCACACACATCGCTTTTTCTCCCAGAAGACATGTCTTAAAACCCATTTAAATGGGCTCATGGTTTTTAAACAGGAATATGAAGTCATTTCTTCATATTTTTCTTAAAGGCGGGTTGCTTCATGATCATTGCCCAGAACTAAACATTTTTTCAAGATGGATTTTGTTTTACTTAAAAGAATTATAACTCCATTTAAAAAATTTAGACAATATGATCTAAATTAGTTACATCATATAAGTTATGCAGCGCAGTCTTCATCCAGTATTCCTTAGTGATCTAGTTGAATTCTACCATAGTTAAGGGACTTGGATGAATTCCATAGAAACAGTCTCAGCTAGCATATTTAATCCTCTGATTTTAGGTCGGGAATTGTGGAATCTACCTGTCAAAATGTAAGTTATTTCTGCACACACACTCTTACAAAAACGTAAAGAATTTTTTCCCATACCGTTAACTAAAATGTAGACTATTTAGCACTTTTGCCTATCAATGGGACAAGAATTAGAGGGTGTCACACACACACACACACACACACACACACACACAGAAAATTTATTTCACTAGTTCATCTCAAAGCTTCATGTTTAATCTTAAACAGACTTCATCTTTTAAAAATCAGTTCAATGAAGCTGGTTTTAGGTCCCATACACATTACTAGTCAGTTGTTCTTATCTGCAATTTTACTAATAATACCAGACAGACCCTTCAAAGAAACTCCCAGGGCCTGTCACTCCTAGAAGTTCATCTATTCAACTGCACTGTTCTTGTTCCCAAATGGGTTCTCCGTAACAAACACAGAAGCTGAAAACACGACCGGAAAAAATACCCTGGAAAATGGTTCCCAGCATTCTAATGGGTTACAGACGGGCTGGGAATCTTCCTGCCATTTTTTATTGTTAGCTAGCTTCCTTTCTTCTGTCTCAGGTTTTATTGCTTGTTTTCCTGGTTAGCCTCCTGGATGTTTGAATTAACCCACTGAATCTTTCCTTTGCCATGAAGGTCTCCAGATCACTGAGAGGGTTCTGAGGCTCTTGATTATATTAATATTTCTACACTGTCTGTGACAGGAGCTGTTCCTCTTAGCCAAGCCCAGCAAGATGGTTCAAAAGTATAGTTCTGGAAAGATATTAAACTTACTTTAACAGAATTTTTTTTTGAAATCCCCACAGTTAAAATGATGTCCTTGGAGACCAGGGAAGCTTATCCAGATCAGCCTTATTAGGTCGACTATCAATCAGTGAAGTCAGGCTGCCAGAGGATTATGTTGTTGGGAAAGAAAGTCAGCATGTTAATGGTTCTGCCTGTTTGCAGTGTTAACTGGTTCACAAGACGGAAAAGGATTATGCGCTGACACTTGTGTATCCTTGCTGCACTTGGAATGCGACAGCTCAGATCCAACCAAAATTAACTGCATCAGATGTCACTGATGTGAAAATAAAAATCAACTAAGCCAAACAGCAGAAGAAAAGGTGAATGGAGGAAGTGTATTGTGTCGGGAAGCAAAAGTCTTAAATTCAGTCCTCAGTGGCACCCCCTTCCCCCAGGTCCCTAAGAGAAACTTCCCTGGGTGTTCGTCCAGCCTTCCTTCTCCTGCTGCTTCTGGGAAATGCTCTTCCTTCTCACTCCACCGCATGCTTCTAGTGGCTGCTGTCAATCACAGCACTCAGCCTGCATGTGACCCAAGTCAACCAATCAGAGCCCTGCCCTGGGAATTTTTGACTTTGAGCTAAGAAATGAATCACTATGGTGTGTACTGCAATCTGAGAGCTGCTGACAAGCATGTTCCTGCCACTTATAGAGGAAGCAGGCCTATAGTACCAAAAAGGATGCTGGCCCTGAGAGCCACAGAAATAAGCAAACCAGAAAATTCCATGATTGCCCAGGTCCAATTCCATCATTCCTGAGGCCCAGATCCAACTTTGCCCTTCCATAGTTTGGGAATCACTACATTCCCCTTGACTTGAGTTTCTCTCACTTTCAACAGAAAAGCGCTGGTGGGTGAAAATGCTATAAATTAATCTCTCTAAGTGATGGTGTCTTTGAAGAAACTTTTAAAAGCTTTGTATTACTTGGGATGTCAGTTTCTCTGCTGTCAAAGAAAACTGAAATAACACCGCCTGAGAGTAAGGCATGTAACATTTCAAAGCGAGTTTGCCTCTCTGCTCTGTGAATGTGTCAAGGACTCAAGCCCCTTCAGGAACTACCAGAGTGCTTTCCAAAGAAATAACTGCATGACCAGGTACCTGTTGCTATTTCTTCCTAGCAGAATTTTATCATTGTTGTGGATCAATTGCTATTGTATGTTTCCCATTCTTCCCTTTTTTGAATGGGAGTGTTTATTGGTCATTAACCTGACCCTGCACTACCATTATGTGTTGAGTATAAGGAGGAAACAGATGACTTGTTTATACTGTGTAGAGGAAGCTCATGTAGACATAACGGAGATGACTGTACATCACCCAGAGGTCCTAGGCTTGGAGCTGGGTAACTCCCTGGGACTTCAGGATGGTCTCCCTTGGGGAAGGGCTGGCTGTGGTCTATAAAGGAAGAAGAATATGCATGTGGATGTTTGAGCAGCCAAAATGGGGTAATGTGATGGAGACTGCCAATTGTCCCCCAATATCTCCTCCTTTACCTAAGAGAATGCCCATTTTTTGACTGCATGGACCATTGTAGAATGAAGAGTACATTTCCCAGCCTCCTGGCAGCTGGGAGTGACCATGTGACTAAGTTCTGCTTAATATGATATGACAGAAGTGACTAATTCTCCTACAGGATCATGCCATAAAAGGAACAGGCATGCCCTCCTCTTTCTCTCTCCACCCCTACTGAGAGCTGATATGCAGACTGGGTGGTCAACCATCTTGGACAGTACAAATAAGAATGATGAATACTTTAGGGATGGCAGCCCTAGACGGGAAGATCCTGGGTTCTCAATGTGGTGAAGCCACCCTATCAGCCCTGGACATGACATGGAGAAATAAACTTCTCTCTTATTTAATCCACTATTTATTTATTTGTCTATTTATTTATTTATTTTAGAGAAAAGGTCTTGCTCTGTGACCCAGGCTGGAGTACAGGGATGCTACCATGGCTCATTACAGCCTTCAACTCCTAGGCTCAAGTGATCTTCCTACCTCAGCCTCCCAAGTACCTGGGATTATGAGCGTGAACCACAGCACCCCACTCTAATCTACTTTATATTGGTGGCAGTTAGGGCAGCTGGATATTATTTCCTACTATTGCAAGTACTATGTAAATGCATGTCCTGGTAGGTACTCGACTCAGAACTGAAGTTCCTAGAAGTCAAAGACTAGAAGCACTCAGTTTCTGGCGTGAATGTGAAAAGTGTAGTAAACCCTGGAGAAAGAGTTGAAGGTGTTTATGGCAACTAGCAGTGCCTCTGTCCAGCCCTCCTTCCCCACCTCATGGGGCAGCTGGTACCTGCCTTCCTCCTGGAAGCAGGCCTCTGCCCAGGGCCACCTCATTTTTGCCAGGGGATAAAAGGCACTGGCTGCCTTGGTCTCCCCAAGGCTGTGATGCAATTGAAATGAGCTTCCTCTTGGAGAGCTTATTTTTTTACTTTTTTGTTTTTTTGAGATGGAGTCTCACTCTGTTGCACAGACTGGAGTGCAGTGGTGCAATCTCAGCTCACTGCAACCTCCACTTCCTGGGTTCAAGTGATTCTCCTGACTTAGCCTCCCAAGTAGCTGGGGTTACAGGCACGCACCACCACACCCTGTTAAAATTTTTTGTACTTTTAGTGGAGATGGGATTTCACCAGGTTGGCCAGGCTGGTCTCAAACTCCTGACCTCAAATGATCCACCCATCTCCACCTCCCAAAGTGCTGAGATTACAGGCATGAGCCACCATGCCTGGCTGAGAGCTGGTATTATATAAGGCACAGGTGCGGCTGCTAGGACAAGCAGAATGATAAGGCCTTCGTGCCACTTGTGCCAGGCATGAGTGTGGGCAGTCCTAATAGCAGGACTGACACTTATACCCCAATACCCCTCACCTTGCCCCTTACCCCCAGTGTCCAGCAATTAAAAGGTTAGTATATAACTCCTGGCTAGCAAACCTCCCTGGGAATTTGATTTGAGGCTAAATCTAGTGTCCACTCTTATGTATTGGGCTGTAAGTATGTGAATAATGAAATATTCCAAATCATCTTTGCCTGTACGTGCGGGATGATATTTTCCCACCCACCTTCATAATCAGGCCACCTGAATTGTTACAACCATGTGTCCTCTCTGTTTCCTGCCTATTATTCTGTGTTTCTATTGGAACTGGAGCCCCGTTCAGTCTGGCCTGACATCCTACCACATTCTTGCAAACTATCTTTCTTGCTCATTGGGCCCTGCCACAAATGAAAACAATTCCTAATTCCATTCCCCTACCTGCCAACTTGACACATACAGCCATGCACAGCCCATCCAATGAGAGAGTCTTGACTGACACCTGCCATAACTGCACTCAGGCGTGCTCTGTGGATTGCAGTTTGAGCTGTGCATTCAGAAGACTTGGGCTCAAATCCTACTTCCATCATGTAAAGTAATGAATGTGACCTTGGGAAAATTAACTTTTTTTTTTTTTTTGAGACAGAGTCTCGCTCTATCACCCAGGCAGGAATGCAATGGTGTGATCTTCACTCACTGCGACCTCCAGCTCCCAGGTTCAAGCGATTATTCCACCTCAGCTTCCTGAGGAGCTGGGATTACAGGCACCCGCCATGAGGCCCAGCTAAATCTTGTATTTTTGTTATTTTGTATGTTTCACCATGTTGGCCAGGCTGGTCTTGAACTCCTGACCTCAGGTGATCCACCTGCCTTGGCCTCCCAAAGTGCTGGGATTACAGGCGTGAGCCACCATGCCTGGTCAGGAAAATTAACCTTTCTAAGGCTCAGTACTTTCATCTTCAAAATGAAGAGAATAACACCTGCCTTATAGAGTTGTTCTGAGAGTTGAATGGCATATAGTAAGTATGTAAGAAATTATGGCTGCGTGCAGTGGTGCATGCCTGTAATCCCAGCTCCCCAGGAGGCTGAGGTGGGTGGATCACTTAAGGACAGGAGTTTGAAGCCAGCCAGGCAACGTAATGAAATCCTGTCTCAAAAAAAAGAAAAAAAAGAAAGGCCAGGTGTGGTGTGCATACGTGTAGTCTCACTATGGAAGCTGAGGTGAGAGGATCACTTGAGCTCGGGAGGTTGAGGCTGCAGTGAGCTGTGATCACACCACCACACACCAGCCTGGGCAACAGAGTGAAGCCCTGTCTCTAGGAAAAAGAGAAAGAAGAAATTATTCATTTTGTGGAGCATATATTCAAATAGGGGAATGATACACATTTTAAAGTGTTTTTTCAAGATACTGGCAAAGAAAAAACATTTTTTTTTAAAGAAAGTGTAGCTGACCTGAGCCCCCCTCCACCTGGCCCCCACTCCACGGTCACCGACCTGCTTCTCAGCAGTCAGGCAGCCTCCACGACTGACGTCTTCTCCTCCAGCCATCTGGTCCTGGCCTCTGTCCCTGGTCTACCTGACAGTGATGCCAACCCCCCATGTGAGTGTGCCCAGTGCCACCCACACCATGATGACCTTATTCATGGAAGACCCTCAGTATGTGTTTAAGGAAACAGTGAAGGAGAGAATGAATTAAGTGCAGGGCTGGTATCCAGCATTTTCAAAGATGCACCAAATATCATTTCAAAGCAAAAACCCATCCTGATTGCTGCAGGGAGGGCGCAAAGCTAGTAAGCATGGTGGCCTTCACCAAGGGGTTCTCCATCCTCTGTCCCTCAGTGTCATTGTCAGAAAGGACAGTGTGAGTCAGTGGGTACATCATCTCTTCATCGCCACACTCCCAGTCACATCCTGGGCCTACCAGGAGGGACGATCACGTTTGCTTCTGAGTTCCTGGGGTTGACCTGATGCTAACACTCTGGTGGCCTCTGCAGTAGGCATGAGTCAGTCGAAGCAATCTGTGCTCTGCTCCCCAGGTAGGACTGCCTCCTTCCATCACCCTATGGTGGCCTGTCCCGCCGAGGGGCCAGCCAGCAGGAGAGGAAGGAGGGAACAAGGATGTGCGTTCCACCGTGAGTCCCCCTGCTGGGAAGGAATTCCCAGGCCCTGGCGCAGAAGCTGGCAGCAGCTGCTCCTGCCCTGGGAGCAGCCTAGGCTCTGAGAGCAGAGAAAACTGAGAAAATAGCAGGAGTGGGAAACTTACAACATAGCATAGCACCTGCTCCATGGAATGAGACAGGGCTCCACTCGGCCACCACAGTCTGTCAGCCCTCCACACCACCCTATGGTTTAGAACAAAGACAGGTGTTCAGGTGGCTTTGCTCCAATTATCATCTCAACCTTGCCTTGGGGAGCTGTATAAATAGCTGAAAACATTTCTTCTCTTCTTTTAATTTTTTTAGAGAGAAAGGGTCTCGCTCTGTTGCCCACTCAGGAGTGCAGTGGTACAATCACGGCTCACTGCAGCCTTGACTTCCTGGGCTCAAGTGATCCTCCCCTGTCAGCCTCCCAAGTAGCTGGGACCACAGGTGAGTGCCACCATGCTCGGTTAATATTTTTTACTTTTCTGTAAAGATAAGATCTTATTAGAGCAGGCCAAGCTGATCTCGAAGTCCTGGACTCAAGTAATCTTCCTGCCTTGGCCTCCCAAAGTGCTGAGATCACAGGTGTGACCACTGTGCCTGGCCTCTTTTCCCCTTGCTGTTCTATATTCTCAAGTGTAAATGTCAAGTCCTGAAAAGAATTCTCGTCATTTTACAAAGAGATGATAGCTGGGTGTGCTTATAGTCCCAGCTACTTGGGAGGCTGAGGTGGGAGGATCACTTGAGCTCAGGAGCTCAAAGCTGCAGTGAGCTATGATGGCACCACTGCACTCCAGCCTGCACAACAGAGCAAGACCCTGTCTCTAAAAAAAATTAAAAATTAAAAAAAAAGTTTAACGTGTTACAAAAGAAAGGGGGTAGGAATGAAAATTATGTTAGCGAGGGCTGCAGAGACCCAGGAAAAGTACACAATGTGGTGAAAGAAGGCTGAAGATCGAGATAGATGGAGCAAAGGGAAGAATTAATTCTGGAAGAACAGTTGATGGTTTTACATAACCAGACACACACAGGCCAACAACACCCTGTAGGGCTCACGGGTGCCATAACCCGTCGGCATCTAGCCCTGCTTGTGGCGTCTACAAGAGACACAGATGATTGAATTTAAAATCTGAGTGCATCATGGCAGGGTCAGAAATGTTATCAGAATAGTTCACAATGATTTTTCTCCCATCGTCTTTCCTATTTCATCAGTGGCTCTAAGGACAAGCAAGTGTCTCTGGAGAGGTTCAGACCCATCAGGTGTGTGTCCCTGAGCTGCAGGATTCCCCCATGGATGCTTACTCTCTCCTTGTTACATCTCCATCTGCCCGGCTTTGCTCCTAGCAGAGGAAATGTTCCTGTAGGACTGTGTCCAGCAACCAGGCCCTGGCAATCTGGCCTAGAGGGCAGGCATGGCTGGAGAGCCAACAGGAGATTAGTGTGGCTGTGGAATTGGGGTCTCCCGTGGGCTCTGCTCCCCTTAAGCCCAGCCTGCATTGCAGAATATTCCACAGGCCAAGCAAGTGATAGACCAGAGAAGAAAGGACCATTTATTTCAGTACTTAACTTTCTTCACAGGAGCAGTTGATTAATTGCTGGTGCATATTAGCCTTTTTCTCTGCGTTGTGTTACACAGACTCTTTAAGGATAAGGTGCTCATCCGAGTCATGGTGACTTTTGCACAGTGCAGAGCGGGGTGCCAGGGATATACTGGGATTTAGAGTTTGAGGGTGGACGCACAGGCTTTGAGTCTCTGTTTTTGAGCCTCGTTCCCCATCCTAACCATCCTCTATCTATGAAAATGCAACTTCCATCTGTGGCAAAGGGCCATGAAAGTTAGCCAAAATTTTCCCTGCTGCAGAGCTTCTCTCTGGCCAAATATGACTCAATCGGGTCTTAAGCAAAAGGCCTGGAACGTCTGTCACTTCCAGAGGCCTCATGCCAAGCACAGGATGTGAAAGCTCACTTCTTCCTTCTACTGCCCACTTACACTGCACAAGAGAGATCTCGCCTCCACTCTCGGGTGACCTTCCTCTCAGAAGCACAAAGGCATTAGCTCACTTTGGGCTCAACGTTGCCAGCAGTCACAGATTTCTGCACCATGGTGTCTCCTCTCTTTCCCTGGAGGGAATCCCAAACTTGCTCTCACCTTGGAATATTTTTGGGGCCCTGTGAACTGGATAGGAATGGCAAAAGGACTCAAAGTAGCTGGGCTTCCTGCATTTCCTTCTGAACCTCCTTGCTACCTCTAACTTACACTGGAACGGCAGACATAGAGCCAGGGTGGTGTCTAGCACTAGAAGATGCATAAATGGTTGTTGAAAGTTTTGGTGCAAAGACATAAATTGTCATGGATTATCAAGTGCTCATGAAAGATTGTTAGAGAGCCTTCCCTGCAGGATACCTCCTGGAATCCTGCTAATTGGATTATTCTTGAAGCATGGATAACAACACAGTAAGTATCTTATACTTATTACTTATATATCCATATAGACAAACAACCATTAAAGAATTACTTTCTCATTTCCATTGAACTCAACTAACGTCAATTATATGACTTCTCTACACAAACCTCTATGCCAGCTGCAAAACCAGAATGAGAAGGACAGAGCATCTGTTTTCAGGAAGCACAACTGTATGCAAGGACGAGTTTACCAGGCCAATGGCTTCCTGCTTAGTTAACAGGTCTCAATGCATCTTCATTATGATGAAGATGATGAAGACAGCTGGCTCCAAAGTATGGCACCAGCCTCAGTGTTGGCCTGAGGCTGGCTCTATACTTTGAGTTTCTATGTAACAAACTGTAACCTAACTTAGTAAGTAAACAAACAAAAACCTAGTTTAGGAATATCTTTCTGTTACAAACAGCCAAGCTTCAGCCAATCATAGGCAGCCAACTGATCACCCCATGCCCAAACAAGGTAAATGCCTAGCTGTAGCCAATTAGATGATTTCTCTACTTTGCTTCTATGTTCATCCTACAAAAGCTTGCTGGTCATGCTGCTGAGTGGAGCTCTCTTCTAGTTCTGAATGTTGCCTGATTCCTGAATTGTTCTTCACTCTGTTAAATTTAATTGTCTACCCTGAGCACAGTGGCTCATGCCCACAATTGCAGTGCTTTGGGAGGTTGAGGCAGGAGGATGACTTGAGGCCAGAAGTTCAAGACCAGCCTGGGCAACATATCAAGTTCCTGTCTCTACAAAATAAATACATAAAAATAAAGACAATTAATTGTCTAATTTTTGTTTAACAGACCTAAGTCCTATAACACCCACTAGCATGATTGTTCCTGGAAGTGGGGATGGTGGAGGGAGGCAGGGTCAAGGTTGATTTAGGAAGTGATGTTGCCCTGGGTTCTGAGCGAGGGTTAGGGTTTTCTTAGATACCAGGTATGTATGGTGGGGGTGGGGGTTGTGGGAAGCAGGGCTAAGTGAGAGTGCAGAAGAACAGAATTTTCTGGCAGGGGAGATCATGAGCACAGCCACAGAAGAGTGAAGACACGTGAGTTCTTTAGAAGCAGTGACTAACTTCACGTGCCTGCCTTCAGTGAGAGGTATGTAGGGGATGAGGAGTAGCCACAGGGGTTGGAATGACGCAATGGGCCTCATTAGAAATGGCATTACTTGCCATGCTTGGGAGGTGTCCTAGAAGCAGGTAGGGTTCCCCACCCAACAATTTTATTTATTTCATTTGTTTGTTTGTTGTTGTTTTTTGAAATAAGGTCTCACTCTGTCGCCCAGGCTGGAGTACAGTGGTGTGGTTATATCTCACTGCAGCCCCCAACTCCTGGGCTCAAGGGATTCTCCTGTCTAAGCCTCTGGAGTAGCTGGGACTGCAGGAGTGCACCACTATGCCTGGCTAATTTATTTTTTGCTATATTGCCCAGGCTGGTCTCAAACTCCTGGCCTCAAGCAATCCTCTTGCCTTGGCCTTCCAAATTTCTGGGATTACAGATGTGAGCCAGCAGGTCTGACCAATATTTCATTTTAGAAATTATGTGATTGTATCTGTGTTTCAGAAAAGCTAACTCTAGCAGAGGCATTTATTTCACCCATTTTAAAACTACAAGACATTACGTATCTGCTCTCTTACCTCCTGTGTCAATATATTGATATTGATACAAAAATGGCACCATTACAGGGAAAAATAAGATGCCATCAAGGTTATCAGGTTTTATTAACATGTCTACTTCTTACACACACGAAATACAAAATTCTTGAGATTCATCAAACACTTTCCTATGGGCTTTTAAACGTATCAAGTCAGCAGAGCACAGGTATTGATAGACTAGGAGCTATTAGTAAATCCATCCAAATCTGAATTAATGCAGTTGTATTTCACCCAGATACAGCTTCACAGTCCTTATTATGGTATTTGAGCCACCTGGCTAGTTCCTTCTCCATGGTGTCACTAAGTAATTATGCTCAGAAAAGATTTTAGATCACCTTTCTAAAATAGGAACTCAGGATAGATAATTTACTTCACCCCTTATCTCTAAATCTTAATCCAGTCTAAGTATATTCATATCTCTTTTAAATAGTCTCTTTAGTCTCCTTAAGTTTTCTTTTCTTTTCTTTTTTTTTTTTTTGAGACAGAGTCTCACTCTGTCACCCAGGCTGGAGTGCAGTGGTGCGATCTCGGCTCACTGCAAGCTCCACCTCCCGGGTTCACGCCATTCTCCTGCCTCAGCCTCCCGAGTACCTGGGACCACAGGCGCCGCCACCATGCCTGGCTAATTTTTTGTATTTTTAGTACATACGGGGTTTCACTGTGTTAGCCAGGATGGTCTCGATCTCCTGACCTCATGATCCGCCTGCCTCAGCCTCCCAAAGTGCTGGGATTACAGGCGTGAGCCACCGCGCCCGGCCTTGTCTCCTTAAGCTTTCTAATCTCTTTTTTCAAAAAAATTGCTCCGTTCTGAAAAATGTCTCTCCTGGCAGCACACCTGGCCTTGTGAATTCTGTCCTGGGTTCCTTCCAACTGTGGAGGTTCCACCACCTGGAAACCACAGGACAGGGTAACGCCACCAGGAGCTTGACGTCTTCCAGGTCCCTGAGATACCGAGCCTGTTGGCAGAATCTCCAGAGTGCCATAACACTGGGCTCGCATTCTATTTTACCCACTGGTGTAAGGGTGTCGGAAGCTTTTATTTCTGTCGTACTACATGACATGGTCTAAAATGTTTGAACAGGATTACTGTAAGTGTGGTCCACCCAGAGATTCCCAATGACACAAAAACTGTTCTATTTCAAGATGCACTCACAGCATGATTGGGACAACTTTTTCTTCATTTTAGCCAAATCTTAATCTTGGATCTTCACTAAGTCCAGAAAGGACTTTTCTAGGAGTCATCAGAAGCCAGTAAAAGAGGCTATTGGAGATTCGTGCCCTGCATTTATTTTCCTAGACCTAATATGTGTATTTTTGAAGACGTATTATTCCACCTGGTCATCCAATCTAGGTTTTATTTCTGGTGGTCAGAAGATAATGGTTTGGGAAAGATGCCCTTGACTTGGGTTCCATTCATTTCTCTCAAATCTCAAAGGATGATGATGATGATTATTATTATTATTATTATTATTATTTTACTATGCTTATCACCTTACAGTGGGTTTTGCAACATTATACATAAGTGGAATCATGGTAACAGGTAGCAGTTCCCTTAATCCCTTCAAAACACTTATATGCCAGAGTGAGTGGGTGCCTGTGTGTGTGTGTGTGTGTGTGTGTGTGTGCATATTTACAATTTCTTTTTAATTTCTTTTTTTTTTTTTTGAGACGGAGTCTTACTTTATCACCCAGACTGGAGAGCAGTGGTGCAATCTCAGCTCACTGCAACCTCTGTCTCCAAGGTTCAAGCGATTCTCCTGCCTCAGCCTCCTGAGTAGCTAGCTGGGACTACAGGTGTGCATCACCATGCCTGTGTAATTTTTGTATTTTTAATAAAGACAGGGTTTCGCCATGTTGGCCAGGCTGGTCTTGAACTCCTGACCTCAGGTGATCCATCCACCTCGGCCTCCCAAAGTGCTGGGATTACAAACGTGAGCCATGGCACCCAGTCACAATTATTTTTTTGATACAAGGTCTCATTCTGTGGCCCAGGCTGGAATGATGTAACCACAGTTCATAGCAGCCTTGACCTCCCAAACTCAAGGGATACTCTAGCCTCAGCCTCTCAAGTAGCTGGGACTACAGGTGCACACCACCATGCCCAGCTAAATTTTTAATATTTGTTTTGTAGAGACAAGATCTCGCTATGTTGCCAGGCTGGTCTCAAATCCCTAGGCTCAAGTGATCCTCCTACCTGAGGCTCCTAAAGTGCTGGCATTACAGACACGAAACACCATGCCCAGCTGCAATTTTTTTTTTTTTTTTTTTTTTGAGATGGAGTTTCGCTCTTGTTGCCCAGGCCAGGGTGCAATGGCGTGATCTCGGCTCACTACAACCTCCACCTCGCAGGTTCAAGTGATTCTCCTGTCTCAGCCTCCTAAGTAGCTGGGACTATAAGCACATGCCACCACGCCCAGCTAATTTTGTATTTTTAGTAGAGGAGGGGTTTCACAATGTTGGCCAGGCTGGTCTAGAACTCCTGACCTCAGGTGATCCACCAGCCTCAGCCTCCCAAAGTGCTGGGGTTACAGGTGTGACTCACTGCACCAAACCTGCAATTTTTTAAACCTAAAATCTTATCATTAATAAATCACCCACTTGGAATTAAATGTGTGTGTGTGTGTCTGTGTGTGTGTGTCTGTGTGTCTGTGTGTGTGTCTGTGTGTGTGTGTATGTGTGATTTTGGATGAGTTTTATTTTTAGGTATACCTGTAATAGGCCTACCTGATTAAGTCGTTCTTTCTGCAAGTATCAGAACCCCCTGGACTATTCTTTAAAACTGCAGCTTTCTGGGCCTTTCCCCAAGCCTCCTAAACCAGAAGCTTTGGTGGCAAAGGCCAAACATCTGTGTTTTTAATCAATGCTCTAAGTGATTCTTAAGAACCCTAAAGTCTGACAACCACTGGATTAAATAGTAAGAGTGGCTATCATTATTCTAGCATATGAAGTCTCTCCATAAAATAAATTAATTAATTTTAAAAAAAAAACTAAAAAGAAAACCAAAAAACACCACGGTCTATCAACACTTGGTCTTTCTGTCAATTGAATTCAAAGAAATAGTCTGTTTCCAGAATCATCCACAAAGAAATTTTTTTAGAATAGATTCCATGACAATGACAGGGTGTGATTTTTAAAGTATAATTTATACCAAAAAAGATTCCTAATAATCTTTTGCAGGCATCTCTCCTGCTTCTCCAATTTCTGGGTTTTTTGTTTGTTTGTTTGTTTGTTTGTTTGTTTTGTTTTGTTTTAAGACAGAGTCTCTTTCTGTCACCAGGCTGGAGTTCAGTGGCATGATCTCGGCTCACTGCAACTTCTGCGTCTCAGGTTCAAGTGATTCTCCTGCCTCAGCCTCCCGAGTAGCTGGGACTACAGGCACGCACCACCACACCCAGCTAATTTTTGTATTTTTAGTAGAGATGGGGTTTCACCATTTTGGCCAGGCTGGTCCCCAACTCCTGACCTCAAGTAGTCTGCCTGCCTTGGCCTCCCAAAGTGCTGGGATTACAGGCATAAGCCACCATGACCAGCCCCAATTTTTCTACTTTCAAGGAAAGAAAAAAAGCTATTACAAATCCTTCCTTCTTATGCACTGAAAAACAAAAGTTAAAAAAAAAAAAAAACTTTGGTTATTTGAAGCAATGTGAATGGAGCTATATATTAAATATTATAGCTAGGTGCAATCATAATGGTGTGGTGATATACGTGAATGTCCTTGGACTTAGGAACTACATGAGCCAAAGTATTTAGGCATGAAGTGTCATGACATCTTCAACTTACTTTCAAATAGCTCAGCAAAAAAGCATATATATGTGTATGTTTTTACAGATATGCATATATAGAAACATATACATATAAGTATATGTATACATGCATATGTATGTGTGTGAGAGAGAGAGAAAGCAAACCTGGCTATGGCCAGGTATGGTGGCTCGTGCCTGTAGTCCCAAGACTTTGGGAGGCTGAGTGAGGAGGATCGCTTGAGGCCAGGAGTTTGAGACCAGCCTGGGCAACATAGCAAGACCCTATTTCTACCAAAAAAATAAATAAAATAGCAGGGTGTGATGGAGTGCACCTATATAGTCCCAGCTACTCAGGAGGCTGATGTGGGAGAATCACCTTAAGCCCAGGAGTTCCACTGCACTCCAGCCTGGGCAACACAGCAAGACCCCATCTTACAAAAAAAAAAAATTAGCAGGGTGTGGTGGTACATGCCTGTAGTCCCAGCTACTCGGGAATTTGAGGTGGGAGGATTCCTTGAGCCCAGGAGTTCAAGGCTGCAGTGAGCTATGGTCACACCACTGCACTCCAGCCTGTGCGACAGAGTGAGACCCTATCTCTAAAAAAAAAAAAACAAAAAAGGTAGCTAAATGATGATTGGTAAAACTAGGGTATTTGCTCTGTTTTTTCATCTTTTCTGTAGATTAAATTTTTTTCAATAAAAAGTTGGGGAAAAACAAATCTCTCTGTTTTCCTTGCTGCTCTCTCCCCTACCTCCCCTGTTCATTCCCACATCCCCCACCTTCCAGCTGGTGGTGACCACCACCTGCTTGACTATGTCAGACTCTTTGCCACCACTGGGGGACCCAAGGGTGATGTACTTCCCAGGTTTCCCTTGCAAGCCACAGAAACAAGCAGATGTCTCCCCTGCTGCATCTCCTCCCAGAATCTAATTTTCTTTTTTCTTTTTTTCTTTTTTTTTTTTGAGACGGAGTCTTGCTCTGTCACCCAGGCTGGAGTGCAGTGGTACTATCTCGGCCCACTGCAACCTCCACTCCCCAGGTTCCAAGGATTCTCCTGCTTCAGCCTTCCAAATAGCTGGGATTGCAGTCATGTACCACCATGCCCGGCTAATTTTTGTATTTTTAGTAGAGACGGCGTTTGGACATGTTGGCCAGGCTGTTCTGGTCTCAAATTCCTGACCTCGTGATCCACTCGCCTCGGCTTCCCAAAGTAAAGGGATTACAGGCGTGAGCCACCACGCCTGGCCTGACTAATTTTCTTTCAAGAAATCCTAGCAACTATGAAATTCTCCACTTTGCAAAACATGGGGTGTACTACTCCATGAGCTTCCAACTCACAGTTGACTGAAAAACTCCAGAGTGTTTAGCAATCTCAAGGGCCTAGAGAAATGTAATTCTTCAGACAGCCCAGAACACTCTTGGATCCAATTCCATTTTTAGGTGAATGCATAGAGGGAGCATTGGTATGGTA
Organism: Rhinopithecus bieti; assembly: GCF_001698545.2. NCBI lineage: Eukaryota > Metazoa > Chordata > Mammalia > Primates > Cercopithecidae > Rhinopithecus > Rhinopithecus bieti. Next base: position 789,209 of record NW_016803270.1, on the reverse strand, counting down.
TTTTTGGCCTCAAAGGGCCGTGAGAATGTGCAAGAACAAATATCTTTTATTTGCCACTAAGCCTCCTCATCACTGAAATTCCTTCTCCTCCAACCACTGTTCTATAGTAAAGTATTAGTTCTGGATTCGCTCACACCATTCTTAGCATGAGACTGTTATACAAAAACATGCTTGATCAGCCAGAGAGGAGAGCTTTGACCATGTTCTGGTAAGCCTCTTGGCGTTGGCATCTGCCAGGAGGGGTCCCCAGTCTCCTTGCATTTGCAGCTCTTCAGAGAGCTCATGTGCAATAGGCCCTGAGCCCTCAAAGTCAAGTAGGAAGGTAAGATGCAGCATCCAGCAGCCATTCTGGGGTATTAAGTAAAGCAAGCAGCTGGAATTTTGTAGAGTTTATTTATGCTAAGCAAAGCCTCATTAGCAATTCCATGATAAATGTCACTGGAGTTAAATGCCCTCTGATTATGTGTGAGGTATCAAAAACCAACACCTCAACACAGAACCATGTTGAAGGAGGTGGGTAAGGGGAGGAGGAGGAGGGTGGGAATCCCCCAACAAAGAGAGGAAGCAATAGATGGAACACAGAACTTAGAATAGTCACTGGATCTGAAAAAGACAGACACTCATCTCTTAGCCATACTTTGCAGACAGCATTTCCTATTCCTTAGTTGAAGTGAGAAATCAGAAACTAACCATGGCAAGCCAAATAACTGCCACCCAAAGGTGCGCAGCCCTACTCCGCAGAAGCTGGGACTATTACCTGGCAAAAGGGACTTTGAAGATGTGATCGAATGAAGGCTCTTGAAATGGGGAGATGATCCTACACTGTCGGATGGACTCTGGAATCACAAGCATCCTTTAAGAGGGAGGTAAGGAAGTCAAAAGAGAAAGAAAACCATGTGGTGATAGAAGTGGATTAGAGTGATGCAGCCACGCAGCAGCGAATGCCGGGAGTCTTTAAAACCCGGAAATAGGCCAGGCACGGTGGCTCACATCTGTAATCCCAGCACTTTGGGAAGCCGAAGAGGGCGGATCACCTGAGGGCAGGAGTTTGAGATCAGCCTGCCCAACATGGTGAAACCCCGTCTCTACTAAAAATACAAAAATGAGGCCAGTGTGTGGCAGGCGCCTGTAATCCCAGCTACTTGGGAGGCTGAGGCAGAGAATTGCTTGAACCTAGGAGACAGAGGTTGCAGTGAGCCGAGATCATGCCACTGCACTCCAGCCTGGACAAGAGCAAAACTCCATCTCAAAAAAAAAAAAATTGAAAGAAAGAAAGCGGGTTCTCTCCTGGAATCTTCAGAAGGCATCAGCTCTGCAGACACCTGGATTTTAGAAGTCTGACCTCCAGATCTGTAAGAGAATGCATTTGTGTTGTTGTGAGCCACTAAATTTGTGGTCATTTGTCCTAGCAGCAACAGGAAACTAAGCCACCAACCATGTCCATGTCTATTGCATATGGTTTATTGCATAAGGGCTATGCTAAAGTTAGCTGTCTGGGCATGGGGAATCATGCCTATAATCCCACGGCTTTGAGGGGCTGAAGCAGGATCATCGCTTGAGCCCAGAAGGTTGAGATCACCCTGAGCAACACAGTGAGACCCTGTTTCTACAAAAACGTTTTAAAAAATTAGGCTGGAGTAGTGGCACACACCTCTAGTCCCAGCTACTTGGGAAGCTGAGGTGGAAGGATTGCTTCAGCCCAGGTAGTTGAGGATGCAGTGAGCCATGATTGTGCCGCTACACTCTAGCCAGGGCAATAGAGTGAGACCTCATCTTAAAAAAAAAAAAAAAAAAAAAAAAAGGCAACTTATAGCAAACTGTAGCTCTCATTTCTCAGTGTAACTTCAGTATTTCTCATTAAGCCCCATATTTTGTGTCTTCATAAAATTTTGCATTAATAAATTCTTTCAAGAATTGATGTCAGCTATGGAAGGGTTATCTGGAGGTTGTCAGCCCTGCCCACCATAGCAATCCAGGCAGGCTCTGATGGTGAGAACAGGGAAGGACTACGTCAGTGCTCTCTAATGTGGGCATCGCCATCTTGACTGCAGAGCCTAGTCTTGGGATCTAAGAACTGGGGGGAAACTTGGAGGCAGCTTAATGGGGTGCCAAGGAGGCCAGTAGAAGGCAGTCTGATGTAGCAGAAACACAACACTCATGCATTTGCATCTCAGCTCTGCAATTACCAAGTATAAATTCTGAGCTTCTGTTTAATCTAAAAATCAGAAATAGACCGGGGGTGGTGGCTCACACCTGTAATCCCAGCACTGTGAGAGGCCAAAGTGGGCAGATCACTTGAGGCCAGAAGTTCAAGACCAGACTGGCCAACATGGCAAAACCCTGTCTCTACTAAAAATACAAAAATTAGCTAGGCGTGGTGGTGGGCACCTGTAATCCCAGCTTCTCGGGAGGCTGAGACATGAGAATCCCTTGAACCAGGGAGGCGGAGGTTGCAGTGAGCCGAGATCGCACCACTGCACTCCAGCCTGGGTGACAGAGCAAGACTCAGTCTCAAAAAAATAAAATAATAAAACAAGAAAATAAAAATCAGAAATAGTAATACTTACTGGCCAAGCTCAGTGCCTCACACCTGTAATCTCAGTACTTTGGGAAGCCAAGGTGGGCAGATTGCTTGAGTTCAGGAGTTCAAGACCAGCCTGGGCAACATGGCAAAATCCTATCTCTACAAAAAAATACAAAAATCAAGCAGACATGGTGGTGTGTGCCTGTGGTCCCAGCTCCTTGGGAGGCTGAGGTAGGAGGATCACCTGGGCCTGGGGAGGTTGAGGCTGCAGTGAGCCATGATCACACCACTGTCCTCCAGCCTGGGTTACAGAGTGAGAACCTATGTCAAAAATAATAACAATAGTAGTAATAATACTGACTACCTTTCTTGAGTGGATGAAATTAGATTATGGAAGCAAAATTCCTAACATGGTAACTATCACAGTTACTGTTTGTCAGTAATGGTAAATGGCTTTCCCAAGTCCATACAGAGTGTTTTTGTCCGGAAGAGGATGTTGTCTCTGGTGTTCCTCCATAACACAGTGCATTCTAGGACGCCAAACATGACACCATTTCAGGGTTCGCCAGGCTGCCTTCGACTACCTCAGAGCTCCTGTTCCCCTGGCTTTCTGTCAATTCCATCCTTTTTCTGGCCACCCACGGCTGCTGCCTGGACTGCCCTTAGTTCATTGAGTCAAACATTTGCATGATGCATGCTGAGAGATCTGTGCTGAGAGATTCGAGGGGTCAGGAAGGACTTGGATGAACAAAACAATGCCCCTCCCTCAAGGAAATGATATTTTAGTGGCTAGACAAGAACAAAACAGACATTTGTGATGTAGAATGAGTGAGGAGCCATCCAGGGCAGAGTGAGGTGTCATGACCATGCCCCAGCAGATGAAAGGCTCCCCAAAGAGAGTGCTGAATGAAGTAGAGACCCCTGAGACCCCAGGACCATGACAGATGGTGGAAGGACAAGGAGTGTGTTATATGAGCAAGGAGCAGCGACATCTGGGTCCTGCCTGGACAAGGGCATGCTGTCTGCATGGGTGGAATTTAGGGACACTCTGGACACACTTCCATCCACCCCACTGGGAGTGTGAACAACTTGTCTCAGTCAGAACAGTTCTGCTCCATTCTTTATGGTCAAAACAGAGCACTGAGAAGGGCGAGGCTTACCTGATGCTCAGACACTTCTCTCTTCCTCGACATAGCCAACAAGTCAGTACAGAGCTGATTTTCTTTTTTCTTCATTTTAAAATTGTTTTTAGAAATGGAATCTTGTGCTGTTGCCCTGGCTGGAGTGCAGTGGCACCATCACAGCTCACTGCAGCCCTGAACTCCTGGGTGCAAGTGATTCTCCTGCCTTCACCTTCCAAGTAGCCAGGACTACAGGTGCACACCACCACGCCCAGCTAATTGTGTTTTTTATTTTTTGTAGAGACGGGGTCTCACTATGTTGCCCAGGCTGGTTTCAAACTCCTGGCCTCAAGCGATCCTCTTGCCTCAGCCTCCCAAAGTGCTGAGATTACAGGTGTGAGTCACCACACCCTGCCCAGAGTTGACTTTCACTCTTAGGAAAAGAATAGCTTGAGCTGCTTCTCTTAGTGAAATGATTATAGAGCCAGCAGGTTCCCACTGGTGTGAGGAAAATGCAGAAGAGACATGTTGGTGGCTGGAGGAAGATCCCCAGAAGCCCCTTGGCATATAGAGTTCTGCAGAGCAGGTGTTCCAGTGTCCAGGGGGAGCCTAGCCCCTTGCTGTCCAATTCAGAAAATCTGATAAAATGGCTGGCACAAGCCAGGGGAGGGACCCTGACTGTGGTCTGTGGCTGGAAAAGACCCCGAGGATCCCAACAGGATATTTGCAAGACAGAAAAGGGAGCCAAGCACAGTGGCTCACACATGTAATCCCAGCACTCTGGGAGGCCGAAGCAGAAGCATTGCCTGAGGTCAGGAGTTTGAGACCAGCCTGGCCAACATAGCGAAACCCCGTCTCTACTAAAATACAAAAAATTAACCGGATATGGTGGCAGGCGCCTGTAATCCCAGCTATTCAAGAGGCTAAGGTGCGAGAATTGCTTGAACCCATGAGGCAGGAGTTACAGTGAGAAGAGATCGCACCACTGCACTCCAGCCTGGGCGACAGAGTGGGACTCCATCCCAAAAACAAAACAAAACAAGACAAAAAAAAAAAAAAAAAAAGAGGGAAGGGGGAAGGTCTGTGCTGAGAACTGGGGCTCAGCAGGGGCCAGGCCAGCACGGAGCAGCATTTTGGAGCAAATGCCTGGGAATGTGGGCATGAACGAAAGGGATGGCATTCCTGAAGCCCAGTAAACATGGGATACACAACCGAGACACACTCAGGGGATCCAGGCCAGGCTGTCAAGCAGAAGACAGTTGTCCACCAGGCATCATTGCAGGAACAACTACCTCATTCTGGGCACAGAAGCATCTGTGCTAAACAACCGATCAGGCTCTCAGTTCTTTCTCTGCCTGCTGTTTGGAAGCAGAGCCAAACTTTTTAGAATTTTCATTTTATTTTAAGTTTATATACGTGCAGGACATGCAGATTCGTTACATAGGTAAATGTGTGCCATGGTGGTTTGCCGCACCCATCACCTAGATATTAAGCTCCACATGCATTAGCTATTTATCCTGATGCTCTCCCTCCTCCCCCCGCCAACAGGACCCAGTGTCTGTTATTCCCCCTGGGTCCATGTGTTCTCATTGTTCAGCTCCCATTTATAAGTGAGAACATGCGGTGTTTGGTTTTCTGTTGCTGTGTGAGTTTGCTGAGGATAATGGCTCCCAGCTTCATCCATGTCCCTGCAAAGGACATGATCTCATTCCTTTTTATAGCTGTGTAGTACTTTTTGTAGCTGCATAGTATTCCATGGTATATATGTACCACATTTTCTTTATCCAGTCTATCGTTGATGGGCATTTGTGTTGATTCATGTCTTTGCTATTGTGAATAGTGCTGCAATGAACATACATGTGCATTCATCTTTGTAATAGAATGATTTATATTCCTTTGGGTATACACCTAATAATGAGATTGCTGGGTAAAATGGCATTTCTGGTTTTAGATCTTTGAGGAATCACCACACTGTATTCCACAGTGGTTGAATTAATTTACACTCCCACCAACAGTGTAAAAAGCATTCCAATTTCTCCACAGCCTTACCAGCATCTGCTATTTCTTGACTTTTTAATCATCTCCATTCTGACTGGTATGAGATGGTATCTCATTGTGGTTTTGATTTGCATTTCTCTAACGATCAGTGATATTGAGCCTTTTTCATATGTTTGTTGAGCCAGACTCTTAAGACTCCCTGAACCCCCAAGATCCCTCAATGTTGAAGGTGATGGGAGTGTCTCAAGGAGAAAAACTTAGGCTAAAAGTAGTGGTGGGTTACGCAACTATGTGGAGAAATAGAATAGTGTTTATCACACAAGTACCAGCCGACCAGAAAGATCCTGCCATTCCCATAGGTACTGGTTGTGTGAGTGGAGGTTGCAGCCAGGCCAACATTTACATGTACACCTGCACTGGTGTCATCACTGTGACATGGTGACTTCCTAAGGGACTCTGGGTGTCAAACATGCATGTTCAGCACGAGAGTGACAGCCACCCCAGCTCTGAAATGCTTTCAGAGGAGAATATTGGCGAACAAGCACTTGTTAAACATCTTTAGAATCTTTCCTATAACAGGATCTACGTGGATTCTATTAAATGCCCGGGTAACACCCTCGTCCATTTGTCTCATTTGTATTCAGTCCTAGATAGAGGTCTCCTTCTTCCACGGCTTGTCACATACTATTTTTTAATCAGATAATTTAACATCCAAAACTTCACTGGTGTGGAAGAAAGCAGAGAAATTAAAGGAGACCAGACTAATACCAGTTGGTCTTCTGAAGTTCAAGCCTGAGCACTGAACTGAGCATCTGGCTACATTCTTTGGTGTCTCAAATTCACTGAAGTCAATAACCATCCTTTCTCATGAGCACTCCTCATTTCCAATCTGTCTCCCCAACTGCACAACTTTGTGTGATCAAAGAGGGAAAGATGGCTCCTCAGACGGACCCTCAGAGAAAGATAAGATCAGGCCCACAGGGAGGCCAGCCCTGTGTTCCTTCCACCTTGATGGTCACTGTCAGAGGATGTACAGGGAGTGTGGTGACAATGGCCCAAGGCTACTGACCTAGGGAGCCATGTCTTCCATTTTGAGAGGGAGACACAGGCAGACAGCTGCTCCCGGCGTGTTTGTGTGTATGTAAATATCCACACACTCACTCTGAACTCTGAGAGCTGTCTGGCCATCTGCCACAAATGCAGCATGCGTCCCGATGATGCAGCCCTGTGTCACAGATGGAGATGGGGCAAGCACCATGCACCTCCACCCGGGTCTTAGACCTGGGCACACAGACAATCCCAGAACTGAATTTCAGAGTCTTTGAGGTTTTCCCTTCACATTATTACAATAAATCAAAACCACAATTCGAATGAAGTCTTGTCTTACAGTTCCATTGTTCTAAATTGGGCAAGGAGACCCCAAAGCGTTATTAACAAGACAAGGTTGAAAATGCCCAGACAATAGTGTGTCCAGACACCCTTTCTCTCTCTTATCCAAAGCTGTTCTCCAAACACAGCCAATAACTCTCCCTCTCAGATCCAAATCAACAGCCCATTGAAAAAGTTCCTACTTCAGATCTCGGAGACGAAAGTGAATAGCCAAGTAGAGTCCCAAATAAATCCTATTATTCTTTCTCCCACCCTCCCTCTCTTCTTTCGACCTCAAAGCTTTGCAGTATTAGCTTTTCCATCTTTCACTGGATTCTCAGCACTGCTGCCTTGTTTCCATAGAATCACAGAAGTCAAAGCTAAAAAAGACTTTGCGCATTTCCCTTCACACAAACCCCCAAGGGCAAAATGTTACCCAACTCCCACTCTTAGATCCACAACAGACTTTTCTGCTGGGAGCCAGGCGTAAACATGGAGTCACGCGTGATTATTGAGTTCTGTCATCCACACGAGAAAACAGCAGTGGCAGGAGAAGGCGGCTGCGGGAACACTTTCTCCTTCCAAAAGAGCTTTCATCACTCTACTTAACTTTCCTTTCTGGCTCAAGCTTAGAAGCCTCCAGTTCAGTGTATTTCAAGGCAGTCTTGTGGTCCACTCTATCACCAATAATGCAGCACCTACACAAAGCCAAGGAACACTCAGAGACACAGCTGGGGCAGAAGACAGGCAGACAGGAAATCTCCATGCAACTCAGTCTTGTCTGTGCCACCATGGGACCTTGGGCTCGAGTTGAAGTGCCCACGCCCATGGCAAGCCAGCAGGAAGGCGGTTGTTCAGGAGGTGGCGATCATTCAGAGCATCTACCTTGGAACATCATTTAGTTTTGTTCAGCACCATTCACAGTCCCGCTACATACATGAAGAGATGTAAAGCCACATAATGTTCCATGAAGTGCTTTTGTTGAATGCCTATGTTATCACCCGCCTTTCAGGAGGTGGCTTCTACCCACCTGAACAGCCGGGAGGTCTGAGTGGCCCCAAAGTCCAAGTTTCTCTGTGTTAGTTTCAAATGCCTTACAAGCCGTACCCCCGGCTATCACCAAGAATAAGCCCACAGAAACCTCACTGAGAAAAGGGAGGCTTTCCTCAGTGGAAAGTAGCTTATCTTTGTCTATTTCAAAGTTGGTGCTAATTGTAATTTTTGACTGTTTTTGTCCTCTGATCCGGGAAGATAAAATTCAGTTACCAGCTTTCCCTTCTTTCTCCCAGACCAAAGCGTGCCTACCTCCTGTGCCATTTTGGGAGGGTCTGCTTGGCTAGTTAAGGTGACCAATTAGCTGATAAAGCAGTATTAATAAAGTGTGAAGATTTTTTATGTGCCCCGGTGTGCATTTTAACACCTTCAGTATCTTGATACTAAAAGTGCTGCCTAATGATAAAAGCATAGGGCATTGAAAGCTAACTAGTGAGATAAATATTGAAGAACCCAGTGTAATGATGGTAGATGACCATCGACTACTCGGTGGGGTCCTGTGTTTAGCCTTAACCAATAGAATTGCAATATCAAGTTGATTTTCCCCAAGTCTTCACATGACATCAGTTTCACATCACAAATGGGAATGGTAGGGCTCTAGGTGGTGCACCGGATAGACAGAAAATAGGGACATGATAATGGCCCCAGACCTTTCAACCTATCAGTCAGGCAATGGTGGGCACGTCACATGGCCAAGGACAAGTCTTTTCTGTTGGACCAGCTCACCGGGGCAGCTTGATCCATTGCCCCTGTCAATCAACGGAGTGTGGGTTCACACACAAAGAACAGGTACTTAATCATGAGCTGTCTAATTTCAAAACGATAGTCATTTTCTCTCCACACCAGTCTGAAAACCAGCCCCATTAAGGATCATGATCAGACCATATTGATCACTTCTCTAAGCATCTCTTCAAGGGATTCTCTAGACGCATTTGACTGAGCTGGATTTAATTTAAGCACTTTGCTGTCTGCAAATTCTATCAGTTTAGCCTTGTGAAAATTAGGACATTATGGCTCCAGCTTCCCTAAGGAACTCTGAGCACTGATGTTCTCGATGCCCTGCACTTCCCCTGCTTGGGAATGACCACTCCTCCTTGCCAGGAGACTGAGTTGCTGGCACCTTCTCATCCATCAAGCACGCTGTCTTGCTACCCAGATTTCTCTTCTAAAAAGCAATGGCCTACAGAGTGAAAACTAAGGCCATATGCCCAACACTCTTAACACATCCCATCCAACTCTGAGAAGCAAATTTGCCATTTACAAGGGGAGAAGAATGAAGCCACTTGAAAGAGCCATATCCCCTTCTCATCTAGTTTTTAAAAAATCATTTTGCACAAAGAAATGACAAATGCTTGAAGTGATAGATACCCCAATTACTCTGATGTGATGATTATGCATTCTATGCCTGTCTCAAAATATCACATGTACTCCATAAATATATCCATCTGCTATGTACCCATAAAAAATAAAAATTTTTTTAAAAAATCGTCTTTGATGCCTCCAGAGAAGGTCATTCTGGCCATGTCTGCTGGCCTGATTCTGTGAATCATTGACAGCGGGGCAGAATGGGAACTAGGGATATGCAGAAGATATAGATTTTCAGCCCCTTTACTTTCTTGAAACTATTTCCTCTCGTCGTGTGAATGGAATTTTTAAAACGATATCTAAAACACAGTAGGAAAATAATGTAAATCAAGTGCTAGGAAATTCTTCCCTCCAGACACCATTCAGAAACCAAATTCATTTGAGAGAGGTTCCAGCGGTTTGGAACGGTTGAGAGGCGGATTGTTTTAGCCTTGCTGGATGACATTAAGGCAAGAGATGAGAGTGTGTGGCGGATCAGCACGGAGATCCTGAGCTCAGAGCAGGAACTGTGAGTCAGCCTTGGAGATGCCCACTGCAAACAAGCATTCAGGCTTGAGATGATTTCTGGAGGCGTGTGTAGGTGGATCTCGTGTTTCAGATGCTTTCAGCGTATTTTGTCATCTCATTTGTTCCATGAAGGTTTGTTTAAAAGAAAAAAATCCAGGAAGCTAACGTCAACAACTAAGAGAATTTTGTAAATATCATTCCTCCCACTTCAAGCGACATTGCCTACATCAACGCTCACCCATACGTTGGTAATGCTTTTGAAAGGAATTATGTGACGAGAACAGTCTAAAGTTTCTATTATTGCAGAAAGCTTTTACCAAATATCTACTTTCATTTTACACTTCTGAACACAAGGAACCAGGAGTATGCTTTTAAGTGTAAGCCCTGTTCTGAAATGGATGAGTAACGTTGCCAAGAAACCAAGAAGCTGGTGGGCAGCAAAGCAGAAACGTAATGTGGAATAATGACTTCTGTGCAGTTCCTCACACTTACATAACATATGTCGCTGCATCTATGGGGGGCAAGCATGGATGCTTAAATAGTGCACCCAAAAGGGGTAGAAAACTCTTAAACAACAATAAGAGCAGAGCGTTCCTCTAAGGAAGATATGGTTGACATCAAGAAACAGTCAGAGGCTGGGCATGGTGGCTCACGCCTGTAATCCCAGCATTTTGGGAGTCTGAGGCAGGTGGATCATGAGGTCAGGAGTTCGAGACCAGCCTGGCCAAAATGGTGAAACCCTGTCTCTACTAAAAATACAGAAAATAAAAATAAAATTAGCTTGGCGTGGTGGCAGACACCTGTAATCCCCGCTACTTGCGTGGCTGAAGCAGGAGAATTGCTTGAACTCAGGATGTGGAGTTTACAGTGAGCTAAGATCTCACCATTGCACTCGAGCCTGGGTGACAAGAGTGAAACTCCATCTCAAAAAAAAAAAGAAAGAAAAGAAAAGAAAGGAAAAAAGAAAAGAAAGAAACAGCCAGAGAAAATGAAGAGGCTGAGTGAAATGGTAGGTCTTTTAGGTAACACTTGGATTGAAACGGAGCTATGGTTTTTGTGTGTTTCTTACTTAAAACCAGGGTGTTCTTATTCTTTACCATTGCATTAGCAGGAAGCATTGAAGGTTGTGAAAGTTCTTTTGGTTGGTTTGTTGGTTGGTTGGTGGTTGAGTGGTTGGCTGGTTGGTTGATTGGTTGGCTGGGTGGTTGGTTGGTTGGTTGCTTGGTTGTTGGATTTGGGATACAGAAGCAAAGAAAAGGGAGGAGTAAAAAGAGTAGTCAAAATGCAGTTGCTGAACAGTATGCAGCTAGGAAGGGAACCTCTGCTCCTGGTGTTCCATTCAGAGAAAATAGAGGGTGCTATTTCACCAGGACCACAGCAAGAGCATCACATTGTGGTGCAGAAGTTTCTGTCCCATCCTAAGGATGGAGTTGAAGCCAGCTCAAGTTTGGGACTGATTCAAACTAACTGAGATAATCTTTCCAACTAAGAAAAGACTTGTACTCCAAATTATAAAATGTGATGTGGCTCTTCCTCTTCCTTCCCTTCCCTGAACTATACAGTCTTAGAGCTATCAGGTGGGGTAAGGAAAGGGTTGGAGTGAGAGAGCTGCAGCAGTCCAGAGTGATGAAGAGGCCCAAAAGGATGAGGAGGACATCTGCTCAGAAGGGTCACCTGCAAAGAGCATTAGAGCCCAAGCAGGGAATGAGGGTGTCCTCCCTTGGGGGACAGCAGTAGGGGAATCAGTAGGGGATCACTGTGTTCAGAAGTGTAAAATCAAAGTAGATGTTTGGTAAAAAGCTTTCTGCAATAGGAACTGTTGACTGTTGTCTTCACATAATTCCTTTCAAAAGCATTACCAACATATGGGTGAGCATTGATGTAGGGGTGAGCCTGGGTAGGGTGAGGGGATCTCTGTGTGAGGATGGTTTCAGTAAGCACTGGAAACATATGGAAGAAATGAGCAAATAAGCAAACAAGCAAACAAAAAATAAGAACAATGAGATTCAGGTTTTTCGCTGTCAAAAGAAGGAAGTTATAAATATGTAAAGAAAGGAATTGGAACTGAAAGTATTAATATGATTCCTTGGGATTTTCAAAATAGATGGATAGATAAATTAAATAGACTCTGATATAGATGTAGACATGGGTATAAAGGTAAATGTATGTATATATGCATATGTGTTTATATGTACATACACTGATCCCCTACAAACATATATACCCTGTCACTCTTTGTCCACTGACCGCGTAACATTGCAATAGTAATGGGCACACCCACACCCAGAAGTTGGCCTCTAAACACCCTCCTCTACTGAAAGGAACCAGGGCTTCTTGGGGAAATAGATGATTCCATGGCCAAGGTAGGAAAAGTAAGAATGAGTTGAAACATCTGATTGTTCCAGAAAAGAAGGAAGTGTTCAAATAATAACTGGGGACAATGAGTCACAGAAGCCAAACCTAGGGCATTTAGAGAATCAAAATAATGTTAAAAATGGATCATAACTGATATGGTTTGGATCTGTGTCCCCACCCACATCTCATCTTCAATTATAATCCCCAGTGTTGGAGGTGGGACCTGGTGGGAGGCAACTGGATTTTAGGGGCAGATTCTCATGAATGGTTTAGCACCATCCTCTTGTTGCTGTTCTTGCCATAGTGAGTGAGTTCGCATGAGATCTGGTTGTTTAACAGTGTGTAGCACCTCCCCACCCTCTTGCTCCTTCTCCTGCCACGTAAGATGCTTACTCCTGCTCTGGCTTCTGCCATGATTGGAAGCTTCCTGAGGCTTCCCCAGAAGCAGAAGCCACTATGCTTCCTGTACAGCCTGTGGAACCATGAGCCAATTCAACATCTTTTCTTTGTAAATTTCTCAGTCTCAGGTATTTTTTATAGCAGTGCAAGAGCAGACTAAACAGATTGATACAATAACTTAATAAGTAAAAAAAGAAAAACAGGAATCCATATTGATATAAATATGAATGGATTGAAAGTTTATGGAGCAACAGGATACTGACATAATTCCTAATTCCTCTACTCAAAATGCTTATTAATTACAAAGGGTAAAAGAATAAATGTAATGTGGAGGAGTGTGATAGATGCCATAACCAAGTATCGAAGTCAACCTCACCATTAACAGGACAAATTGGCTGAAGTTGTGTACCTCCTGGTAGGATGCATTAAGAAGAACACAGTATCATCTCGGTGATATTTCTGCCAAAAATATATGATCAAAATCAAATCATGAAAATGCATCAGACAAGGGTCATTCTACATTCGTCTGGCCTGTAGTCTTCAAAAATGTCAAGGTCCTAAAGTCAAGCCAAAACTGAAAAACTGCTCCAGACTGCAAGACTACAGTGACCTGACAACTGAACACAATGCCTGACTCAAGATTCTGTCCTTTTGCTGTCCACACCCTTATTGGGACGACTGGTAAAACTGGAATGAAGTCAGAGGATTCGATTGTAGAAATGTATCTTTTTAAATTTATTTTATTTTGTTTAATTATACTTTAAGTTCTAGGGTACATGTCCACAACATGCAGGTTTGTTACATATGTATACATGTGCCATGTTGGTGTGCTGTATCCATTAACTCATCATTTACATTAGGTATTTCTCCTAATGCTATCCCTCCCCCATCCCCCAACCCCAGGATAGGCCCTGGTGTGTGATGTTCCCTGCCCTGTGTCCAAGTGTTCTCATTGTTCAATTCCCACCTATGAGTGAGAACATGGGGTGTCTGGTTTTCTGTCCTTGCCATAGTTTGCTCAGAATGATGGTTTCCAGCTTCATCCATGTCGCTACGAAGGACATGATCTCATCGTTTTTTATGGCTGTATAGTATTCCATGGTGTATATGTGCCACATTTTCTTAATCCAGTCTATCATTGATGGACATTTGGGTTAGTTCCAAATCTTTGCTATTGTGAATAGTGCCACAATAAACATACGTGTGCGTGTGTCTTTATAGTAGCATGATTTATAATCCTTTGGGTATATACCCAGTAATGGGATCGCTGAGTCAAATAGTAAGAAATGTATCATTTTTAACATCACTACTTTGATGGTTGCATTATGATTATATAGGAGAATGCCCCTGTTTGTAGAAAATACATACTCAAGAATTCAGAAATCAGGTGGGCATGGTGGCTCACGTCTATAATCCCAACACTTTGGGAGGCTAAGGAGGGAGGATTGTTGGAGCCCAGGAGTTTGAGACCACCCTAGGCAACATTGGGAGGCCCCAGCTTTACAAAAAAAATTAAAAATTAGCCAGGCTTGGTGATGGGTGCCTGTAGTCCCAAGTACTTGGGAGGCTGAGGCAAAAGGATTGCTTGAGTCCAGGAGGTCGAAGCTGCAGTGAACTACAATCGCACCATTGCACTCCAGCCTGGGTGACAGAGCAAACCCTGTCTCTAATAATAATAATAATAACACAAAAATCATGGGGCCTTTGGTCGACAACTTAATCTCAAATGGTTCCAGAAAAAAGTAAGTACTGTGTTTACAACTTTTCTGTAATTTCGAGATTGTTTCCAAATTTCTTTTAAAAGAACATTGTAAGGAAAGTGAACTCTACAGGGATTTTGCATAAATTAACACAGCAGTAGGGCTTTCTGGATAGTGATTGTAACCCAACAAGCGTAACAGAATTGTCTTGGGAATTTTTTAAAACATCCAGATACACAGGAAGAATCATCCGAGTTTAACTGCTTTACAAGTGTTAAACTTGTACTGAGTGTGCTCCAGTAAGGAAGTTTGGCGCGGGGTCACAGTGCTGGCCCATGGCTACGTGTGCCTCTTGTTACAAGGCAAGGGAAGTTTCTAAAGAAAGCTGGGCGAATGCCAAGAAACATTTACCACCTCTCCTCCTATTGATATGGTACCAGATTAGCACATAAAGCTGATAACTCCCTTTGTAACCTACATGGTTAACTCTAAAAGTTTCAGTAAGAGTAACAGCAGGTACTCAGTCAGCAGCAGCCATTGTCATCACTGCAGGCCAGAAGCCCCAACAGTGGTGTCCCAAATCCTCACAATGACACTGCAAGCTATGTATCAAGGGAGTTCTAATGACCCACTAAGTGATGAGAACCTGCTCACCTGAGACTCAGAGAGGCTGAGGCTCTTGCTCAAGATCACACAGCCAAGGGGACAGGTGCAGTGGTCCATGCCTGTAATCCTGTAATCTCAACACTTTGGGAGGCCAAAACAGGAGAGTCACTTGAGGCCAGGAGTTCAAGACCAGCCTGGGAAACATAGTGAGACTCCATCTCTACAAAAACAATTAGCCAAGTATGGTGGCATGACTGGGGAGGCTGAGGTGAGAGGATCGCTTGGGCCCAGGAGTTTGAGACTGCAGCGAGCTGTAATTGTGCCACTGCACTCCAGACTTGGTGACAGAGTAAGACCCGATCTCGATCAAGATTAAAAATAAAAAAGGTAACAGCTAGGAATGTTGTTACTCCTTTCTCTTCCTGACTCTGTATGGAGGCTGCATTGCCCTCCCCCCAGGCACTCTTCACTCAACTGAACAAGACCTCTCACCCCTTTGATGATAAAGACCTAGAGGGAAAACATGGAAAGATTTTTGGTGTTTCAAGGATCAGGAAAAAAAATCCCTTCTCTCACCACAGCACCTCTGAATAGGGCAAAGCGACTGCGGTGTCAAGACTGTGTCACTCTTCCAACTTGGGAAGGAGACTGGGGGTTGACCCTTCCCTTCCCTGCTAAGGGGATCACCCACTTTCTCTGTCAAGGATGTGACTGGTAAGCGCAGCTCAACAAAGAAGACTCCAGCACACTGGGAACAAGAGTCTTCCTGCCGTCCCGACCATGTGTGGTGGGAAGAGATGCATGCACCTGTCCCCACCCACCCATGCTAGATGTCCTCTACCTTCTCCCTAACTCCCATAACCAGCCTCATCATCACAGCAAATGAGATTAGGCAACTTTTGTTTGGTTGGTTTTTAGAGAGAGGATCTCACTCCATGGCTCAGGCTGGAATGCAGTGGCACAGTCAGAGCTCACTACAGCCTTGAATGCCTGGGCTCAGGCAATTCTCCCACCTCAGTCTCCCAAGTAGCTGTGACCACAGGCATGCACCACCTGCCCTGGCTAATTTTTAAAATCTTTTTATAGAGATAGGGCCTTGCCTTGCTGCCCAGGCTGGTCTTGCACTTTTGGCCTTAAGCAATCCTCCCATCTTGGCCTCCCAAAGTGCTGAGATTACAGGTGTGAGCCACCACGCCCAGCCTATCCTAGCAATTCTAATGCCTGGACATGCAAGGTCTTTATATCGCCCCTGAGCAGCACAGAATAGCTATGTTAAATTGTTTGCAATTTTGTGAGATGCACTATATTTATAGGAACTCCTAGCAAATTTTCATATGAAAATGTGTATAATTCCTACTGAAATGTATATGAACTGAACACAACTGGATTTCAGCCTCTGTCCTCATGTCTTAATTTGATAAACAAGCAATTACCCTTAACACAAGCAATAGCACTTTGATCAGTTTGAGTGTGGGAAAACTTCCTCAAGTTAGTAAGGGAAACTGATACATGGACATTGTAGGTGATATGAAATGGGCAGAAATGCACAGATTAAGTGGTGGAAAATAGACTCTGTTTCCACAGTTACCTCCAAGCGGTGAATGGACCTCCAGTCCATTCACACATTTCACAATTATTTACCAAGAATCTGCTACATATTGGGCACTGGCCTTTCCTCTGAGTATACAGAGATGAACATGACAAGTTGGGGACCGGTGGAGTCCCTTCCTCAAAGAAGACCAGCTTGGATGAGGAGTCAGGGAAGTCCAGCCAGTTTGTACCAGCGGAGATTCAATTGCTCAGTCAGTCACTCTGAAAACAGTTATGGCTCACACAATGTTCAAAGCTGGTGTCGATGGCTCATTTCTGGCTCTTCCAGCCCCAGTGCCATTCGGCTACTTAGGTTTTTAGGCGACGTGGCCACACACGAGCACGTCCTTTGGCGTATGTAAAAGAGAAGGGTGTGAAACTCTCATCTTTCTTTCAGTCAACAATACAGAAGTCAGGAGCTGACGATTACAAATTCTATCTCAAAGAGGGGCATGGTGTTGCCAGACACCAGCCATGTAAGCTTTGGAGTTGTACAGGGTCACTAATTGAAAATCAGGCAGTCTTGTTTACTCTACAGCAAGCTTGTCCAACCTGTGGCCCACGGGCCGCATGCAGCCCGGGATGGCTTTGTCTGCTGCCCAACACAAATTCATAAACTTTCTTAAAACATTATGAGACTTTTTTTGCAATTTTTCTTTAGCTCATCAGCTATCGCTAGTGTTAGTATATTTTATGTGTGGCCCAAGACAATTTTTCTTCTTCCAATGTGGCCCAGGGAATCCAAAGGATTGGACACTGCTGCTCTATAGGAAAATGCACATCGCCTAAACAGACAGCTTTAAAAAATATCCTGGAAAGGAAAACTAAGAGTGACCCCCCCTTCTGCAGTCTGAAGAGAGTGAAAACCCACCACCAGCTGGTTCCCAGGGCCAATTAGCTGGCCAGCTTGTACCCTGTCTGAGTGCAATGAGGCAGTCTTCAATGAATTCCACTATTTTTATGGCAAAGACAAACTTCTAGAGTTGTCTGGGATTTATTTCAGGCCCTCTTTACGATGGGAAAGTAAAGCCTCCCTATTTGTACAAGCCACTGCGTGTTTACAGAGAGATTCTAAACAGACTGCCAACCGGAGAGCACAGGGCTGGCCTAGTTTTAAAGAGAATCTTAATTAGTAACACCAGCAAAAATCCCATTTGGACCAAAATTTCATGTTCTAAAAGTTTTCATCTCAACTCCCCTAAGGCTTATGGCTGACTCTTTATTTCTGGAACAGTCTAGTGAAGAGGGAGGAAGAGAATCCAAGATCATATATTTATCTCATTGTATCAAAGGAAAAATTTCAGAAGACTCCAAAGTCACAAGTTGGAACACGAGAATGAAACAGTATAAACACTGTTAAAGCCGGGCCTTCCATTTCCTTGAGAAATCTGTCTGTGTTAGCAATGAGTTCACCAAGAGCTTTTCTCCACTTTCTTGGCCAGGCCACAGTCGGGCCTTCAAATTTGGTGCAGGGAAGAGCATCTTCATTTAGAAAACACATGTGTTGGCCAGGCACAGTGGCTCATGCCTGTAATCCCCGCACTTTGGAAGGCTGAGGCAGGCAGATCACTTGAGGTCAGGAGTTCAAGACCAGCCTGGTCAACATGGTGAAACCCCAACTCTACTAAAAATACAAAAATTAGCAGGGCACAGTGGTGCATGCCTGTAATCCCAGCTATTCAGGAGGTTGAGGTGGGAGAATCACTTGAACCCAGGAGGTAAGCATTGCACTGAGCTGAGATCACGCCACTGCACTCCAGCCTGGGTGACAGAACAAGACTCCATCTAAAAAAAAAAAGAAAGAAAGAAAGAAAAAAGAAAATACATCTGCTTTCTTGGTCAGCTTTTCTCTAACATGAAGGCATATGAAGTACCAGGGGATCTTGTTAAAACTCAGGTTTTGATTCAGGAGATCTGGGGCGCATCCTGAGAAGCTACGCTCTTAAGAAGCCCCAAGGTGATGGCTGATAGTCTGGTCCACGGACCACGCTTTGAGTAGCGAGGTTCCAGATGATGATTGTGAGGGTGAAAACTCAACCACATTGCTCAGAAGTGATTCCCAAATAAAGTCAGGAGGAGAATGCGATGCTGGAGAACAGTGATTGGGCTGAGCCGCCTGGAGAGGAAGGCACTCTGGCTCCCAGAGACCTCAGCCTATGCACGGCCTCTGTCAGCCTCTCATGGGAGACGAGACCCAACAAGATGCCACCTGATGCCCAGCAGAACCACTTCCAAAGGCTTGTCCCCATGCTTGTTCAGTGTTGCCCAAATCTTATGCTGCCAAAGGACACAGAATCCCAGGTGTACTTTAGATTTACTAGTCAGAGTCTTGTTTTGGGGACTTTCCTCACTCTTACAAGTTGGCAGACTTGCCTGACCCCCTTTCTGAGCTGAGCTTTTTTTTTTTTTTTTTTTTTTTTTTTTTTTTTGAGGCAGGGTCTCACTTTGTTGCCCAGGCTGGAGTGCAGTGGTGCAATCTCGGCTCACTGCAACCCCTGCCTCCCAAGTACAAGCATTTCTCCTACCTCAACCTCCCGAGTAGTTGGGACTACAGGTGTCTGCCACCATACTCGGCTAATTTTTGTGTTTTTAGTAGAAACAGGGTTTCACCATGTTGGTCAGGCTGGACTCAAACTCCTGACCTCGGGTGATCCACTTGCTTTGGCCTCCCAAAGTGCTGGGATGACAGGCGTGAGTCACCGAGCTCACCACGGAGCTGATCTTGGACAAAGGGACTCAGTCTGTCACCAGTTTAGCAGGGCTTGTTATGAAGAGTCCTCACCTAGGACTTGGGGCTGCTGGGCTCTGTGGTTCTGAGAAGACTTCTGGTATCTTCTTTGTCCTCCACACATCAGTGATTAGTGGGTTGCTACCTGATGAAGCTTTTCGAACAAATATGTTTTCTTAGAGGAAGCAAGCAGTAAGATGAAGGACGTTAATTAAAATATAACCGGGCGTGGGGGAGGAACAAGAAAAATGAAAACAACCATTCATGAGTGTGTTTTTTTGTTTGTTTGTTTTGTTTTGTTTTCATAGAAACAGGGTCTTGCTATGTGGCCCAGGCTGGCCTCTAACTCCTGGGCTCAAGTGATCCTCTCGCCTCAGCTTTCCAAAGTGCTGGGATCATGGGTATGAGCCACTGTACCTGACCATCATCAGTATGTTTGATGGAAGAGTAGAGTGTGAAACTGCCAGTTGAGATTGGCTTGGTGTGCCAATCTACAGTGTGCTATGCAGCCTTCTGCTCTTCTCACACTTTTGGGCCCCCAAAAGATAATCCCAGTTGTGAGAGGGTGGGCCTGCTGTGCAGCTGAAGCTCTTCATTGCATTGCCAATGTGGATGGCTCCTCTCTTGACATCCCAGTTCTTACTAAATCCAAAAACATTCTCGATGTGTGGGAAGGCCTGGTGTGGGGACAAAGGCAGATCCAGGTTTAATGTGAAATGTTCTGAGCACTATAGAACCTGGCTTCTCAAAGTGTGGTCTGAGGACCAGCAGCATTGGAATCACTTGAGAACTTGCTGGAAAAGCAGAATCTCTGGCCCCACCTCCAATCTACTGAATCAGAACCTGCATTTTAGCAAATCATCACGAGACTTTCAAGGGCATTCATCTTTGAGAAACATTGCTGTAGAGTTCCAATGTTTATGGAATCTAACATTTTGGCAACTCTCATTTGAGGCCAATTTGTTTGCTCAAGGATCCAGTCCTGAAATTAAAATGAACTGGCCACATGGCTTGCAATTCCATCCTATAATCTCTAGTCTGGAAAATAAAACTCAAGTACCCTTCTTTCAGATAGATTCTTCTAAAGAAAATGAGCGGATATGTTTGAACATGAATGGAATTCTCAGTTGTCTTTAAAACATTTTCTAGGACAGATTAAAAAAGGTCCACAAATTCTGCTACATGGACCATAGCTGATGGATTGTATTTTACTCCACCTCATGTTACATTTGTGGTATTATACCCAAGTTGCTTAAAGAGTCAAAGCATGGACTTTGTTCTGTGTCACGAGTAACAAGAGTAAGTAGACTTCCTCTTCTGCATGGCTGTCTCCAGTCTCTTACTACAATGATCTTTCTTTCCTGCTAACCATTACTGAAGCATTTCTTCTGTTAGTCATTATCCTGTTCCAAATTATAAATAGAAGTGACTTTCTATTTAGGGGAATGATAAGACAGTTATTTTAAACCAATCATTCTGCTGATAACAATAAAAATTTTCTGACTAAAATAAATAAACTGCCTTCTTAAGGATATAAGATGTAAAGGAATCCATAGCCCTGGGAGGTACACAGGGACAGAGCACTTTTGCCTTGAGAACACCAGCTAATTTGGGAAAATAGGAATTTCATTCTGATCAGTTTGTGATGAAAGAGGGCACAGATCATAGTCCAGAGTTCACAAAGGGTAAAGTGGCTCCAAATAAACTGGCACACAAAAGAGGTACACTCTTAGAATAAGAGCAAACCAAAAGTAACAAATCCTTCTTAAAGATTTGCATCCAGACTCATGTTATATCAAGTTTAACACTTGGTATAAGTGCCTGAGACTGGAAGTAAGCCCAAGCACTTTGCAGAAGCAAACATAAACCCTCTGCAGAGGAAGGGACTTTTAGGCTAGACCTCAAATTATTCCTAAACATAATTTTCAAGTACAATGACTGGCACTCAGTCAAAGATAATGAGGCAAACAGAGAGGCCAGACACCATAAGCAGGAACTAACAGAAGCAAGAGCTTTTGATATTAGAGTTGTCAGACAATAATTATGAGCACAGTGTTCATTATATTAAAAATCGAAAAATGTTATCTAGAATGCAACCTGGGGAGACAAAAAGATAGAAAATATAGAAATAAGATTAAGAGGTATAGAAAACAAACTGAAATATCTGATATACATTTTATTTGATGTCCCAAAAGGAGAAGGAAAAGAAGAGGGAAGAACAAGTATTAGAAGAAATAATAATTTTAAAATTTTAAGAATAATTAAAGATACTAAACTACAGATTTAATGGGTACAGTAAATCTCAAGTAGAGTAAATAAAAAGACTCACACATTCAAAATAGGAATGCTATTAGACTGTTGGTGGGAGTGTAAATTAGTTCAACCATTGTGGAAGACAGTGTGGCAATTCCTCAAAGGTCTAGAACCACAAATACAATTTGACCCAGCAACCCCATTACTGGGTATATACCCAAGGATTATGAATCTTTCTATGATAAAGACACATGCACGCTTATGTTTACTGCGGCATTATTCACAATAGCAAAGACTTGGAACCAACCCAAATGCCCATCAACGATAGAGTGGATAAAGAAAATGTGGCACATATACACCATGGAATACTATGCAGACATAAAAAAGGATGAGTTCACATCCTTTGCAGGGACATGGATAAAGTTGGAAACCATCATTCTTAGCAAACTAACACAAGAACAGAAAACCAAACACCACATGTTCTTACTCATAAGTGGGAGGTGGACAATGAGAACACATGGACACAGGGAGGGGAACATCACACACTGGGGCCTGTTGGGGGGTGGTGGGCTAGGGGAGGGATAGCATTAAGAGAAATACCTAATGTAGATGACGGGTTGAAGAGTGCAGCAAACCACCATGGGACGTGTATACCTATGTAACAAACCTGCACATTCTACACATGTACACCAGAACTTAAAGTATTAAAAAAAAATTACTCACACATCCATACATCATAGTGAAACTATGGAAAACCAAAGTTAAAAAGAGAAAAATCTAAAACAATAAGAGAACAAAAGACTGACTGCTGATTTCTCAAAAGTAACACTAAAAGTTGAAAGTCAATGGAAAAACATCTTTCATGTACTGAAAAAAATTACCTTCAGTGTAGAATTCTACAGCTACTACAATAATCTTCCAAAATATGGGTAAAGGAAAAAATAAAATGTGTCAACAACATACTAGGAGAAGGATCAGGTTTTGTGGGTTTTATATTTTTTTGAATTTCTGATCTGTTATAGACTTGAATTTTTGGTTTATACCTTGTTCAACAAGTCAAGTAAACTGATTATGCACTTGAATATTGCAGCAATGTTAAATTGGTATGCAAATTAGACTCTCATTTTCTGTACTTATGGTGAACTTGTAACAGTTTGCAAACTGACGACCATTCCATGGATCACACTTTCAGTAAAAAGTTTTAAAGGATGCCCTTTAGACAAAGGGAAAGTGATCCCATATGAGTGAGCTGAGATACAAGAAAAAATAAAGAGCCAAGGAAGTGATTGATCTTGTTGAGTTCACACAGGGGCAATATCACAGTTCCTTTTAAATAAAGTAAATCTTGGTTAGCTGAGGTGGCTCATTATAGAAGTTTTATAACCCACCTTTTTACTTGTGGAAGAAAAGTGTTAATCTCATTGCAAAGAGAGAGAGAGAGAAGTTTCCTACTCATTTTAAGATTAATACATGGTGTAATGATACACACACAAACTGTTAGGGCTTATTACATTTCCATGATGATACACGTAACTGTAAAAAATCACTTAAGAAAATTGCCCCAGAAAAACCTGCTAAAACAAATTTTTAAATCAACTATATTTTCTCTTTGATATGATCATGAGTAGCAAGCTGAAACAAACTATGGCTAGAGTGACGTAAGTTATGGAGTTCTCAGGATGAGATCCAATGGAATATGGCAGGATCAGGAGCAATGCTTCTATTTTGATTGCTTTCATAAATAATAATGTGACAGTATAAAAGAAACATTTACTACCCAAGTCTAGTATTCTTCAAAACAAGGAGGGCTTAAAAATAAGATTCTCACTGCTGACTGCAGAGGAACTGATCCTACCAACTAAATCAGAAACTGGCACTCCACTATTTCATGTTCTTTATGTAAGAGTAACAAAAACATATGTATTTGAATCTTGTCATTTCCTCTCCCTGTCTGAACTTATTAATTTATTTTCTTTTATCCTCATACATCATTTTCATTCCCTATTCATCATTAAAACCCATGATATTGTGTGTAATGTGTATATAGTCTCACAAAATACATATTGTTGTTTGGTGCACTAGTATTTTTATGATATATAAATGGTATTGTATTGTACATTTTACAAGTCCAGTGGCACCTTATTTTATCAACTCAAAGTTTCACAGAAGTTAAATTGACTTTTGAAGTCAAATCCATCCCTCCTCCCACGATGGCTTTCCCCTACATCATGTATGATGTCCAGGCTGGATGCCTGGTCTGGCTTTAACACTTGAGTAGTAGGAATCACAGCTTTGTAAGGGGACCAATTCCATAATGAAAAAGTCAAAACTATGAGTGGTCTGATATAATTTGGCTGTGTCCCCACCCAAACCTCATCTTGACTTGTAGCTCCCACAATTCCCATGTGTTGTGGGAGGGACCCCATGGGAGGTAATTGAATCATAGGGGTGGTTCCATCATACTGTTCTCATGGTAGCAAATAAGTGTCACACAATCTGACGGTTTTTATAAGGGGTTTCCCTTTCTGCTTGGCTGTCATTCTCTCTTGCCCTCCACCATGCAAGATGTGGCTTTTACCTTCTGCCATGATTGTGAGGCCTCCCCAGCCACATGGAGCTGTGAGTCCATGAAACCCTATTTCTTTAAGGTTTCTCATGAAACCTTTCTTTTCCTTATAAGTTACAAAGTCTTGGGTATGTCTTTATCAGCAGCATGAAATCAGACTAATACATGGTCTCTTCCTTCCCTGGGGGCAAATGGGCTACCCAAAATGCCACCCATCGTGATGATTCTGCACCAGGACCTGCTGCAGCATTGTGGCACAGTAGACGTCTCACCAGGTGTCATTCTGCCATCTAGTTTTCTGGGCTGAGATTTAGGATTGGCTTTTTCAAGACTTACTACCTGGCCTGATCTTTATCAGAGACCAGGATTGCAACCCCTGCTTTATTTTTTGCTTTCCATTTGCTTGGTAGATCTTCCTCCATCCCTTTATTTTGAGCCTATGTGCGTCTTTGAATGTGAGATGGGTCTCCTGAATACAGCACACTGATGGGTCTTGATTCTTTATCCAATTTCCCAGTCTGTGTCTTTTAATTGGGGCATTTAGCCTATTTACATTTAAGGCTAATATTGTTATATGTGAATTTGATCCTGTCATTATGATGCTAGCTGGTTATTTTGCCTGTTAATTGATGCAGTTTCTTCATAGCATCAATGGTCTTTACAATTTGGCATGTTTTTGCAGTGGTTGTTACCGGTGTTCCTTTCCATGTTTAGTGCTTACTCCAGGAGCTCTTGTAAGGCAGGCCTGGTGGTGACAAAATCCCTCAGCATTTGCTTGTCTGTAAAGGATTTCATTTCTCCTTCACTTATGAAGCTTAGTTAGGCTGGATGTGAAATTCTTATAAATAAATAAAATAAAGGGACAGAGGAAGATCTACCAAGAAAATGGAAAGGGGAAAAAAAAAAAAAAAAAAAAGCAGGGGTTGCAATCCTGGTCTCTGATAAAATAGACTTTAAACCAACAAAGATCAAAAGAGATAAGGCCATTACATAATGGCAAAGGGATCAATTCAACAAGAAGAGTTAACTATCCTAAGTATATATGCACCCAATATAGGAGCACCCAGATTCATAAAGCAAGTTCTTAGAGACCTACAAAGAGACTTACACTCACACACAATAATAATGGGAGACTTTAACACCCCACTGTCAATATTAGAAAGATGAACGAGACAGAATATTAACAAGGATACCCAGGACTAGAACTCAGATCTGGACCAAGTGACCTAATAGACATCTATAGAACTCTCCACCCCAAATCAACAGAATATACATTCTTCTCGGCACCACATCACACTTATTCTAAAATTGACCCCANAAAAAAAAAAAAAAAAAAAAAAAAAAAAAATTCACATAAGATGAAAAAAAAAAAAAAGACCATGAAAATCAAAGTGAAGAAAGAACAAGGGCCCATAAGTATGATGAAGCCAGGAAGCATTAGTACAGAGAAATGAATGCATGAGATAAGGGGTTCATGATTATTAAAGGTGCTTAACTTGAGTAGACTCTGAGCTTCTTAGCGCCCTAAACAAAGAGGGAAACATGACTAGTTACAGGATGTATGCTGTCCTTAAGGTAAAAACATAGCTGTTGTTGGGCTAAAGTATTACTCAGTGTCTTCTGTAGGAGAACCAACAATCCGTGTCAGGACAACAGGTAATGAGTTTTTACCTTAAGGACCCTGACACTGGGACTGTTGGTTCTCCTATAGAAGACAATGAGTAATACTGTAGCCCAAACTCTCATAACACCATGATAAATATAACACTGAGTATTAAATTACCTTTTTAAATATAACATCCCTCAATATAATCCAAAGGTATATAAGGGATTATGATGCCAGAACAACCCCAAGGGATGAAGTACAGCAGAAAATACAAACATCACCTCTCATAATGGAGCTAAGAGAATGCAAATCACCTTTTCTAGTTTGTTTTCTCTGCCTCAATCTCTGCCTTATCCGAGTTGATCCCTTTAATTTGAAGAATTGAGTTGTATTAAATTCAAACTGTTTATATTTATTGAAACTTATTATTTTCTACTTTCTCCCCCAAAAGCGTGTAACATTTCCTTTGTTACGTATTTTGACAAGCGATCTCAAACTTTCTGTATATATTACCTCCCTAACTATAAACTCCTCAAGGGCAATGACAATTTATATATTTCAGTCAACAATAAATGTTAACTAAGAAAGTGATGGCAGGGAAGAAAATATGGCATAAACATAAACGTTGTGATACTATCATGGGTAGCATAACATTCACATTAAAATAGAAAAACAGGGCCGGGCGTGGTGGCTCACGCCCATAATCCCAGCACTTTGGGAGGCCGAGGTGAGCGGATCACGAGGTCAGGAAATCAGGACCATCCTAACACGGTGAAACCCCATCTCTACTAAAAAATACAAAAAATTAGCCGGGCTTGGTGGCAGGCGCCTATAGTTCCAGCTACTCGGGAGGCTGAGGCAGGAAAATGGCATGAACCCAGAGGTGAGGCTTGCAGTGAGCCAGGATCGTGCCACTGCACTCCAGCTT
The DNA here is from genome assembly GCF_001698545.2 of Rhinopithecus bieti. Classification (NCBI taxonomy): domain Eukaryota; kingdom Metazoa; phylum Chordata; class Mammalia; order Primates; family Cercopithecidae; genus Rhinopithecus; species Rhinopithecus bieti. The sequence continues at coordinate 762,542 of NW_016803270.1, read as the reverse complement.
GGGCAACAGAGCAAGACTCCATCTCAAAAATAAATAAATAAATAAATAAATAGGACTCACATTTTTATGATGCTAAGGTACCACTTTTTTTTCTTTAAGAGAGCAGTGTCTCACTCTGTCACCCAGGCTGGAGTACAGTGGCTCAATCAAAGCTCATTGCTGCCTTAAACTCCTTGGCTCAAGCAATCTTCTCTCCTCAGCCTCCCCAGTAGCTGGTACTACAGGTGTGCACCACCACACTAGCCTCAGGATACCACTTAAATACATGTAGAACACCATAAATCTGTTATAGCAGACACCAACACATAAAACCATTTATAAATCATTATTTTGCATATCCAATTATCTTTTTGGTTCTTCTTAAATTGGGTCTTTAATCACTTCTTTCTCTTAAAAATTCTAAGAGGGAAAGTCTGTTTTATTATTTTAAAAATTCTTTCATAATTACTTACAAGAATGTATAATATTGAGGTCAGCCATGGTGGCTCACACCTGTAATCCTAGCACTTTGCGAGGCCGATGTGGGCAGATTGCCTGAGGTCAGGAGTTCAAGACCAGCCTGGCCAACATGGTGAAACCCTGTCTCTACTAAAAATACAAAAATTAGCTGGGTGTGGTGGTAGCAGCCTGTAATCCAGCTACTCGGGAGGCTGAGGCAGGAGAATCACTTGAACCTGGGAGGCGGAGCTTGCAGTGAGCCAAGATGGTGCCACTGCACTCCAGCCTGGGCGACAGAACGAGACTTGCTAAAAAAAATATATATAAAATATTGAATGGGTACCCATTCATTATTAAGTATTATATTATCAGTACCTCACTAGGGTAAGAAAAGCTACTTGCGGTTGTGGCAGACACTGTGTGCACACAGACACTGTGTGCTAACCAGCCTACATTTCTAACACCCTTCTCCCTTGCCTGACTCTACTGAAGAAGTTATCAAAGTTAGAAACTCAATCTCCTAGATTCCTGTATGGCTTAGGGTGGTCACTTGACAGTCTTGGCCGATGGCTACAAGTGGAAGTTTACTATACCCCTTATTTCACTTCCCCCATCTTTTAGCCTGACACCGAAATGCAAGACACCTGCTGGGCACAGTGGCTCATGCCTGCAATCCCAGTACTTTGGGAAACCAAGGTAGGAGGATCGCTTGAGTTCAAGAGTTCTAGACCAGCCTGGGCAACATTGCAAGACCTTGTCTCTACAAAAATATTTAAAAATTAGCAAGACATGTTGGCGCACAACTGTAGTACCAGCTGCTCAGGAGAATTGCTTGAGCCCTGCAGGTTGAGGCTACAGTGAGCTGTGATCACACCATTACACTCCACTCTGGGTGACAGAGCAAGACTGTATCTAAAAAAAAAAAAACTGGAAGTGCCACAGCCATATTGCAACCACAGGTAGGACAAAGGCTTATAACTAGGGATGGGAGAATAGCAAGATTAGAAAGAGCCTGGGTCCATGATAGCATACCTGAGTCATTACAAGCTGTGGATTTCCTACTATGGTGGCCAGCATCTAAGATGGTCCCTTGTGACCCTCAACTGCTGATATTCACACCTTTCAGTAGTCCCCTCCCACAATAAATCAGGGCTGATCTGTATGATCAACAGAATAGAGCAGAAATGAGGATGCGTGACTTTTTTTTTTTTTGAGACAGGGTGCTTCTCTGTTGACTAGGCTGGAGTGCAGTGGCATGATCTCAGCTCACTGCAGCCTTGACCTCTCAGGCTTAAGTAACCCTCCCACCCCAGCCTCCCAAGTAGCTAGGACCACAGGCTTGTGCCACCACAACTGGCTAATTTTTGAATTTTGGAGAGATGGGGTCTCCCTATGTTGCCCAGGTCTTGAACTCCTGGGCGCAAGCAATCCTCCTGCCTCAGCCTTCCAAAGTGCTGAGATTGCAGGCATGAGCCACCATGCTTGGCCAAGGGTGTGTGACTTCTAATGCCGGATTATAAAAGGCATGGCAGCTTCTGCTGTGCTCTCTTGGCTTGCTCACTAGCAGCCACCCTGTGAAGACAGTCAAGCAGTTCTGTACAGAGGCCCATGTGGAGAAAAATAGGCATCCTGCCATCAGTCAGCAGCAACCTGCCAATCATGAAAGTGAGCCACTGTCTCGTACGCACCTGTAGTCCCAGCTACTCAGGAGGCTGAGATGGGCAGATCACCTGAGCCTGGGAGGTAGAGGTTGCAGTGAACCATGATTGCACCACTGCACTCCAGCCTGGGCTACAGAGTGAGACCCTGTATCAAAAAAAGAGAAAGAAAGAAAGAAAAGAAAGAAGAAGAAAAGAAAGAAAGAAAGAAAGAAAGAAAGAAAGAAAGAAAGAAAGAAAGAAAGAAAGAAAGAAAGAAAGAAAGAAAGAGAGAAAGAAAGAAAGAAAGAAAAGAAAGAGAGAGAGAGAGAGAAAGAAGAAGAAAGAAGGAAGGAAGGAAGGAGGGAAAGAAAGAAAGAAGAAAATTAACTCATTCTTTTTGAGGCAGGACCATATTTCCCAGCCCAATGATGTAATACACAACTTAGCAAACTTGTAGAAACAATCTCAATTCTCTCAAAAAAGGAAGGTAAAATATTATAAATATCTGATGAATCTTAAAGGAGAAATATCTGCAGCTTGGTGGAAACAGGGCTGCAGCTCCTGCTTCTCTCGTGGTGAAAGATACAAGGTCAGGTTGTGAAAGGTGTCAAGAAACACGGGGAGACGTGATCACAGAGATGTCTCTTTCATCAGTTTTCTTTCCTAGCTTGACTGTGTGAAGATCTTTTTTCATTTCCGAACCCTTGCATGATTTTTTCCAAGGGCCTAAACAGTGACAACCCACTTGCCGTTTCTAATGAGGTCAAGCAAGGCCATCCTGTGTGTAGTTAAATGTCACTCTCACAAGTATAACCAGAAATATATCCCACCACTGTCTGTACATTGTTGTCGTCAGAGATGCTTCCAGCTCTGTCTTGGTCAGGGGCAGCCCAGTGAGCTATTATTGGAGAGGTAGCTTAGGAAAGGAGCAGGCCCTGGAACTAGGTCTTTTCACACAAGTGGAGCAGGCTCAGGGACACCTCACCAGCTGGACAGATGGGGAGGAAGGAAGGCAGGCTAGCACAAGGCCGAGTTCACAGCAAGGTGGCTCTCCAGCCAGCAGCCAGCATCATTCTCAGCAGGTGAGAAGAGCAAGATGTCACAGAGACTGCTGGATACTTAGCCAGCATCCAGTCTTCCCTTCCTCCGTGACTGCAACATGCCATTCAGTATGGCCATGCGCCCAGGAGAAAGCCTGCACTTCTCTCTGCTCCTGTGGATAGGAGTGGGCAATGAGATGTATGTGCAAATCGTTGAATGGGATTTCTAAGAAAGCTCCTCTATGGCTACTATTCCCTTTTTTCTTGTGTGGAATATGGACCTCATAGCTGCAATTCCTGCAGCCATAATACTGAAGATACCAGAAACATCTTAGAGATAGGAGGAGCTGGGGTCCTCAATGACTCTGTGAAATCAACATGGCTATACTGGATGGCTCACCTTCAAGCTTTCTTTAATGGGAGCAAATGAACACTTCCTCTGTTTGTGCCATGTATTTGGGTCTCTGTGAGCCCAGCAATCCTCACTCACACTATGGACAAAAAGAGGCACAAGAACAGGACATTCAGAGGCCCAGGCAGGGAAGCAGCTGCAGATGCTGGAGAGGAAGGCCAGTAAAGAGTGAGGTTTGAACTGCCACCCCGCGTGCAAGTCAGGGCTCTCCCTCTAACCTCCCAGGGACCTGGGCTGCTGGTCATGTTGTCCAGATGGAATTTTGTCCAGGGAAATGACGACATCCAGGTTCCAAAGTGTGTACACAAAACCAGAACCGAGTTCCAGGAACAAATAAAAACACAATTATGAGGACCAGCTAGGGCCTGATGGCAAAGCTGCATGAGCGGCAAAAGGGATTTGGTGCCAAGTTCTTAAATCCCTCCAGCCTGGAGTCAGGATGGGTGTAGAGAGCCGGGTGGGGGTCAGCATATGGGCAGATGTCTCTTGGCTTCAGTTGTGGCCAAGGGTGAGGGAGAATGCTGAGGAATGGCAAGGCCACAAGAGTAGGCTCCCTCCCTCTCCTCTGGGATGGTGAGGAGCCAGGTCCTCCCAGAGGGGTGAGCCCACAGGATCTCCTCCCATGAGAAGCTCCATCAACCTCTGTCCCCATCAGATTCCATGCCTCAAACAGGGCTGAGACAAAGGAGGGAGACAGCAAGGAGCTCCCTACTGCTCAGGGAGAGTCAGAAGGAGGTCTTGGGGTCAGGAAAGCTGCTGACTATACCAGCTCCTGCTTTTGGGGACACCCATGGAGAATTCTCCATCAGTGGCCCTCCTATAGTTGACTCTTATGGGGATGGGTCCTCCTGAGGGCAGCTGAACGTTTCCTCTGTGTGTGAATTGAGAAGCTGCAGCTGCCCATGATACTAGTCTCTATTAAAATGGTGCTAGAGACCTAGCTCAGTGGATCCTGCCTATAATTCCCAACCCTTTGGGAGGCCAAGGTAGGAGGATCCCTTGAGGCTAGGAGTTCGAGACCAGCCTGGGCAATGTAGTGAGACCTCCATCTATACAAAAATGTTTTTAAAAATTAGCCAGATGCAGTGGTGTGCACTTATATAGTCCCAGCTACTCAAGAGGCTGAGGTGGGAGGATTGCTTGAGCCCAGGAAGTCAAGGCTGCAGTGAGCCATGATTGCACCACTGCACTCTAGCCTGGGTAACAGAGCAAGACTCTGTCTCTAAAAATAAATAAATAATAAAATAAAATTGGTGCTATAAACTGTGTTTGATCCCCCTAAAATTCATACGTTAAATCCTAATCCCCGATATCATGGTATTGGAGGTGGAAGCTTGGGAGGTGATTAGGTCATGAGGGTGGAGTCTTTGTGAATGGGATTAGTGGCCTTATAACAGAGGCCTCAGAGAGCTCCCTTACCCCTCACACCACTTGAGGACACAGAAATGGCCATCTATGAACCAGGAAGCCTGCCCTCACCAGATGCCAAATCTGCAGGCGCCTCGATCTTGGACTTCCCAGTTTCCAGAACTGTGAGAACTAAATTTCTGTGTGTTGTATAAGCCACCTAGTCCATGGTATTTTTGTTATATCAACCCAGAAACCCAGACTTAGAATAGACAAAGACAAACAGCTTAAAGGTGAAGGACATTTATTATTTCCCTTAGCAAGAGGCCTAGAGATAGTTTATTTCAGGTTTGGTTAATTCAGCAGGACAATAAGTCATCCATCGCATCCATGCTTAGTTTACTGACCTCCCCCTTCTGCCTTCTCCAAACTGTCCCAAATGGCTGCCATAGTCTACAGTGCCATATCTACATTAAAGAGGAAAGCCTTTCTCATACTTTCCCTTGTATCTAATTGGCCCGGATTGAGTCATATGACCACTGCAGGAGGGAATGCCAAAATAAATAGGCAGGGCATGTTTTCAAGTCTTTGTGAGAAGTGGCTTCTGCCAGCAAAGCAGCAGGTTGGAAATGGATGTTAGCAGACAATGAGGGGTGCCTATCATTGGGGTTGGCAGGCATTGCTCTGCAAGAGCAGCCTACGCTGAGGTCTTGGGAACTGCCTAGAGCCTTATGTCATGAGAATTTATCTACATACTTAACAAAGATGGCATACTTAACAAATAATTGTTTTTCTTCACCCAATCTTGAAGGAACTTCCATTCAAGGTGTGCTAAACTGTCATTGGCCAAGGGGTGGGCCTGTGGTCTTGGCACTAAGAAGGGATGTCAAGTGTCACAAGCCACTCAAAACTCTTGCATCTGGTTGGGCGCTGTGGCTCATGCCTGTTATCCCAGCACTTTGGGAGGCCAAGGCGGGCAGATTGCTCAAGTTCAGGAGTTTGAGACAAGCCTGGATGACATAGCAAAACCCTGTCTCTACTAAAATACAAAAATTAGCTGGGCATGGTGGCACACACCTGTAGTCCCAGCTACTTGGGAGGCTGAGGTGGGAGGATCACTTGAGCCCGGGAGGCAGAGGTTGTAGTGAGCTAAGATCATGCCACTGCACTCCAGCCTGGGTGACACAGCAAGACCCTGTCTTAAAAAAAAAAAAAAAAAATCTTTCCATCATCCCCCTTCCACGTTTTGCCATTGCCCATTCTGACTAAATTGCTTCCATAAGTCCCTTTTACATAAAAATTGTAGAGCTGCAGTTACAGTAATTGAATGAATTCTTTTCTCCTGATATTTGAATCTCAAAGTAATAAAAATAGAGGAAATGATGAAAGATACAGTATTCAGACTCAGCTGTCCTTTAGGCTCCCTCGTACACATCCTTCCAGATCCCTGGTTGTGCAATTTTTTTTTCTTTTTTTTAGATATGTGAGCCACCCAATATCATTTAAATAACTCCTTTCAAATTAGGGGAAGCAGTGTGGCTGTTGCTTGCAAAGAGCCCTGGCCACTGCAGGTGGAATACAACCTGTGGCACGTGTTTGCAGGGAGGCAGATGGGGGTATAACTCCCGTCTTGTAAAAACACAACTGTAATTCTATCCACTAAACAATTTTAAAAGCCAATTTTGAACTGCTTTTCTTTTACTCAGGCCACACTTTTAACACTGAAATCAGCCCCTCAAGGTGAAAAACAAAACATCTACTTGAGGTCTTATACTAATCGACAGCCTCAACTCAACCTATGCTTACATCTGATTCCTCAGCAAATAGATATGAACCCAATCTTGCAGCTACATGCTAGAAAATTGCCTAGCAAACAATGCATGAACCTTCTCTGTCTCTAAAGTAAAAGAACACATTAATTTTATCAGGGCATTCGGAGCTGGGATTATGCGCCTGCCTCTCTCAATCGCCCCCTAGAGACATAGCCAAACAATGTCTCTCAGTTGTGAAAAGCAAAATAGAAAGCAATTACTATTAGGAATATTAAACTTTACTCTTAGCTTTTAAAATGACACTATAGTCCTTCCTCCAAAGAGTTCTTCAATCAGGTATTCGCTCTGTACTGCAAAAGAAACCAAGGATGCCTCTATTAAGCAGGGATTATGAGATAAGATCCTTAATAGACATCCAGCCCTATTGAAGTAACAATATTTCATTACCCTGCATCAAACTAATGCACCATTATAATGATCTGATCATTAGAATGGTGGTTCATTCAGACTAATAGCCCACAAAATGTCAGCCTATGAAACAAAGCTGAGCTTGGTTATGGGCACAGATAACCCACTGTAGGGCCATATCACAGACTGGGGAGAGAGAATCTTGTGTCTGCAACCACAAATCAATGCCTCCACACCCTGTGAGGAAAATCTGGAAAGATACTTGTGTATTATGACTTGCCTGTTGTGAGAAGTGGCCTGATTGTCACTTGGGCGCTGTGCTATTCTCTTGACATCTGCATGGTATATTATCGTACTATAGCCACTCGACCCAATGTTCAATTAAAAGAGGGTTTCTTAGCAACCAAAACAATATTATTGTGCTGTCAGAGGAAAAACACCAGATTAGCAGAAAATCCCGATTCCAAGTTCTGAATCAGGACTTCCGGCCAAACACATGCTCTGCCCTTGACTCAAAGAGGCCTCCACAGCCAACACTCCCACGAGGTTCTCCTCCTCGGCCACAACAGCATAGCTGGCACCGCGTGGTGCGTGGGTGCCAAGTGAGGCCCCAGCCCCAGTGCTGGGCCTGTAAGTGACCAGGTGGGGGTGTGGGAGGCCCAGAAGGAGCCATCCCAGAAGCACCCGCGGTACATTCACTGCTGCGGTGCAATCTGCGAGGCCCAGCTTGTCCCAGCACCAACCCTGGCCGCCCTGTACGCTCCCTCTTTTGGAGGCACCTCCCTCCTGTGCTGCTCCACATCATTTCAGGGGGTATCACAGGATGTCCTTGGAGCTCTGCTCTTTAAATAGCTTGGATTTCTCCCGTAAGAGCTGGCAGCCTTCCTTAACCCAGGAGAAAGTTGCTGGAGCTACATTTGGGAATGACTCTGTCTGGAAGGACAGACATTGCAGAACCGGGTTCTGTGCACGAGGGCCTGTGGAGGCTCGGGGTGGCCTCTGAGGGGAGGGAACGACTGAGTTGAGTCCCCGTTTCCCTTCCCCCATCTGCCACTCTCAGCTCAGGGTGTGGGGTGCAGAATGAGACAGATGCCTTCGCTCTAGGACTCTTCTCTGAACCCCAAGTTTGGTAAGACGTCCCTCCCAAATGCTGTCACAACAACCTGTGTGTATTCTTGTGAGTTACATTCACTGTAGTAGTAGTAGCACAGACCATGTTATATATTAAAAATGCCCAGAATTTCTGCTTTGTGGGGATGAGACTTTGCTTTATTCACTGCTTAACTCTTACGTGTAACACAATGCCTAACGGGGGTGGGGGGAACATTCAATTCGCTTCACACACAGCACAGGAAGAGTGCGCTGCAGGGGCCACAGTGGTGCCCTTGGCCTCTGAGATTTTAGAATCTAGGAGAAAATGAGGATGAAAGTGCGGAATCCAGGGCTGCAGGGGCTGGCGGAGACGTTCAGCAGGCGGTTGTGTGAGCTCACAAGCTGGGGAAGGGACCAAAGCCTCCAAGTGAGGACCCCTTCCCAGGCAACGCCTCTCCCACCCACCAAGCCCCAGTGTTGGGTGTTGGAGGAAACAAAATGTCTTGCTCTCTTCCCTTAAGATGAGCCCTATAAATGCTGGCTGCTTACATTTTCACCTCTGATGTTTTACATCGCTCTCTGTTAGGCTGCCTTTGAAAATCCCAACTCAAAATATAAAACTTAGCCAGACCTGGTGGCACATGCCTATAATCCCAGCTACTTGGGAGGCGGGGGCAGGAGAATCACTTGAACCAGGGAAGCGGAGGTTGCAGTGAGCAGAGGTTGCAGTGAAGGGAAGTCCTTAAATGATCACATTTTAAGTAACACAGTCCCTCTTCTCAGCCAGGTCACATTGGACTATACATGGACAACTGACCCACAGGCAAGCCAGTCTCTCTACTGATGAATGGCACCTGCATGGAAAAATATAAGATGTGCTAATCAGATTCTCTTTGTGAGAAATCTGAACTGTGAAACTGAATCAAGTGAGCAGCAAGAATTGCATCTGAAAGGGTGTAAAGAAAATGCTCCCAGAACACAGAAAGCGCTGCACATTTATCGAAGGGATGAAATGCACTCTGAGGTAGAGTCATGACCAGCCCATGTTCCAAAGAAGCAGGAACTAAAAGGTACAGACCAGGTGGACAACATGACGGCCCCCTTCCAAACGGCAGCTTGAAACACGCCATATTCTTGATACATGATGCTGCCACTGCCAAGGCTAGTCTTCAAGGTCTTCCTTCCAGGCAAGCAGTGGGTTTTGTTAGGAAGACCCACACGTGGCATATTTTCCTTCGAGGGTGGATTCGCTCTTATCCTGGAGTTATTTATAGCCAAGTCTTAAGCTTACTGTTTGTGAAACAACCAGCTAAAGAATATAAGGAAGTCTGTCCCTGGAATTGAGCATGCAGATCTGGAGATCAGGGGCTTGGACAAGGACATCACTGTGGTCTTCTCAAGAGCCACTATGGGACATTCTGCCACTGTGATTCCCACCAATCCCTTCCGTTCCGCACTGTGTCTAGATATGAAGAAATACAGGAAAATTTCCCAGGAGGATGAGACCCCATAGAAGGCAGATGTTGGGAAACTTGATGAAAAGCTTAATAAAATTTAGAAAATGATGCTTATTGGCAGCAACATCAGCAGGACTATGTCATCCCTTGACATCCCTGCACCCACCTCCATGTTCTGGTCTTGACCCCTGGATTGCAGGCCATCTTTCTGTTACAGTCCTGATTCTTCCTCCAAGGGATGGTTGAGTTACTTTCCCAAACATCTCCAACTTGGGCTGTGGGAACCACAAGCCAAATTTCAAAAGGAACCCTCACCCTGGGAATATGTGATTGCAAACATCGACTTTCCATTTTCTGATTTTTCTGATTTTCTCTGTTAGCAGATTTCCCACTAAGCCTCATCTCTGGAGACACATAGGTACAAACACAAGAGCACAAATCGAACCATAGTTCCGCTAGAAGAAGAAAGCCAGGGAACTGTGGACAGAATACCAAAGACAGCGATACAAGTTGCTTTGGGTGGTTGTGAATAGAGGAAGTGGAACACAGCTCGAGGTTCAGCGCCTGAAAAACTGCAGCCCTGCCAAGTGGCAAACCTAGCCACTGTCTCTTCTGGACAGATGCATCCGGCACTGCAGCGTTTCTTCATCTTCCTTGGTGTTCGCTGCTCCTGATGTTTGGGTCTGAGGCTGAGGGTTGGGATTCAACAGAATAATCACCCCTGTTTTGCAGGCATGTCATGGATACACGGTTACTCTCTCCATCACCACATTTTCAGATGCCTATAGAGAGTGTCAGGAAACATTAGGTGGAAAAGGTTCTGAAGTGAAGGCTGGTCAAAGGGAAATGGCAGGAGAGAGGCTTTATTTGCCTGTCTGGTCTCCTGGCCACTGAAGTCTGATGGTGCCGTTGGATTCAGGACAAAGCAAGGGTCTGGCGAGGCTAAAGGAGAAAATGCATGCCAGGCAGGCTCTGGGACACCGTGTGAGCTGTTTTCTGCAATCCTCCTCCCTGCCAGATGCACGCATTTGAGAAGGGTTTGGGTCCCGTGAGGTGGATGAAATTCAAATCTCTCGTGGGAAAAAATGATAAAGGAGCAATGTCTATAGTTCACCACCTTCCCAGGAAGAATTGTTCAACAAAAGCTGCAATCTGGGCTCCACACTAGAAGACCGTATCATCACCAGAGGTCTCAGCGTGGCCTCACAGCACCAGCTACCACTGAGGCTGCTCTTATTCTAAACTTGTCCAAATGGAGCTGAGAGAAAAGCAGGTGACCTGGTGGCCCCAGAAGTGGAGGATGGTTGGGAGCTTCTGTAACTGAATGACCAAGTCTCTGAGCTCTCAGAACCTTGACTTCCTTCACTCTCAATGTCAGATTTAAAAGATACACCTTCTATGAGGACGTGGAACTGGAACTCCCATACACCGCTGGTGGGGATGTAAAGTGGCACAACTGCTTTGGAAACAGCTTGGCAATTTCTTAAAAAGGTAAACATACACCGACCGTGAGACTCAGCTGTTCTACTCCTAGATATTTGCCCAAAGGAAAGAAAGTTCCTTCCATACAAAGGCTTGTACGTGAATGTTCGTAGCAGCTTGATTTGTAATAACCCAAACCTGGAAACCTCCCAGAGGTCCACCAACAGTAGATAAATAAATTATGGGGCCGGGCAGGGTGGCTTATGCCTGCAATCCCAGCACTTTGGGAGCCCAATGTGGGCCGATCACCTGAGGACAGGAGTTCAAGACCAGCCTGGCCAACATGATGAAAAACCCTGTCTTTATTAAAAATAGAAAAATTAGCCAGGTGTGGTGGCATGTGCCTGTAATCCCAGCTACTTGGGAGGCTGAGGTAGGAAAATCACTTGAACCAGGGAGGAGGAGGTTGCAGTGAGCCAATATTGAGCCACTGCACTCCAGCCTGGGTGACAGTGTGAGACTCTGTCTTAAAAAAATAATGAATAAATAAATAAATTATGGTATATCCATGCAGTGGAATAACAGTTAAGGAAAGAAAGAGCCATTGATATGATATGGAAGAATCTCAAAATAATTATGCTGAATGGAAAAAGCCAGATCCCCCAAAAAAGTGCGTACTATATACTTTTGCTTATGTAAAGTACTAGGAATTGGGCTGGGTGTGGTGGCTCATGCCTACAATGCCAGCACTTTAGGGGACTGAGGCAGGAGGATTGCTTGAGGCCAGGAGTTCAAGACCAGCCTGGGCAATAGCAAGACCCCATCTCTTTAAACAAAAATACTTAATTATATTTAAAAATAAAGTTCTTAACATGGACACAGGGAAGGGAACATCATACACTGGAGGCCTGTTTGGGGTTGGGAGGCAAGGGGAGGGAAAGCATTAGGACAAATGCCTAATGCATGTGGGGTTTAAAACCTAGATGACGAGTTGATGGGTGCAGCAAACCACCATGGCACAGGTATACCTATATAACAAACCTGCATGTTCTGCACATGTATCCCAGAACTTAAAGTATAATAAAAAATAAAAAATAAAATAAAATAAAATACAAGTTGAAATTTAAAAAATAAAAAAAAATAAAGTTCTAGAAGGTGAAGGCTGATCATATTGACAGAGAGCTTACCAGTGGATGCCTGGGGATGGGGTGAATGCCAAAGAAGCATTACAAAGGAGCACAAGGAAACTCTGGTCGTAAGGGATGTGTCCATTTTCTTTACTGCGATGGTGATTTCACAGGTGCATACACATGTCACAACTTACCAATTACAGCCTTCAAACCTGTGCAGTTTATTATACATTAGTTGTACCTCAGTAAAGCTGTTTTTAAACATATGCGTCTTTCACACTCTTCCTGGAACTGCCTCCTGTTTATCCTTAAGACTCAACTTCAGCATGTGTCACCTTCCCAAGGAAGGGTTCTTGGCCACGGCTCCTTCACTCTCTCCCATGTTCACTCTGCTTAGGCCTCCTCTATGCTCACCTGTTTCTCTGTAATAACATTTATTAGAGTGTTCTCTAATGAATGATTGGCATGATAAAGATGAAGGACAGGGCTTCATCTTTTAGATGTATCTTTGGAACCGCCATAGGGCGAGGCATATAGATGCTCAGCAAGTATTTGTTGAATGAATGAGTAAATAAAACAATTTTATAATGCAGGAACAGAAAATCAAACACTGCATGTTCTCACATATTAGTGGGAGTTAAATGGTATGAACTTATGAACACAAAGAAGGAAAGAACAGACACTGGGGTCCACTGGACGCAGGGGGTTGGGAGGATGGAGAGGAGCAGAAAAGATAACTATTCCATACTGGGCTTAATACCTGGGTGACAAAATAATCTGTATAACAAATCCCCAGGACACAAGTTTGCCTGCATAATAAACCTTCACATGTACCCCCGAACTTAAAATAAAAGTTAAAAAGAAGAATTTCAAAGTATTTAGTTTGAATCTTCTAAAACACTAGACACTTCCTTTGGGACAAAATATATGCTTAACATTCAATAAACAATGGATGGATGGATGGATGGATGGATGGATGGATGGATGGATGGATGGATAAATGGATGGATAAATGGATGGAATGATGGATGGATGGATGGATGGACGGATGGATGGATGGATGCATGCATGAATAGTTGGGGATCTAACAGCCTAACCATACCTCAGCCTGAACCATCTGAGGCCAGGAGTTGAAGACCAGGCTCTATTTCCTTATGACCTAGAGTTAGCTTCTGAAATTTCCTTTTGAACCCTTCCCAATAACCACAGTGCCCCCAGGCCAGCAGCCCAGATGCCCTGCTTCCTCCACATCAGGCATCCCTAGGCTCAGTCCACTCCAGAGCCCTGGCTCAACCTGTTGTGACATCAGGACTTTTGCCAGGCCTTTCCACATCAATACTTCACCTTTAGAATGTTCTACTTTGTCATGGTGCTGAGTGGGGAAAATTTATTCCAGTCGGATGCTTTCTTTTCTTTCTAATAAACACCAATTTCCCAAATTATAATTAAAAGAAAAATATTAGAGCACAAATAGCATTATAACATTGAATTGTTGTATTTGGTGGACTTTCCTCTCTAAATCCACATCAATAGGCAATTTAACAATAGGAGAAATCTCAATGGGAGTTCAGCAGATGAAATTAACACAGTGCACAGCTCTGGACTGAAATATTTCTTTGCCCATGTAATTGCTTGCAGCCACCCTTGTGTAAAAGCCCCCATCAGATTACAGGATTTGTTGTATGTAAATTGAAGACTAAATGGTTGGTAGCACCTTTCAGCTCTGCAATGCTGGAAATGAGTTTTTTAATAGGAAATTAGATTAGTAATATTTTAGTCGACAAAAATGTGGAAAAATTCTGCATAAAGATGAGAAAATTATTCATGCAAAGAGACTTTTAGAATCAAGAGTGAACAACTGTTGAAATTCACAAATGGTTACTCAAAAGAATTTCTCTACTCTTCTCCTGGTCAAAGTCCAGGGCAAGAAAGAAAATGATTTTCTTCATACCTTTATCACAGGATTCCACCACAATTAATAGTGCAGATAATGACAGTACAGTCCCTTTTTCTACAGCTCCCTACAGTTTGTGTGTAATCTGGAAGTTTAAATCGGTCGCAGGGTAATTACTTTGCCTTCTGCAGCCTAATGCACTGGTGTGGGCAGGGATGGCTCCTTAGAAAGTTGGTATGTTCTGGAAGCCTGGAAGGTGGGAAGTGGAGGCTATGGGGAGGGCATGGGCTGGGGCAGACAGAGTAGAATCTGGGTGTCTGACCTTCCTTTTTCTAGCCAATGCACCTGGCTGGGTTCTAGGAACTAGGGCTAGGCAGGCCTTACTGTGATTCTAGGCCAAAAGTAACATCGAACTGGATCTTTCTGTCTCACCCCAGGAAAACTAGGCTTGGGAACCCAGTACAAGGCACAGTCCCAGACAGAGCAGTACTTACGGGCCAGGTCACAGAGGCCTCACGTGCCATACTAAGGGGGCGCACTGGAGGGTTCTTTTTCAGGGACAGCACTCAGAAGAATCCCTTGAGTAAGGATCATGGTTAATGGAGTGTGAAACTTGTACAGTTAGGGGATGGCTCTTTAGGAAAGGAGTATAAAATTATGAATACATGGCCAGGCACAGTGGCTCACGCCTGTAATCCCAGCACTTTGGGAGGCCAAGGCAGGCGGATCACTTGAGGTCAGGAGTTCAAGACCAGCCTGGCCAACATAGTAAAACCCTGTCTCTACTAAAAATACAAAATTAGCCAGATGTGGTGACACACGCCTGTAGTCCCAGCTACTTGGGAGGCTGGGACGGGAGAATCACTTGAACCCAGGAGGCAGAAGTTGCAGTCAGCTGAGATTGTGCCATTGCACTCCCGCCTGGGCAACAAAGTGAGACTCTGTCTGAAAAATATAAAAAAGAAAAGAAAAGGAAAAGAAAAGAGAAAAGAAAATTATGAATACTCCATCAGGCACAAGGTCTTGGAAGGCACTCTGGAACTTAAGCTTCCTGAGTTACCCTGAGAATCCACCTCTGCCCACGAGACAAACTGCAAAGATGACGGGAACATTGTATGAAGCTGCGACCCAGGCCTGGGGAGAAAATCACGCCAAGAGGTGAGTGGTTTTGCTTCCCCGAGGTTGGATAATGTGGAGAAAGCAGGCAGTGGGCCGGTGTCTGGGGCTGGTCCCCGGAAAGGAACCTAAAACCGGCTGGAGATGGCCCATTAAGCCCTCCTCCACCAGAAGCAGGGACGATGTTGTGTGCGCCGCCCATAGGTGCGGGCCTTCTAAGAACCGAGCTGCTCCTTCAAAATGGACACTCACAGACCTGTGATGGCTGGAATCAAGTGCCCAGGGAACCCCGACACGGGGCTTCTGGCTCCCTCCTGCTTCACTGGGGCAGCTCTCCAGGGATGGCTCTATCCTGTGCCTAAGGCTGGAGTGCCTGAGAGGGAGAAGGGCCTGGGGAAGCAGCTCAGGTGAGAGGGAAATTTAGCAGCCAGAGCCATTGAGAAGTCGTGCCAGCCACTCCACACAGACAGTCCTCAGATTGCCCCGGTTCCATGTCTGTCTTGTCACAGTGGAGAGCACTGACTCTAGGAAGAGCCAGGCTGCCTAGGCTGGAATTCTGGCTCAACCACTCATTAGCTGTGTGACTTCGGACAAATAACAGGCCTCTCTGTGCTTGGGTACAGCACATCTGTAACCTGGGTACTGTATTAGCAGCTACCTCCTAGGGTTGTTGTGCATTAATGTCCATAAAGCATTTAGGACAGGGTCATCATAAATAGAAGCAATTACTATTCTTATCTGTTCCCTTTTAAATGACGATTATGCAGACCAGTGGATCTCCAGTGTGGTGTACCATAGCATCACCCGGCAACACTTTTTAAAGTAAACCTTTTTTGAAATATAACGAGCAAATGGGAAAAAAAATAAACAAATCATAACTTTGCAGCTTAACACATTTTCTCAAAAGTACCTACCATCCATGAACAGAACACGGCTGCACATGAAGTGCTTTCATAAATGCAGATTATCCTGCCTCTTTCTAGAATTTCTGATGATGGAAAATGGTCTTAGAATTCCCAGCACCAGGCTGAGCATGGTGGCTCATGCCTGTAATCCCAGCACTTTGGGAGGCCAAGGTGGGTGGATCACTTGAGGTCAGGAGTTCAAGACCAGCCTGGCCAACATGGAGAAACCCCATCTCTACCAGAAATGCAAACAATTAGCCAGGTGTGGTGGTATGTGCCTGTGGTCCCAGCTACTTGGGAGGCTGAGGTGGGAGGATTGCTTGAGCCTGGGAGGTGGAGGTTGCAGTGAGCTGAGATTGTGCCACTGCACTCCAGCCTGGGCGACAGATTGAGGTCCCATCTCAAAAAAAAAAACAACAAAAAAAGAATTCCTTGCACCAGGAGGCATGATGGGGAGGCATTTAGAAGCAGCCTACAACAGGTGTCTTTCCTAAGTTGAACACTTCTTCCCTTCTAAGCCACATCCTATAGGAAGAGAGGGGTGAGTCCTGGGTACCTGGGGACTGCACCAGGTCAGGTGCCCTCCCTCCCAGCTCAGTCTGCCACCTGGGGGTCCTGCCGGCCAGGTGATGGGCAAAGCACAGTGCTAGGCACTGCCTTTGCAGTGGGCAATTTACTTAACCTGTCTTAGAGACTCAGCCTCTGCAATATGAAGATAAAGTACACCTTGCAGGTGCTGTGAGTAGCAAGTGCGTTGGCATCTGCATCACACCTAGTCAATAACTAGTACTCAATTTCATTTCCATCACCCCATGCTTTGAGATATCTCTTGACCCTCTGCAAGAAAGCATCATCCATCCTGGCCTCTTCCCTAAAAATTTCTGGCTCTTCCAGGTCCCGTCACCCCCTGAGACTCTTCTTTTTTTTTTTTTCTTGAGACGGAGTCTCGCTCTGCCGCCCAGACTGGAGTGCAGTGGCGCGATCTCAGTTCACTGCAAGCTCCACCTCCCGGGTTCACGCCATTCTCCTGCCTCAGCCTCCCGAGTAGCTGGGACTACAGGCGCCCGCCACTACGCCTGGCTAATTTTTTGTGTTTTTAGTAGAGACGGGGTTTCACCGTGTTAGCCAGGATGGTCTCGATCTCCTGACCTCATGATCTTCCTGCCTCGGCCTCCCAAAGTGCTGGGATTACAGGCATGAGCCACAGCACCCGGCCGGAGTCTCTTCTTTGTGGCTTTCCTCTCTGATCTCTCTTTCATCTTGGAACCCACTACTCACTACCTTTCCACATCTAACTCTGGAGTCCAGTCAATTTAGCATTTTAATGAATATGGTCTTCTATTTTGGCTAACTTTTCCTAATTCTTTCATGTTGCAAATGAATTCTCCTCCTAAACAGTTGGCTGTTTGAAGGTAGGGGCTGTGCCCAATTTTTTTTTTTTTTTTTTTTTTCATATTTGGCACTGTGTTTATCCCATGGTACCTGCTCAACACTTGCTGAGTTGATTTTAATTAGTTCTCATCCCTTGATCAGAAGGAAATTGATTGCATCATGTTGTCTTTCTGTGCCACTGTTAGGCAGGGCTTCCAGGATTGACAAGTTGACAATTTCCCAAAGACTCTGGACTGGCTTTAAATTAATTCGTGAGTCAAGAACATTTCAGGGAAGCCTGCATGTGGGAAGCACTGAGGGGTAGATGAAGAAAGAAAGTGCGGTCTTCGTCCCTCAGAAGTTGACATTTATTAGTGAGCCCAATAAAGCGTGAACACACAAAAGAGTTTCCAATGAAGAACCAAACACCAGTGCTCCATGGGAACCAGTGCTCCATGGGAAGCTGGACATGTCACCAAAGAGCCCTGTGTGTCAAGAAACCATGAGGCTGGAGCAGCCAGGGAGAGTTTTATAGAAAGGAAATAGAAATTTAGGATGGCATGGTGTCTCATGCCTATAATCCCAGCACTTTGGGAGGCCGAGGCGGGCGGATCACTTGAGGTCAGCTGTTTAAGAAACTGGGTTGGGGCCGGGCGTGGTGGCTCACTCCTGTAATCCCAGCACTTTGGGAAGCTGAGGCAGGCGGATCACGAGGTCAAGAGATCAAAACCATCCTAGCTAACACAGTGAAACCCCTCTCTACTAAAAATACAAAAAATTAGCCAGGTATGGTGGCACGCGCCTGAAGTCCCGGCTACTTGGGAGGCTGAGGCAGGACAATCGCTTGAACATGGGAGGCGGAGGTTGCAGTGCCTGAGCCGAGATTGCACCACTGCACTCCAGCCTGGGCGACAGAGAGAGACTCTGTCACAAAAAAAAAAAAAAAAAAGAAAGAAAGAAAAAAGAAATTGGGTTGGACATTGAGGGGTGAGTAGCATTCAGGCAAGCAAAATGGCTGGAGACGGGGAGACATTTCAGTCCGGAGTAATGGCGTGGACCCAGGAATCAGGCAGAAACGCAGGATGTGATTTGACAGATGGGGAAATTCAGGGATGGGACGTGATGAGAGAAAAGGCTGGGATGGTTAAGTCTGGCTTGTAGAGAGCCTTAAAGCCAAGCTAAGGAAGTTGGATATTTCATCATAGACCATGAAAATCAATGAGACTCTGGGGCTGCAGAATGACTTGATAATGTCAATTCTGAGAAGGGCGGGTCTGGCTTCAGACTATAGCCCAAACTGGAAACTCCAAGTATAGCTGGCCCCGAATCATCTAGAAAGTTATCACATGGCCACAGGACAGCCTGGTCCTGCCCACCAGGGACTTTTCAGTGCTGTGTCCTTCACTTTTCCTATGTCCACCCACACATGGACACTTGTCACTCACTCACGTTTGGATATTCCTTCCACCTGCTGGCCTGTCTTTCAGGAAGGCAGCCCCTCTTATTGCAAAAGAAACAAAAACAAAAGCAAGAAAGAGCCATTTGAGAATTCTTGCAACATCTGTGCAAGCTGGGTAATCAACAAATATTCTCTTATCTGGGACTGTATCCTCACTGAGCTGCAAAACCAGGAAAATTAAACAACGAATTGATTTAATAGTTTTTTTTTAGTATGTACCCCCAGACAGTACCCAAGTGTTCCCCACAGTATAGAATTAAGTTACTCCAAAGTACAACAACTTCCTGAGAAATCAGATAATCTTAATAATTTAAGAAATTTAGGAAGAATAATAAGCTTAAAAAACAAATTATGATTTTAAAGTTATTTATGTAACTTCCATAGAAACATGTTGGGGGATTCGCTCCGAAGCATAATGAACTTAAAAAGCTATCAAAGTAAACATCCCAAATGCATCTGCTTCATCCTCAGGAAGCAATGGCGTTATCACACACAGCAGGCCCCAGGATGACCTGGTTCTCTTGGGAACAGGAATGGTGGTCTCCGTTCATGGAGGAAGAGTCAAATCCATAAATCTGGAAAAATTGTTGGGAAGGGGTCCCAGCCTTGGAGTAGGAGGCTCTGATCAAGTGACGAGAAAGCAAAGCATCCCATGGTTAGTTTATACAAAAGGCTTCAAGAGGAGGAGACGAGGGAACAAGGAAAAGGGGACCGTGGATGGGTAAGGGACAACATGGCGATGGTCTGTCTGGGACATAGATTTTTGTACCTCCCTGTAAATTCCCTAAACTCCCTTCTAAGCCCCATGGACAGAGAGTGAATGCAAACAAAAACTTAGGGAATACTTTCCCAAAGGAATCTGTGAAGAGTCTACGAATCTACATTTTTTTTTTTTTTTTGAGACAGAGTCTCGCTCTGTTGCCCAGGCTGGAGTGCACTTGTGCAATCTCGGCTCACTGCAAGCTCCACCTCCTGGATTCAAGCAATTCTCCCGTCTCAGCCTCCCAAATAGCTGGGATTACAGACACCTGCCACCACACCCTGCTAATTTTTGTATTTTTAGTAGAGACGGGGTTTCGTCATGTTGGCCAAGCTGGTTTGGAACTCCTGACCTCAGGTGATCCACCCACCTTGGCCTCCCAAAATGCTGGGATAACAGGCGTGAGCCACCACACTCGGCCAGAATCTACATTCTGAGGATGGAACTAGGCAGTTGCATTACCAGTTAATCCTCCTAACAACCCCATGAGGTAGGAATTATTACTGTCCCCACTTGATGGTTGCAGACACTGAGGCTTGGAGGAGTTAAATGACTCGCCCAAGACTAGCTGGTGAGTGGCAAAGCTGGAATTCAAAGCCAGGTCAGCCGACTGTGGAGCCCACGCCCTTAGACTCTGCACTAAATTGTGTCACAAGCAAGGCTGAGAACAATACTATGCACAATGGAGGAGATGAGAGGGAGATGGGGTGCCCCTATTGGGGCAACCTGGGCTCCAGGACACCAGGGCCTTGAGCAGAGGCATTGCTGAATCCACAGAGGGCACCTGCAGTGGAGGCAGTGGCTTCTTGGGTGGCAGATGGGAGCAAGGCAGACCAGAGTGAACACCATAAGAGAACCAAGGGGCTCCAGAGACACTGCGGGCTGAGCATCTTCAACATGCAGATGGTATGGAAGAGACCGATCGGGAAAGGGACAGAAGAGAAGAGGCCATGGCACCGATCCTAGAGGAACACCAATACTTCAGAGATGAATGAAGGGAAGGGATCTCAAAATCAAACCCAGGAAGGAGAGGGTCAGGATTCCGTCAACTCGACTTTATTAAAAGATGTGGAATTTCATCAGGGGTAACTCCCCAATGCACTCAAGAGCACAGGAGTATTTGCCTTCTCAAGATTCTCTACTTCAGATTCACACCAACATCTCTTTCCCCATAAGATCTCCTCCTCTATTATCATTTACAGGAACATTCCATGTTTGCCTTAAGCACAAAAAGGAAAATGAGGAAGACTCTACAGCAAAAGAAAAAAAAGTATTCCTTTAAAGCTTCATGCAAAGAATTCATTCCACAAATATTTATTGAGTGCCTACTATGAGAAAAAACCCAGGAGGTGCCAGATTAATTTCACAGTCAATTAATTTTACGAAGTTAACCTATCAGAAGTGATGGATGTTAGTGCCCCAGGTGCCATCTGGAGATGGCAGAGTGTGATCCAAAACTGGAGTGCACTTGAAGAGATACAGCTGAGCTGTTTGGTCAAACCAAAGAATACTGGAGCACTGGTAACCAAAGAAAGACTTGCTTAGGGTAGAAGTAAAACCAAAGCCAGAAATAAACCTAAACCACAAGACTGGGATTAGATGAATCCTTGAGGTTAGCTGAGTGAGAAGATCCCTATGGGGGGATGCAGGCAGTGGAATCCTTCCTGCCAGCTAGGCTGAGAGGAAGGACACAGGGTACACGGGGGATATCAAAGGGCTCCAGCTATTTTAAAAAACAATAATCCAAAGTTTCATCTGGATTTAAACGGATCTGAGCCCTATGGCATGTAGGAAAATCACTTTATAAGGTTTTGCAATACCCCTCTGGAAATCTTACCTTCAGATTCACCAAAATAGAATGTAACGTGTGTCTCTAAAAATCCTGGTAGCAGTGGGGCTGTTTTCCCCCCAGCTGATGATTCCATTTTCACAGGAAGACCATAGATCTTAGCAAAGAAAACTCTATAAAGAAAATGGTCTCAGAGAAGATGCACAACGATTAAGTCAGGGTAGAGGAGAGGAGACAACATCTGAAAGGAAAAGAGGACAACAAAGGATCCATTAAAGTTACGCTGTGGCAATGATCAGAAAGTACATTCTGGCAACAGATACTCCTTAATGTAGAGATTTCTTTAATGTGGGCTATTAACTATGCCGCCCACCTTCGGCCTTTGTTCTCCTTTGTAAGAGACTTTTAATCAGAGAGGGAATAGCATTTCCTCCCCTTCAAGGGTGATCAATACTCACACCTGTGCCAAGAGGCCATCTGCCGATGCCAGCCTTTTTGCCAGTCTCTCCCGGACTCAAAAGGAAAGTTGGCTGTCCTGAGCAGAACATGAATCTTAGGTGGTCTCCTAATGGCCAATATTATTAAATAGTAGCCATGTGGCTCTAGATGCCTCAGCCTCCTGTCGGCTCAGGATTCAAAGGGAAGCATAAGCCCCAGGCTCCCATCCCTTGTCCTGTCTCCTCATCCTTGCAAGGATAAGCTGAAAAACTTGCTTCCTCAGTTCCCAGGATGTGATATGAATTCTCTGTGTGTCTGGCTCACTGTCAATTTGAGCTCCAGGGAAAAAATAATCATCTCAGGAACACATTCTGGAAAAGTGGCGGTTTGGCCACAAATGAGAGGAGAGAGCTCTCAGGAGGTCCACCCTGTTGAGAATGTCTGCATTCCACAGAAAGCTTGGGTCCTCTTCCTCCACTAGAGTCTCGCTCTCGATCCTGGATATCAATCAGCAGACATTGTGAAGGTCCTTATTTCTGGTATTTGTAAAAATTGAGCTCTTAAGCAATTCTTTTTCTGATTAAACTTTAAAATCTTTCAACAAAGGCCAGCCAGAAAAGATCAGACCAAGAGTTCATCAATGCAAGAGAACTCTCACTTGGTCTAGCCACTGAATTATGCAGAAGAAAGGGGGTGATCAGAATGTAAGGCTGTGGTTTGAGAACAGTCCTGTCCACCTAGGGACCTAGAGAGAGACACGCCCATCTGTGCTTCCACAGGCAGGTCAGCCAAATTTGGCACTACAGCCGTGGAATTCAGTTCCAGCCCCTCTCAGCTGTGGTCTGAGGGCAGTCCTGCCTGCCCAGGGACTTGCCAGGAAACATACCGGTCCATGACTCAGAGGCAGGCCTGCAGACCTTGGTCTCAGCTGTAGACCCCAAAGCAGCCTGTGACTCAAGCCCAGTCCCTCTCAGCCATGGTCCAAAGCAAGTACTTTCTGCCTAGGGGCCCACCCAGTGGCTCAGGGAAAGCCCTCCTAGAGACCCAGAGGAAGCCACACCTCTCTATGCAACTGGTAGGAGGCCCACTTCCTGCAGAAGCAGACTGTCATTCCAGCACTAGCCTTACTGACCAAGGAACTGAAGGTAGTCCAGTCTACCCAGAAACCAGATAGAATCCACACCCACTAGAGTCCCTGGTAAGAGGCCCACCAGCCTTGGACCTCACTGAAGACTCAACAGCAGCCCCATGACCAGGCTCCAGGCCCACTTGACTGCAAACCTGGAGGCAATCTTCTCATCCTGGGTACACAAGACAAAGACTTTACCTATCAAAACCAGACTTTAAAGACTTGAAAAGGTGTGGCTCCTTCAGATTCACAGAAACCAATGCAAGGCTACACAGATAACAATCAAGTTAACATAATACCACCAATGGAAACTAATAAAGCTCTAATATCTGACACCAAAGAAATGGACATCATTAAATTGCCTGAAAAATAATTCAAAATAATCATATTAAAGAAGTACAATGAGATCCAAGAAAATGCAGATAGATTGCTAAATGAAATTAGAAAAACAATGCATGAACAAAATGAGAAGTTTAATAAGGAAACAGAAACCATAAAAAGGAACCAAACAAATCCTGGAGCTGAAGAATATAGTGACAGATCTGAGAACTTCAACAGAGAGCTTCAAGAGCAGATACAATCATGCAAAAGAAAAAATTAGCAAACTCGAATATAGGTCACTTGAAATTAGCCAATTAGAGGAATGAAAAGAAAATATGGAAAAGAGCCAAAAAAAAAAAAAAGAAAGAAAGAAGAAAAAGCATAAGGGACCTATGGGACACTATCAAGCATATGAATATATAAATTATGGCAGTCCTAGGCGGAGAAGAGAGACAGAAAGGAAAAGGAATCTTATTTTAAAGTATACTGTCTGAAAACAAATGAAATTTTAAGAAAGATATGGACATTCAGATGCATGAATCTCAAAGGATCCCAAATAAGATAAACCCAGAAGAGAACACTCTGAGACACATTATAATCAAATTGTCAAAAGCCAAAGACAAATAGGAAATCTTGAAAGCAACAAGAGAAAAAACTCATCATGTATACAGGAACCCCCATAAGATAGACTTCTTGCCAGAAACCTTGAAAGTCAGAAGGGAATGGGATGAGATATTTAAAGTATTGAAAGAAAAAAATTGCCACCTAAGAATCATATGCCCAGCAAAACTGTCCTTCAGAAAAAACATAAGGACATTCCCAGACAAAAGCTGAGGGAGCTCATTACCATGAGACCTGCTTTACAAGAAATGCTAAAGGTAGTTCTTCAAGTTGAAATGAAAGAGTGCTCAGTAACAATATGAAAACATATGAAAGTATAAAACTACTAGAAAAGATAAATACATAGTCAGATTCTGAATAATACTGTAATGGTGGTGTGTAAATCACTTTTCACTTTAGTATAAAAGTTAAAAGACAAAAGTATTAAAAATAATTATAGCTAGAATAATTTGTTAACAGATACACAACATAAAAAGATGTAAAATGTGACATCAGTGGCATAAAATGTAGTGGGGAGTAATCAATGTGTAGAGTTTTTGTATGTACTTGAAATTAAGTTGTCAGCAGCCTTAATTAGAAAGTTATAAGATGTTTTATACAAGCCCCATGGTAACCACAGAGAAAAAAACCTCTAGTAGATATGCAAAACATAAAGACAAAGTAACCAAAGTATGCCATATAAAGATTTAACAAATCACAAAGGAAGACAGCAAATAGGAAGAAAGAAACAATGGAACTAAAGAACAGTCAGTAAACAATAACAAAATGGCAATAGTATTTTCTTACCTCTTAATAATTACATTAAATAGAAATGGATTAAATTTTCTAACCAAAAGTCACAGAATAGCTAAATTGATTTAAAAAACAAGATCCAACAATATACTGCTTACCAGAGACTTATTTTAGCCTTTAAGACACACAGGCTGAAAGTGAGAAATAAAAAAAACATATTCCATGTAAAGGGAAACCAAAATAGAGCAGGAGTGGCTATCCTTATATCAGACAAAATATACTGTCAATCAAAATCTGTCAAAAGAGACAAAGAGGGTCACCATATGATGATAAAGAGGTCAATTCATCAAAAGAATATAACAATTAGAAATATATATGTATCCAACATTAGATCACTTAAATATATAAAGCAATTTTTAACAGAAGTGAAGAAAGAAAGAGACAACAACACAGTAATAAGGGACTTCAATATCCCACTTTCAACAATGGATAGATCATCCAGACAGAGAAACCATAAGGAACCAGTGACTCGAATAACGCTATGGACCAAGAGGATCTAATTAATGTATACAGAACATTCCATCCATTAGTAGTGTAATACACGTTCTTTTCAAGTGCACATGCAACATTCTCCAGGTTAGATCTTTTATTGAGCCATAAAACAAGTCTTAACAAATGTAAGGAGATTAAAAATCATCCCAATCATTTTTTTTTCTCACCACAATAATATAAACGAGAAGTCAAGAACCAGAAAAATTTTGGAAAATTCACAAGTATGTGGAAATTAAACAACACAGTCCTGAACAACAAATGGGTCAAACAAAAAAATCAAAGAGGAAATCAAAAATTATCTTGAGACCAAGAAAAACAGAGACACAAAATACCAAAACTTACGGGAGGCAGCAAAAGCAATGGTAAGAAAGTTTTAGCAATTAATGTCTACTTTAAGAAAAAAGAAAACAAAGAAACAACCTAACTTCACACCTCAAGAGACTAGAAAAAGAAGGGAATAAACAAAGACCAAGTCAGCAGAAGAAAGAAAAAAGATTAGAACAGAAATAAATGAAAGAGAATAGAAAGACAAAAGATCAACAAAACCAAGAGTTGTTTTTTGAAAAGATAGACAAAATCAATACAACTAGCTAGACTACCAAGAAAAAAAGAGAAGACTCAAATAAATAAAATTATAAATTAAAAAGAAGACATTGTAACAACAGCAAATAAATACAAAGAATCATGAGAGACTAATAAGAAGAGGTATATGCTATATATGGGGATATATTCAGAGAAATGTGTTAGGCAATTTTGTCTTTGTGTAAACATCATAGAGTGTATTTACACAATCCTGGATGGAAGAGCCTGCTATACACTGAGACTATATAATGTAGACTAAAACCTGTACATCTTATTACCATACTGAATACTATAGGCCGGTGTAACATAATGGTATTTGCATACTTAAACAAAGAAAAGGTGATGAATTGCACTACAGTGTCACAATGGCTATGAGGTCACTAGGCAATAGGAGTTTTTCAGCTCCATTATAATCTTATGGGATTACAGTCATATATGGAGTTCATCATTGATTACAACATTGTTACGTGGCACACAACTGTATTGAATAACTTAGAAGAAATTGATACATTCCTAAAAACAGACAACCAATCAAGACTAAATTATAAAAAATAGAATATCTGAACAGATCAGTAACAACTAAGGAGATAGAATCAATAATCAAAAGCTTTCCAACAAAGTAAAGCCCAGAACCAGATGGCTTCACTGGTGAATTTTACCAAGAGTTTAAAGAAGAATTGATGCCAATCCTTCTCAACTCTTCCAAAAAACCTAAGGAAGAGGAACACTTCCAAACTCATTTTACAAGGCCAGTATGATCCTCATACCAAAACCAAATAAGAATGCTACAAGAAAACAAAATTACAGGCCAATATTCCTGATGAACCTAGATGCAAAAAATCCTCAATAAAATACTAGCAAACCAAATTCAACAGCACATGAAAAGGATCATACACCACGTTCATGTGTGATTTATCCTTGAGATGCAAGGATGGTTTAACATACACAAATCAATAAATCATATATACCATATTGACAGAAGAAGAAGATAAAAATCATATAATCATCTCAATGCATGCAGAAAAAGCTTTTGCCAAAATGTAACGTATTTTCATGATTAAAAACTCTCAACAAAATAGACGTAGAAGGGATGTAACTCAACATAATAAAAGCCACATATGACAAGTCTGCTGCTAATAGCTCTTCCTCTAAGACTGTCACCAGGAAGTGAGGGAATTCTTGGTTCTTGCCTAACCTGGAAGAAAACATTCAGCCAAGAGATGCATAGCAAGGGTTAAGCAGCAGAGTTTATTGAAGGAAGATAAAGTACATGCCTAGAGACCAGTGGAAAAAGTTCCAGGCTGGTCCAGCTGGAAGCATAGTAGCATAGTAGCAGTGTTTATTTAAAGAGGCAGTAAGCTCTGAAAGATGAGAGAGCAGGCAGCACAAAAGAATGAGCCAGCAGTCACTAGTGCTGGGGAAATGCCCTTCATGAGACTCTTACATGATTATTCATAAAGGGGCATGAGGGGGTGTCACTTACAATCCTGTTTCAGGAGGTCCTTTGGATGTACATGCTCTGTGGTTGTACATTCCAGTACACACATCGTGTGTCTCAGTAGCATTTAAAATCTCCATCCAGGGGTGTGCTTTTTACTATTACAATGAGCATATTCTAGAGTGAGTTTTTGGAAGAGTGCACATGCTCGTCAATGGAGAGTCCCTAGCATGGTTATCTCCAGCTAGGGCTTCATAAATCTCCTTCAGGTCTGAAGGAGCCCCAATGACAAGACCAGATGTGATCTTGTCCTTTTTGCTGACTGCCAGTGGGCAGCATCTCCAGGACCTCTTTTACCAGGGGGCTCCCCTGCTGCTTATTTCTGGCTATCTGCTACTCTAACAAGATCAGGAACAAGACACAGGTGCCCACTCTTGACACTTGTATCCAACATAGTACTAGAAGACCTAGCCAGAGCAATTAGGCAAGAAAAAATAAAAGCATCCAAATAGGAAATGAGGAAATTAAATTGCCTCTGTTTGCAGATGACATGATTGGATCCTGGCTCCTGCCACGTGGTGTTTGTATCTTAATTCAGTCCCCACTCCTCCATCTGAACACTTAAGTTCTGCGTGACGTTGCATGCTGGGGTCATCGGGCCATGCTCAGGTTCTATGACCTTTAACCTGAGGGTGTCCATGGCAGCTGAAAAATTATTCAGCTTTGCTACATAATCCAAACACTTGGTGATAAGTTGTTAATATTGGGGTTATTTCTTCCCTTTCTGTACACACACACACACACACATATGCACACATATGTATCTATACACACATTTTTACACATATACATACATATATATGTGGTCATGATGAAGGCACAATTTGATATTCTAGTATCTTTTATTGAACATTATATTGTGATTATATTTCTATATTGGTGGAATTTATTCATAAACATTTATTTTAATAGCTATAACATACTACTACATTCTATGCCATAATTTCCTTAGCCATTTCCCTAGTTTGGGATGTTTACGTCCAATTTTTCTGGCCTATAAACAATATTTTTTTAACAGCTTTGGGCATAAATCTCTGTCTACCTTTTGAGTTTCATCAGCTATATTCTAGAAAATGAAACTTCGGGGTCACAGGGGATCAAGTTTTTGGGATCTTGATACATTGTCAAATTCTTGTTAGATGTTCAAATCCTTCAAGACTCAGTTTACAAATCACTCCTCACAAACTTTCACTGCCTCTCTTTTTTTTTTTTCTTTCGAGACAGGGTCTTGTTCTGCCACACTGGCTGGAGTGCAGTGGCACAATCATGGCTTGCTGCAGCCTCAACTTCCTGGGCTCAAGGGATTCTCTTGCCTCAGCCCCCTAAATAGCTAAGACTACAGGCACGCATGACCACACCTACCTAATTTTTGAATTTTTTGTAGAGATGAGGTCTCCCTATGTTGCCCAGGCTAAGTAATCCTCTGGCCTTGGCCTCCTAGAACCTAGGATTATAGGCGTGAGCCACGGCACCTGGCCCCCATCTTAATTATGACTCCTTTCCCTATTATTCCATCACAGCAACTCTGTTTTCACTGCTCTTGTCACAACATAGTGCACTCTATCTAGTAGTGTGTTTGTTTAATTAATGTTTGCCCCTGCCTCTGGACTGTCATTTTAATGAGAACATTAAAGTCTCTTCGTTGTTGCTATAGTTGTGGAGATGGGGTTTTGCCGTGTTGCCCAGGCTGGTCTCAAACTCTGAACTCAACTGATCCACCCACCTCAGCCTCCAAAGTGCTAGAATGAAAGGTGTGAGCCACTGTGCCCAGCCCAGGGTGTCTTTAGTTCACCACTGAATGCCCAGTGATGAAGACATTGTCTGGTATATTGTAGGCCCTGAATGAATGAATGAATGAATGAATGAATGAATGAGTGGTGTCTATCATCAAGACACAGACACACAGCAGGGAAGCGGGATTGGGAATTGGGGCTGCTGTGATGGGTGGAGCTATGACACCCGCCTCTAGGCACAACGCCCACATGCTCCCAGTGAGTCCTGCCTCAGCTCCTAGGGGTGGGCAGTGTTTAGAGCTGAGCGTCTGCCTCCCCTCAGAGACCCCACAACACACCCTGCCCCACACCCCTTTCTGCTTCAGATGTCAGAAGGAAGCCCAAGACCTCTAGGGTCCCATCTTTAGGTGGTCTCACCTCCCTCAGGGATTGTGCAGCCCCACCCTATTCTTGCCCTCACTGGTGCCACCTTCCCAGTGGTGGCTTCTGGAGGCCCCCTCCCCGCACATATTTGGGGGTTGGAAATGGGACATGTGTCTTTCTTACTCCCGTTGACACTTCCAGGTCGTCGTTGTTCCTTTCTCAGGAATGCCTCCCCTCCTCCCTCGAAGCTTATAATTAGACCATGCGTTATTTCACTCCTTCTCACTATCTCCCATAGGCTTGCACTCTGTGAAGGTTTTAGCATTGGACTTGCTGTCTTGCAAACGTATTTGTTGTTGATGATGATTTTGGTGTCCTCCAGCACACTGGTCTCCGTGCTCCTTGACTGCCTCACTCCCTATCTCGCCTTCTGCCTTGTGTCCACCACCGTGTCCCAGGTCACTCCTACCAATGTCACTCCTGCCAGTATTCCCTCCAGAGTCTCTACTGAAAGCACCCTAGTCTCATACAACACAGATCCCCCAACTCCAACCCGTCTGCTCCTTCTCACTTCCTAGTCCTGAATCCTGCTTTATTTTCTCTGTGCCAAGCATCACTCTCTGAACGTGACACAGCCTGGCTATTCCCCGTTAGCATAAGACTGGGTCATTCCCTAGTGAGTTTCCAGCGTCTACATGGCACCTGTCCTACAGCAGGAGCCGTGAATGAATGAATGAATGAATGAATGAATGAATGAGTAAATGAATATGAGATAATTATTTTCCCTAAACTGACTGCGTATTCTATGTAGTAAATTTCAGGCCACATAAAGTGGCATCTTAAAAAAAAATCAATATTGGCTTCTTTGTGGCCTTACAATTACCTTGAACAAATCACACACACAGGATATCTCTGAGTTTCAATTAGTCCAGAGGGAACCACTAAAAGGACTTAGGATACAGAGCAGAAGATACCAGTGTAGTCTGCAGAGTAACCAGTCCGAGATTAGAAGTCCCTGATGAGCCATCGCCAAATGAATGGAGAGAACATTTCCTGGCTTACGGGAAGGAGAGCCGAAGCCAAGGGAAGTGCCTCATTCAGCTGGATTAGTTATTGGAAACTCGTTTCCCTAGGCCAGCGAGTCCTTCCAGACGCTGAGAGTCTGTGGCTGTCTAGTCTCTTCTCCAGGGGCGTGGGATCACGGGAGATGGGCCTGCTGCATCAGCTCCTGGCTCCTGCCTTCCGGCCCCCACAGTCCATTTGAAGGCGCAATGGAAGAGAAGGGCCCGTGCTCTCAGGGCCAAACCCGCGAGCCAGTCCTAGAGAGCTTCCAGAGAGAGGCCCTCCAGTCGGAGCTGGCTTCCCCAACTCTGCCTCCATGCTCTGAAACTGACCCAGAAAAGCAGGCACGTTAGCAACTGGCAGTGTTTCTCTCTCAGATATGGGAACTGTGTGTGCTTGATTAGGATCTTGAGTGAAATAAGCCATCGTTTCATTGGGAATGTCTCAGAGCTCAAAGTTTCTTTCTATGTATGCATAATTAATATTCTACCTCTTTGAAGATAAATGTTATCTATCCAACTCTGTAAATGGATCATTTCCCCTTGGCTATTACTATGTCGTCTCCTTTCCCAAAATAAAATAAAATACAAAGACAAAATGGTATGTTAAAAAAAAAATCCTCGCTAAAAATGATTTACATTTTTATTCCCAACATGAAAAGCTCAAGAATGTTTTTAATGCCTGTCCAGCTTGAAACCCACTGCAAATGTCTTACAACATTTTGTAACAGGCTTTTCCCATCTGTGCTGAAAGCAGCTGATGATTTAATGCAAATTGTTATTGTTTCACAATCTCCCAGCGATCTTTGCTATTTTGGATTAGCATCCGAGGCCCATTTTTGCATCTGCTACAGAAGCCCGACTGTGAGGAATTGGCGTTTCGTCGTGGCCCTTCTGTGTTCTGCTGCGCCCTGCTTTCCTCATGTTTCAGATCCTCCTCAGTTTCCAACATTATCACTTAACTCTTTCTTTTCTCAACCTTGAAACCTGGCTTAGAAATGAACCCCTTCTGGTCTCAGGGTCTTAAACACTGAAGCAGATAAGGTAGAGCATGAAACTATGTTCACCAGCAAGGGAGCCTAGGAGGCTCTGCACAGCCACATGGAAGCCTGGCTAAAATGTCTATTTCAGTAGACTTTTCAAATTTATGACACCCAGTGCCTGAAGTGTAAATGAACCATTATATGTATATATGTACAATGCATTTACATACATATATAATATGTAATTTTATAATATAAATAGTGTTATGATTCATAAAATATTTTAAATTAAAAATAATTTTTTTAGATGGATTCTTGTTCTGTTGCCCAAGCTAGAATGCAGGGGCATGATCTTGGTTCACTGCAACCTCCACCTTCTGGGTTCAGGCGATTCTCTTGCCTCAGCCTCCCTAGTAGGTGGGATTACAGGTATGCACCACCACACCCAGCTAATTTGTTTTTGTTTTTTGTATTTTTAGTAGAGACGGGGTTTCATCATGTTAACCAGGCTGGTTTCGAACTCCTGACCTCAAGTGATCCACGTGCCTCGGCCTCCCAAAGTGCTGGGATTACAGGTGTGAACCACTGTCCCCAGCTTTAAATTAAAAAAAAAAAAAATGTTAAAGACGTGGTCTTGCTCTGTTGCCCAGGCTAGAGTGCAATGATGTGATCATAGCTCACTGCAGCCTTGAACTCCAGGGCTCAACCAAACCTCCCATCTCATCCTCCCAAGTAGTTAGGCCTATAGGCGCATGCTGCCATGCCTGGCTAATGTTTTGTTTTTTTTACTTTTTATAGAGATGGGGGTCTTGCTATATTGCCCAGGCTAGTCTCAAACTCTTGGCCTCCCGCTTGACCTCCCAAAGTGCTGGGATTAAAGGCTTGAACCTTTCATCACACCCATAAAATTTATTTTCAAAGGATCACTAATTTTGTATTTGTTTA
This sequence comes from Rhinopithecus bieti, assembly GCF_001698545.2. Lineage (NCBI taxonomy): Eukaryota > Metazoa > Chordata > Mammalia > Primates > Cercopithecidae > Rhinopithecus > Rhinopithecus bieti. The sequence continues at coordinate 730,132 of NW_016803270.1, read as the reverse complement.
TACTTTATGTTGTGCTTATTCTCCTCATCAACAAAAAGTACAATGACCATCAAGTAAGGAATTTAAAATTGCCTAAAGTAAAATATTTTTATTTGATAAAAATGTTACATCACAAGTAGGGGTCACAGTTGGGACAATGAGTTTTGAGTTCTCATTGAGCCACTCATCACCTGGCAAGTGTCAAATTCTTGGTTTCTCAGTCTCCTCATGTGTAAAATTGAACTATCATTTCTCTAGCCTGCTTCCCAGGGTTTGGGGACTCAAGAGGAAAAGATGGGAATGTTTTGCAAATTGTAAAGTGCTACGCAAATAAATCCACCAAAACAAATGAGAAGCCAGGAGTGGACTTTGCAGGTTCATATTTTGCGGGAATGCTTTGGTTGCTGGGACCGGAATGGGAGCCCCTTGGGCCTGGATAGAAGTCAAGCCAAGCAGATAAAATTAAAGCAAGTTTGGAAATGGAGCTCCAAGTCAGGGCATGTGCACAGCAAATTCACTTTGAGGCTTTATGAGTTCAAAGGTTTGCTGTATTCCAAAACATCCCACGTTCTTTGGCGAACCCTAATCTGACCCATCTCAGTGTTGTCAGCCAACGTTTTTACCCATTTAATCCCACCGTAAACAACTGCAATGCATACGTTGCTGCTGACAACTCGAGCTGGGTAAACTCAAGTCAGATACGAACTGAACCCTGCAACCAGATCATTAGCCCGGGTCACCACTGGTTTAGAAGTTTGTGTTGTTTTCCTTCTGTCACTTGCCAGCAATCTATGGCACTTTCCCCCTCATAGTTTGCAGTCAGCTGGGCCCAGAGCCATGCGAAGCTGTTTTTAATGGCAAAACCTTCAAAGTTGTACTTAAAATATTTGCATCATAAAATCCCTCATGGAAGCCAAACCTCAGTTTCAGAAGGAACCTTCTCACAAGAGGGGAGACTGCCTCCAGCAAGCGAAGAAGGGCCCCTGCTCATGCTCCCTCCTCCTGCAGACGATCTGCTGAGGCTGCTGACACCCTGTGGGATCAGATCATCGAGAGGCATCCACAGCATCTAGGAACAAACTCGAAATGGCTTTTCTAAGCCAGCAAAGGTGTGAGGTGACTCAGCAGTTCACTGTGCAATTCAGAAAAAAAAAGGTGTTTTCACACATTTAATTGATCCTATGAGCAAGTAAGTGCTAAGCAGGAAAGATGAGGAATTGTTCAGCTTCACAGTGGGAGGACTCAGTTCCTTGCCTCCTGCCCTCTTCTCCCATGTCCAGCATTAAACAGACCCATCCGGAGTGGGGCAGGCCAGCACAGATACAATGTGCTTAAAAAACATACAAATCAGGAAATAAAAACTGATGATTTAAATCGGAGCTCAGAAAGGGAAAAAAAGTAATGAAGAAAAGCGGTTATCTTCTTCAGGAAAGGATTTTTGATCTTAGGGGATCCATAATGGAATTCTTTAAAGGTGAAATTCCCTATCATGTCTCAGCCTTTTTTGGCTAAGATCAAGTGTGAAAGTGAAATTCCCTGTGATGGAGCTTATGATGGGACTTAACTGAAGGCAACTAAATTTATGGACAGAGGACATTCATTGGCTTCTACTTTGCTGAATGGAGTATGAAAGCCTAGGAGAGGAGAGGGATGCCTGCTGGCAAGAAAGATGCTAAATTCTGGAGACAAGAACCCATCTAGCTGGGTGTGATGGCTCACCCCTGTAATCTCAGCACTTTGGGAGGCTGAGGCAGGGGGATTGCCTGGGGTCAGGAGTTCGAGACCAGCCTGGCCAACATGGTGAAACCCCGTCTCTACTAAAAATAACAAAAATCAGCCAGGCGTGGTGGTTCATACATAATCCCAGCTACTTGGGAGGCTGAGGCAGGAGAATCACTTGATCCTAAGAGGCTGAGGTTGCAGTGAGCTGAGATTGCACCACTGCACTCCAGCCTGGGCAAGAAAGCAAGACTCTGTCTCAAGGGGGAAAAAAAATCCTTCTATATGGGATGCAATGAGAATCTTCCCTTTCCCCCATAGGCACCAAAGCAGAATATCAGTATCTTGTTTAAAAAAAATTCTTTAAAGCTTATGTTCAGAATTACAACTCTCATCCCTGACACATTAAGAAAAGTCAATTTTATTCCACCAGCTTTTGTGATCTAATCATTACTCAGAGCTGAAGGTGGTTTTCCATTAAAGCATCTCCGTCACTCTCACTTTCTGACCTGTGAATGTTCTTATTAGCTGCCTTATTAAGATGACATCCTGTGTCTGAAGAAAAGATTATCTCCTTACCTGACATGTCATTTTCCAAGTAATCTTTGTTCCCTCCTCCCCACCCCAGAAGAAGAAAAAAGCTGACTGTTAACTAGACATTTAAAGGTATGGTACACTGTGCTATCGGAAGGAAGGCGTTTCTAATGGAATGTACCTGGAGGTGGGCAGTTGAACCTCATGACTTACTCTTCCATGACTAGCAAACAAAGTCAGAAAGTAAGAAGTACCTGCCTCATCCTAGATTGGTTTCAGAAACACCTGAGCTTTAAGGACTCTTTGTATGAAATAAGAAACCCATTAAAATAACCAAAGATAGAATGACGTATGCAAAACTACATATACCTGTTATGTGAATATGCAAATGTGTGCACTTTCTAATAAAAAATACTGGCGCAGGGCAGCATTCTTGATGACTGCCATATGTGGGTGAAACAAGGGCAATGGCGTGGACAGAGAAGTCACCGGGATGCCTGGTCTCCCACTCACTGTCTCTTCATTGTGATACTTCTTATGGCCAATGATCACAAAGTGGTTTGCTTATTTTCCACCCCTTTTCAAAATGGGTTTGAAATAAAACTAACTATCCCAACTCCATGAAACAGAAAATTCATTGGGTTTACCCTCTCTCATTGGATCTATTGGACTTCATTGGCAGAAACACAGAGAAGTTGGGGTCCTACTCTCTGCCCTGTTCTGGGGCAGCCCTGTTAATTGTGGGGTGCTTTTGTAACCCAGGGTCCTCGGGTTTTCTGGGAACCTGTGGAAAAGTGCCCACTGGTAACTGTTGCACCCTGAGTTCTCCTTATTTCACAAAAGTTCCAGGAAGCAGCCCAGACCCAGCAAAATAAAAACTAGTTGAATCCAGAGGTGCCTGAGTTGGAGGGAACTTTAGTGAACTCTTCTCCTTACTGCACTAAACACCCCAACCAGGGAGGAACTTATTTGCCATTTTCTACCCATGCAAGGGATGTAGAAGCATGATCAATGACTGTCCCTGCACCATCCTTACTCCACCTCACAGGGGTGTCCAATCTTTTGGCTTCCCTGGGCCACATTGGAAGAAGAATTGTCTTGGGCCACACATAAAATACACTAACATTAACGATAGCTGATGAGCTAAAAAAATTTTTTTTAAATCGCAAAAAAAAAATCTCCTAACATTTTCAGAAGGTTTACGAATTTGTGTTGGGCCGCATTCAAAGCCATCCTGGGCCACATGTGGCCCTTGGGCTGCGGATTGGACAAGCTTGACATACGATGACTCAGCTCACTAGCCCAATAAAAGCCATTTTCACCTCCGTTCAGGGAGGTACTGCTTTTGGGAACTATCTCTTGTGTCCTCCTCATGCATTGCCAGTAATAAAACCCTTGGTGAAATCCTCCCTGGCCATGAACCGCCAAATGATTGAACCCTAACACTTTGACCTTTGAGCTGTCCTCGGTCTGACCACAGAAAGAGAAGGTGGATGGCAGTGCTTCAATTACATATAATATAGATATGCTATGCAGTATTTTTATAATTTCTAATACAAATGACTATATACTGTCTTAATGGACTAAGAGTGGAAATGATGGCATAGTGGAGACCATCTTTTCCAAAGGACAGGTGAGTTCCCCCACCTCCATCCTCATCCGAGAGTGGGCTCCAGGGTCTCCCTTGCTCTCCTTTCATGCAATTGCGGCTTCTGAGGGAACTGGGCAGATCCCAGTGCCCATCTCGACAGCACCTGGGCCGCTCCTCCTTGGGACACACCCTCCCAGGGGATACCCTTGAGTCTTAGCAAAAGGTCCTGAAGCCAGGAGGCTGGTCGACTGAGTCAAGATTGCTTCATGGAGCCTATTTTGACTTCTCTGTGGACCATTCCTACTTCTCTTCCCAGTGCTGCTCAAACTGTCAGTTTCAACCCACAGGTCCCTTTGTGCCTTGGGTCCCCACCGTGCGATTATTGCCTCTCCTACTCTGCTGTCCACTGTCAGTTGAGACAAATAAGCCATGTGTTTTGGTATTGGCAATGGGCCTCCTGCCCAGGGAGGAAATGAACAAACCTGTCCATCTTCCCTTTTCACTCCACACCTGGAATGCTTGAAAGAACCAAGGAGGTGGTATTGCCTTGGCTTGCCACGCACCCCTCATTCCTAATCTTGAGGTGACAGAATTTGGATGTAGTGACAGGATGAGGGTTGCTATGACAACCCACTGATGCTAGGTGCTCCACAAGAGGGCATTTTTGACAGGTCCTCACAAAGCCTGCCATTTGCGTGGGGACCAAATCTCCTATATTTGTGCACAAGACATACCTAGGGACATAACACCCTTTATGCCTTCAAAACACCACACGCATATTTGTGGGCATCCCTCTCAAAGAAATAGCAAAACCTTACTTTGTAATTTGGGAAGTAAGAACCAGGTTTGTATTGGAAGTGGACTCAAATCTGGACCTTTCTCTGGGCTCACAGGACTCAAGGCCAGGACTCAATCAAAACATCTGGCTTGCTAGGATGATTCCAAGGGTGCAAAGGGCAATCATGGGAATATCATGTTGCTTTCTGTGTAGTTTTTTGATTTAGTTCGAGCTGTACTGGCTCCTTCAATTCAGAACTCCTCAGGCTTCTTTAGGCAGCCTGGGCCTTGCAGTGGACTCTTGAAGGTTCTTCTGTCTCCCCTTCCCCTCTCCTCAGGTGCTCAAATACGCAATCAACCACCAGCTCCTGTGTTTGCAAACTTCCCACTTTGAGACTTCCAACTGTAAGACTGTATATTGTCTTAATGGACTAAGAGTGAGAATGATGTCATAATGGGGACCATCTTTTCCAAGGGACAGGTGAGTCCCCCCTCTCCATCCTCATCCAAGAGTTCGCCCCAGGGTTCTCCTGCCCCGTTTCATGCACATTTTCCTCAGATGTGAGGAAACTTCCAACTTTCTCTAAATATATTTTTTAAAAATCACATCTGTTAATATACCTTTTAAAAAACCCCAGCTAGGCAAGGTTGCCCAGGAACATCAGAGACACCAAAAGAACAGGAAGAAATATGCCTTTTATTAGGAGCCGCATATGTACAGAGAAAGCTGTTTCTCACAGCTCAGGGGAGGCTGTGAGAAAGAGCCACTGTCATCCAAGGTCACTGCACGTACACTGGTAATGCCACTTAGACACTGCCGCACATTATTAAGAAACAGAACCATGACACAGAAGTGCAGAAGAGACACAGGTATGTGTGTGGACACATCATTTCTAAAAACAAGTCAACACAAAAATACAATGTGCCAATAAAAAAAATAGGCATATCCATACACGTCTTTTTTTCTGTTTTTAAAGTGAATACATGGTATGCTGAGCTTTCACCTCCAGCTTTTTCCACATCAGAATTCACAGGCACTTTGGCAACCCAGCCACGGTTTACAATACAGGATGTTCAGAACGATGAAGGAAGGTGGGAGCCACCGAGGTCCCCGAGACCCACACACACACTCAAATACTGACGCGAGAGTGAGCTTCCTGCCACCGCCGCTGTGGGACCCGAAAATGTTCTCTGTGTGATGTGTAACGGCTTTTCCTTTGTCTTTCATGTTTCATGGCAGAATTACTTAGGAGCGTGGCATCTCCAGTCAGATATGCAGTGTGTGGATGCATTACACAAGCATCAATTGCCTCTGACTTGAAAAGCCGTAGAGAGATCAAAATGACCGTCTGGTTTATCTCTGTCCTATTCTGTGGCCTTCCTGACAAGCTGTCAGAACAAAAACTAATGAAAATAATTACTGGGATGTACTGGGCCATGAGCTCTTCCTAGGAGAATTTCTTTCTTAGCTCTCCCATCCTGATAGACACGGGGCCAATGGCACGCCCAGCTTCCCCCCGCAGGAGCCACTCCCGTCTCCCACGTTCCCCACACAGAGCTGTGGTGGCTCAACCCACGCGTCAGGAACAGGACCGAACAAGCCTATGTATAAACGCAGACTAGGATCATCGCTTTATTGGTAATGTTGAGTTATAAGGCAGTTACAAAAGGACCCTCATGGTAACCAAACAATGTTGGACTATGGCTTAGCTTCTGTAATAGGATGACCGACTCTCCCGTCACAGGGAGCTGAGAAAGGAAAGAGAAAACCACACTGATGATAAAGTATGACAAATGGCTGTGCTGTGAAGTACCAGAAAGCCCCAATTTTTGGTGTATGTCGCCCACTTTTCCTCCTCCAGAGACTGAGATGTCATCTCACAGCTCAGAGAACTTAGAGGGAGAAACAGGGCCGCGCGTCATCCTCCGCGTCAGGTGAATTTGTCTCCCACGTGGTGCAGGGACGCTATAACCAAGCCGCGGACAGCGCATGAGTTGGGCCGAGACTCCCGGCACTGTGGAGAGGCGCACAGCACGTGAACGCCTCGAACAGATGATTGTCACAGGGTGGGAAATCCTTCCATGAAACAGACACGTGAGACATCGTGGCAAAGACATTAAGGCCTTCCATTTCTTTGCCTATACCGCTTAAAGGCACTGATACCAACAACAGAAATACTCCATAGTACCATCGAGGTTTTAAAAAAACTCCCAAAATACAAGTCTTTCTAGGAAAATGTCTTTTATTGCGTGACATGAAGCATCTGTTCTTTGCGCGCTCAGGAATAGAAAGGCCTCCCTTTCTCAGGAGTCTGAAGTCTGTTCAGCCTCGCAACCTGAGAAGGGGAGGGCGGCACATCTTGCCGGAAAGGCCCCTTGGGAGGGGCGTAACTGGGGTCCTGGACTTTCTTATACGAGTCATAGTTGCTGGGCCCCTCGGAAGGAGGCTGCTTCTTCATCTGCTGCTCCTTCCGCCTCTGTTCCTGGCGAAGGAGCTCCTGAGTTTCCAGCATGACCCTGGCGTTGAAGCCGTGTCCTCCCAGGTAGCCGTTCCTGGAGCCTTGGTAGCTGGAGTACCTGGGGTTCTCTTTGGCACTCTGGAAGCCTTCCCCGGGGGAGTAGTTCTGCTCCCAAGAGTCCTGGGAGACCGAGCTGGCGTTTTTCCTGCTTTGCCTAGAAAGCAAAAGCAAACGTTAGTGTGAGGGTAGGAAGAAGGAGGGAGAGGGAGGAAAGGGGGCAGGATGGGATGGAATATGCATTTTCATGTTTCAATAAATATTCCTGTTCTCTTATCACATGCCAGACACTGTGATAGGGGCGGCTGGAGAATTCAAAAATGACTGTCCTCAGCAAGCACACAGTCTTAGACAACTAAACTAACAATGAGTAAACAGGAGAGAGAACTAGACTATGCAGCTACTTAAAAAGAGAGTCATCTTCCTGTGTCTGAGCAGGTTGTGTCTGTTCTGCTTAGGGTACCAATATCTCCTGCAATTTAGACACACTGGCAAAGCAGAGAAGTATTAGAGGTTTGGCAGCTTCCATGGTAGGAATAACTCCTCACTTTAGAACATTACAATTCAATTCTAAACAAGCACAGCAAATATTTTACACAGCTGCCACCATAATGCCAGAAGCACTAGCTAATATGAAGTACATGTAATGGATTACAATGTGGGTTCGGTTATGAAAGATTTAAGTCTAGACTCCTTTATGATAAAAAATGCAACAGGCAGTCCCTTAAAGCTCTGGCTTTCGAGTTGTGTATGTCAGCAACTTACACTCTCCAGGATACTTGCTCATCGAGATTGGAGGGAGAGTCCAGAAGTCTGTAGAGTAAGCACTATTTTCTTACACATTTACCTTCACCAAAGCCCAGGGTAACCTACTTAACTTGCTTTCTGTCGCCCCAGGATAGGGAAGTAAATCAGAGTCATATGAAAATTTCAAATTCTTACCACTTCTGCAACAGGGTTGCGCATGATTTCCAGGAAACATTATTGTTTTGAAACATCTTTAATTTACTATCAAGTCTCTAGATGGTTTTATGAATTTACAGTAAGATTGGCTATGATGAAGTAAAACAATTCTGTGCCAGAAAGGAAGACATGCCCTAATTTTTTTGCCTTGAAAATGGAAGAGGGGGAGAGACAATTGAGTAATAAAACAAAATATATTGCTCCATTTATCAATAAGAAAATCATTTGGTGACAGTATGTATTGCTCAGCCCTTTCCATCAACATACACAACACAGCTGAATGTTCACAAAAACACTCATGGAAGGAAAAGAAGGTCTGGGAAGCCACTGCATCTCCTGCAGGAACGATGCAATTTGCATTTTTGAACATTCAGAATTGCGTCAATATGGTTTGGAGGGAAATCCACCCATTTTCCATATGGCCTAAAATGTAGTCGGAAACATTTTCAGTAAGGAAAATGACCGTAATGTCCAGCATTGCTATGATGATGACTGCATGAGCATTCTATAGCATGTCTGTCTGGGTCTCTTTTAAGGGAAGACTGAACCATTTGTACAGTCAGCCCAGGCAAGAATCCTTAGATGTGATGGAATTGTTTATTTGCCTAAAGCACTGATTATCTTCACTTAAAAAGTCATACATTAATCTGCCCAGAGACAAGACTGTTGGAAAATGCCGGTATGAAACCAGGGATTTGACATTAATCATGAAACTTTAATTAAAACAAGGAACTTGTGACTGATATTACAGCAACAAAAATGGGATTCCTTTATGAGTTATCAGTTTGAAGATAATCAGAAATAGCCTGCAGACATTTCACCTCTTTTTCATCCCTGGCCTACTAAGATCCATCAACTCCCTTCCTCCCCAGCTCCATGGAGCCCCAGGTTTCGTGCTATGGAGGTTGTGCACCCTAAGTGGATTCTGTATCATCCCCGGAAGACAGTCTTTCTAGATTTAAACAGGGAGAATTCACTCAAGGTTTGTTAGGGATGGAAATTACAACAATGTGGGAGAATGAATTTTTTGTAGCTAAAATTTTCTTCAAATTAATCAGTAAAGAGAGAAGGAAGCAGACTGCCCTGAGGTCTGAAGTAAGATATGTGGGTAAAATGCACATAAGACAGACAGACAGACAGACAGACACACACACACACACACACACTTCCTTGGTAAGGAAGTTAGCAGTATCTATATGCTCTTGATTAAGGATAGAATGAGAAATGGGCCAATTGTAGAGACCAAGGGAAGGAAATGGACAATAAGAGTTTCCTGCACTAGGAAACCAGGCATCCAGGCAGCAGGGCGAGGTGGGAGAGTGACTTAGGCTCAGAGCAACGTAGATTCAAATCCTGAGCCTACCTCTGCCTGGCTGTGCGACTCTGGGAGAGTTACGCTCACTGGGCTCAAGTCACCTTACCTGTGAAACAGGCATAATCTCTAACCTTGAAAGGTTGTGGGGAGAAAGAAATGAAATAACACACGTAAAGTGCTTAGAAAAGTGACTTGCACTCAGTAAATGATTGACTAACAGGTCCCAGAGGAGTAGTTTGAAGACAAAGTCATTCTGCCTTCAAAGATTAGGCTCTGAGCCTGGGTGTGGTGGCTCAGGCCTGTAATCTCAGAACTTTAGGAGGATGAGGTGGGAGGACTGTTTGAGGCCAGGAGTTTGAGATCAGCCTGGGTAACACAGTGAGACCCCACCTCTACAAAAAATGTTTTGAAAAAATCAGCCAGGTGTGGTGACGGGTGCCTGTACCCCGCTACTTGGGTGGCTGAGGTGGGAGAAGTGCTTGAGCCCAGGAGGTTGAGGCTGCAGTGAGCCGTGATTGCTCCACTGCACTGCAGCCTGGGTGACAAAGTGAGATCCCATCTCTAAAAGAGGAAAAAAAGAAAAAAAGGCTCTGGATTTAGAGAGGCATCTTTTTGACCAAACAATAATGTTGTTTTTAATTTAATTATTTTGTTTTTGAGACAGAGCCTCACTCTTTTGCCCAGGGTGGAGTACACTGGTGCAATCTTGGCTCACTGCAACTTCTACCTCCTGGGTTCAAGGGATTCACCTGCCTCAGCCTCCTGGGTATCTGGGATTACAGGAGCGCACCACCATACCTGGCTAATTTTTGTATTGTTAGTAGAGATGGGATTTCACCACGTTGGACCAGGCTGGTCTTGAACTCCTGAACTCAAGTGATCCGCCCACCTCAGCCTCCCATAGTCCTCAGATTACAGGCATGAGCCACTCTGCCTGGCCAAAAATTGTTTTTTAAAGTAAGCTTTCCCTTCCTTGGTTGGAGGGATTGAGTAGAGATGCCAAGACACAGAAACGCAACAGAGGAGAAAGGAGCCCTTGCTAATTGAGGGCAATTCAGCACACTGCTGCAGACATCAGAGGGAAGGCCACGTTCTTCCCACTGTACTGTGAGCCCTTGGCTAAGGTCATGGATAACAACAGCAACAAAACATCAATCTCCTTTCGCTGAATTTCTTTATAACCAACACATAGGATTGTCTGGTCCTGCATGCAATGAGCCCCCTGGACATTTCTGAATCCACTCAAAGTACATATCGCAGTTTGGCAATAACTATCACCTAAAGATTACAACCACCTCCAACATGGCCTGGAGACCATCAGCACGGAGAGGACTCAAACCAAAAATCTGATGCCTAAGGAAAGCCATTAAGCCACCAGGGTGACAGGGACACAGACAGATGGAGGAAGACAGAAGGAGCGAGGCTAAGAAGTTGGGAAGTAGATTGGAGACATAATAAATGGGGTTCGTGGAGAGAACACAGGAGGATGCAGAGACACAGCTTGGAGGGTGAGGTATACAAGGCTTTCGAGGAAGTCAGACCACGGCAGACAGGGAGCCGAGGGAGGGGAGAACAAGAAATGGAGAGGCAGGAAAAGAAAATGAAGGGAAACACCAAACCAAGAACCTTACGTCTCTCTACCAGTGCCTGTGACTGCGCACGCCTCTATTACATTTGGGGGCTGCCTTTTGGATATTAAGGAAAGAAACTAATTTAGGAATTAAAGAAAGATGATGTCACAGGGTACAGATCTCAGTGACAGAGGAGCAATTTTTCTGTTTGTTCTACTGCACAGCATGGTAGGTATAGGTAATAACAGAGTATCGTACATTTCACAACGCTGAGAGAGTAAATATTTGAGGTGATGGATATGTTAGCTAACTTGGTTAAGCTTAATCAATTATTTTATGCTGTATTCATAAATTATAACATCACTTTGTGCCCCACAAATTATACAAACTGCCAATTTATAATTTTTTTTTTTTTTTTAAGATGGAGTCTTGCTCTGTTGCCCAGGCTGGAGTGCAGTGGCACGATCTTGGCTCACTGCAAGCTCCGCCTCCCGGGTTCACACCATTCTCCTGCCTCAGCCTCCCGAGTAGCTGGGACTACAGGCGCCCGCCACCACGTCCGGCTAATGTTTTGTATTTTTAGTAGAGACGGGGTTTCACCGTGTTAGCCAGGATAGTCTCTATCTCCTGACCGTGTGATCCACCCACCCTGGCCTCCCAAAGTGCTGGGATTACAGGCGTGAGCCACTGCGCCTGGCCTATAATTTATAATAAAAAATACATTATTTTAGAAAAAGAAAAACAAACAAGAATCCTACTCTGATTGAGAACTGAGTGTGGGGCCACCACATAGGTCCTTTTTCCTGCCAACTAGTGTTACCACCTGGCCAGTGTTTCTCACTGACATTCCAAAATGTAACTTGAATTCTACCTGTAGTTTCTCACTTACAGTTACAATTTACAAACCACTGTTTCTCATACACATGTCTCTAATTCAAACCACCTTATCTAACGCAACTGATACAAAGCCCAGATCATTTGTTTTATTTTATGCTCCACTTTGTAACTATACTATTTTTATGTGTGTAATCTTTTTGGTTTCTAATGCCATACCAACTTGTTTAGACAAAACTCTGTTAATTGTCAACATCCGAAAAGCAGAGGTCAAGTGTCTTTGAAGAATATCACATGTCAGAAACTTGGACTTGACTCAAGCTCATGGAGGTGGCTGCAGTCCCCCCGACCTCCTGTTTGCTTTCTTTCCCTTGCTTCAGATCTCTGCACACAGCCTGCCGCAGAGTGAGGCTGCTTTGTGAGGCATCAAGCTGGGCGCAGGGTTCTGCGTTCCTCATCTCCCTCACAAACAGGAAGATTCCCATTGATAAATTATTCTCTAAAGGAAGACAAGAAGATACTGCAGAAGCCTATCAGCCTCCGCTGCCCAAACTTACATAACTCTTTGAGGATGTCTGCTTTTCTCATATCTAAATAGGATAAAATGACTAAAAATAGGGAGCTACAATTAACCCAGAGGGAAAGCTGTAGTTATTTAGGGCAACACTAAATAACAGCGGAGGCACTAGCGGTAGCGGCTGCAACCCTCCTCTGCGTGTATATATAGATACTTCTACCAGGCGCTTCCGCAGGGAGAGGCGGAGAAGGGAAGAGATGTCAGGGCTGAGAGTAAAGAAGGGAGAGGAATGGGAAGGCAAGGACGAAAGGTTCGGCTGGGAATGCATGAGCTACCTTGCAATGCAACCAGGAGAAATTCAGTGGAAGCACCTGCCTTTCTCTTTTGCCTCTTGTGAGGACTGGGACCCAAGCGCCTCTTCTCCCTTCCAATTGCCCTGCCTTTCTGGCCGCCCACCGCTGTCTCTCTCACCTCCCTTTCTCAGCCCTTGGCAGCTCCCACGTCACTGCTCTCATTATACACACTTTGCTATGTTTCTCCTTCAATCCTTAGAGACACTCTCAGGCATGGCCAAAATATATGAAGACAAACAACTGGCCAATAAAAATAAGAACACAGCCCCTGCCCTGACAACACCATCCACACAAGCTATGAAGTGCCCTGGCCCACCCGTGTGGTCGTGCAGGCAGGGCCGTGCCAGGTGGGCCAACTGGTCCACGCTGTCAGCTCACCCTTCCGATGGAATGCAGCCACACAGACTGGCTGGGCTGCGGCGGGTGAGGGGGGCAGTGCAGCGAGGAGGGTGGATTTTACACAGACGAACCTTGATGTCTAATTCAAGTGCCTAGGCATTTGATTCACTGGGTTGATTCACACAGTGACCTCCTTCTAAATGCTAAGGGCAGGAGAGCATTGAGGGGAACTTTGTACCTGTTAATATCCCAAATTTGGGGCCAGGCATGGTGGCTCACACCTGTAATCCCAGCACTTTGAGGGGCTAAGGTGAGCAGATCACTTGAGGCCAGAGGTTCGAAACCAGCCTGGACAACATGGCAAACCCCTTCTCTACTAAAGATACAAAAATTAGCCAGGTGAGGTGGCGCACGCCTGTAATCCCAGCTACTTGGGAGGCTGAGGCATGAGAATTGCTTGAGTCTGGGAGGCGGAGGTTGCAGTGAGCCAAAGTCATGCCACTGCACTCCAGCCTGGGCAACAGAACAAGACTCTGTCCCAAAAAATTTGGGAACAGAAATCCTTGATAGCAACAGGCCTTATAAAATCATAGTTTAGGACATGGGCAGGTTCAGGTTTGAATGCTGGCAAAATGACTTACTAGCTGTGTGAGCTGGGGGAAATTTACCTACTCTGAGCTGTTTCCTTACAAGATAAGATTATATCAAAGGTCCTATAAAGACCAAAACTCTAATGACTCTTACCTAGAGAAGGCTAAAGAACCTGGCAATTCTCCTTTTTAAAGCAAAAAATAATTTAGTACTCAAAGGGGTTATACATAGCCTTATGGATTGAAAAAGAACAACTGAATGAATAAATTGCTTCAACAGATGGCACTCATGCCCATGGAGACTCATCCACTCCATGTCCCCTTGGCTGACCTGTGTCCATGTGGTGAAGTCCCTTGTGGTTGTTACAGTGATTATTAACATGTAAAGAAATTCGTCTTTTTGAGATAGGGTCTTGCTCTGTCACCCACGCTGGAGTGCAGTGGTGTGATCTCGGCTCACTGTAACCTCCGCTTCCCAGGCTCAAGTGATCCTCCCATCTCAGCCTCCCACGGAACTGAGATTACAGGCATGTGTCACCATGCCTGGCTAATTTTTGTATTTTTTATGGAGACAGCGTTTTGCCATGTTTCCCAGGCTGGTCTTGAACTCCTGGGCTCAAATGATCTGCCTGCCTCAGCCTCCCAAAGTGCTGGGATTACAGACCTGAGCCACCATGCCTGGCCAGGACTCATCTTTATTAGAAATTGATCAAGATCAATCTACATTGGTCAGTCAAAATAAGCATTTGTCTCCTAACTCCCCAAAACTGTTTTGCTCAAAGTCAAAAGTCTACCTGATACCAACATGGCAAATGAATCTTTTCCTACTTAAAATATTTTTGTCCCTAGTTTTGAAATACAGCAACAAATGCCTATAAGAATGTGGCTACTGGAGTCACTTGCTTTGGGAAGTTTAAAAAGCTGAATGTTTTCAATATTTTATTCCTCACTATGCCTGGAAGAAATACTTTGATGGAAAAATAGTCACTATTTCAATGTACTGGCACTCAGTCACCTGAGATCCTTTGTCGGAGAACTGGGTCAAGGCCTCTCCCCTGGGGAGCAGGCAGGTAAGGGTTGCTTGCTTGGTTCCCAGCTAACAAGCTCAGCATCCCTGAGACCCTCTAAAGTTAAACATGGGTGACAACAGTGATGATGGGACAGTAAGAGAGTGAGGTTTGGGACCACGGATCCCACACAACCACGGCATATCCCGATCCTTTTATGGAGCTCTGGATTTATGAAGTGTCATTGATTCTAATTACCCTATGTGCTATGCCAAATAAGGGTTATCTTCCCATTTTTCAGATGAAGATACTGTCTTGTCCACACGGGAAGCAGGAGAGCCAATACTAAGAAACCAGTACACCAGTCGCTTCACTTTTTTAGGGAGCTTGTGGTTGAAAATACTGGCATCTCCTGCAATAGGTATTTCCGCTGGCCTCGCAGTAAGACAGCCCCCCACGCTAAGGAACAGCAGCCACCAGACATTTATTGGTTCCTCCATTGCTACCAGGGGCAAGCTGGAGAGGCCCCAGCGATTTGGGAAGGAGCGCATTCCTAAAGGGCCAAGGCAGGGGGGTGGATCTGGAGGCTCGGCCAGGCGTCCTCCTACCGAGGCAGAGAGCTGTACTGGCGCTGGGCCTGCTGGGAGCTTTCGCGCTCCTCCTGCCGCTGCCGCTGCATCTGCACCTCCACGGACACCGAGTGCCGCCCGCTCTGCGCCGCTGGCCGTGCGTTCGGCTGGAAGAGGAAAATGCAAGCACATCGTTAACCAGAAAGATCCGCACAGATAACACAACTGGTTGACTCCGTTTCGATTCTTACGAATTGACTTTGAAAATTTTGAAAATTCTGCGATTTGTTTTTTAAAATCATTTCTTTGAGAAAAGTGGCATACATATAATTGTTCTTATGAGCCCACACACACTCAATTTTCTTAAACTGTGTTTTGGCTTTGGCATGTGCTTTAAATTAAAGAGATCAAACTTTCTACTCTTCTTTAATTTTTTTTAGAGATGGGATCTCACTCTGTCACCCAAGCAGGAGTGCACAGTAGTACAATCATGGCTCACTGCAGCCTTGAACTCCTGTCCTCCCACCTCAGTCTCTGGAGTAACCGGGACTACAGGCACAGGCCATCATGTCTGGCTAATTTTTTGTTTTTTGGTAGAGATGGGGTCTCCCAACGTTGTCCCGGCCTCAAGCAATCCTGCCTCAGCCTCCCGAAGTGCTGAGATTACAGGTGTAAGCCACTATACCCAGCATCTAGTCTTTTTAATGAGGCTTGGTAAATGCTGACATAAGATGCCATTTACCTCTCTTGAGAATACACACAGCAGATACAATGAGAGTGAGGCTCTTCCAAAAACTAGAAGATGTTAATATCAAAATAAATAAATAAATAAATAAATAAATAAATAAAATAAAATTTGCTACAACTCTCAAAAGTGGGAAAGTCCAGGAGTGCACACTTGCGAGTTGGCCATGCTGAATTTTGGGGGGTAGGTATATATTTTAGTTTTAAAGCAGGATACAGTATAGCTGATTCTCCTTTTACTACAGGATGACAGTGAAATTTTAAGCCAAGATTAGTTTAAACTAGGTACTGACAGGCCTCCTGCAATCCACAGATGGCAGCCAAACAGGGAACAGAAATGCCTATCAAAAGAACAACTCCAAAAGCTAATCGCTACTTAAATTGGTTATTAGGTAATACATTTTACCTTAGTTATTAGGAAATAGTAATTTAACCTAGGTTGATCATCCCCTATAGAGAAAGTTTCAATCCTCCTAACTAAATACTTTGGTTAGCACTCCATTTCAGGAGTTCAAGACCAGCCTGGGCACCACAGTGAGACCCTGTCTCTACGAAAAAATTTTAAAAATTAGTCAGGTGCAGTGGCACATATCTGTGATCCCAGCTACTTGGGAAATTGAGACAGGAGGACCACTTGAGCCTAGGAGATTGAGGCTGCAGTAGAGCCATGACCATGCCACTGCACTCCAGCCTAGGTGATGGTACAAGACACTGTCTCAAAAAAAGAAAAAAAAAAAAAAAGGAAAACAAAAAGAAAGAAAAGAAAACCATACTTTGGTCAGCAAGTCATCTGGTGATTGGCGCTTCTCACTGAAATCCGATTACTGAACGTGTACACTGCACTGTATAGATCAGGCTTCTGGGATGCCTCAGCTTCTCACTGATGATGGTTAGCTTACCTTCTAGATCTGGCCTTTTGAAATAAAAGTAGCTGTGCTCAAAATAGACAATGATGCCTCTACATTTACAAAACATCTCAATGGTTTGTCACAGCATCAGCAGGAGGCCCCTTAAGTGATCCTTTTCAGTACTGGCCACCCTCAGTTCCCCCTCTGTTATGCGATGTTGTGCATCAGGCATAGTCTGAGAGGAATGTCTGTTAGAAACAAGTTATTGATTTTCTTTTAGAGTTGAAAGCTAATGGTAGACTTTGCCCTGATAATGATTTTCTAGAACAACAGAATCTTAGCATTTATTTGGCGAGCTGTAAGAAGATAACAGGTAGCCTTGTTACCAAAAGAATGGCCTCTATGGTTGGCTTTGGCCAGGACAGAAAGAAATCAAGCATCATCTATTGTTCTCTTTCTGCAAAGCCAGCACAACCTTACTTTTTGATAAGCAGTAATGAAGCAATATACTGGACAAACATTTCAAAGCATATGGGCTTAGTTAGTGAGCATATTAAAATATCCCGATACAAAATAATGTGTGAGGAGATTAGGCTTTACAATACCCCAGTCTCTACTAGAGGATGTTTATAACCACACTCACTGGAACAAATGTGTGTTCAGAGACCCGCTTCACGACACCGTTCAAATAACACATCAGTGAGGCCTTCAGCAAGAAAAACACTTCTCTGAGCGAGTTCTGCTTATGCAAACAATTGTTCATCAACTGCATTAAAAGAGACAGACATTTTCTTCCATTACACTTGATGAGGCTGGCCAAAAAGGAAACTGAGCTGTTTTCTTGTCACGGTGAGCAATGGGAAGCTTGAGATAAACCACTGGACAGAGAGAAAACACTACACCATTTCCTTTACACCCTCAAAAGAACCACATTTTCCTTTCCTTTTCACTCAGTGTAAAGCTATATGCATGTGTCAACCAGTCTTGAAAGATCTGGCATTCTGCAGCAGGATTTAGTAACCAGCTTTTTAAGCTCGTGCTGTTCTGTGACAAGCTGCTTGTGGAGATGTGAAGGGAAATTGCAAGGTCTTGTAGAAACTTCAGGTATATTTTTAAGTTGTTTCTCCCATAGGCCTGAAAATGTGTTTCTGACAGAGAAAAAAGAAGTTGAAGGACTTGTTTTCTCTGCTATGTGTTTTCTGACACTGTTCACCTCAGACTTTATCAGCTACAAGTATCTAGTTGGATCTGGATATGTTCCAATGATGACATTATCAGCATATGGGGTCTGAAAACTTAAAAGGAACGAATGAGTTTGGGATCAGCAAACTGACATATTTCATACTATCATAATCACCAGGAGGAAACATAAACATTGGCTTCACCATTAATATTTTACTCCATTTCTCTTTTCAGAGCTTGCAAAAGGGTGGGTTACTAAAGAGAATCACTCTTATTTTTAAGATAAAACTCTAACAGGCCACATATTTCAAGGAAGATTGTATACATGACCAGCTCAGAGCAACAACTGAGTAAGTTCATCCTGGCAAGTTTGACACTTGGCCTGAATAAAAAATTACCCTCTAATTCACAGTTTAAATGAAGACCTCTTAAAAACAAAAACCGGATGGACAGTATTACAATGGCGACCTCGAATTTCACACTGTGGTTTCAATCCCTACGGCAGGAGCAAAATAATGTATCCGAGTCCAAGCACAAAATTAAAGTGAAGAAAAGAGGTAATTTGTAACCTCACAGAGAAGTGTATGTTTTCAAATAAAATATCATCAACAACTGCAATGACAAAGTAACACCCATATAGGGAAATACCTGCATAGGCATAATTGTAGTAACTCTGGAGATTCACCAGAGAACAAGGCGAAGCTCTGTTTTAACAGTGTAAATTATAAATAACCCTGTGATGAAATTTGTTACAAGCAATGACCTTTTACATAAAAAAAACCCACGGTTGCCAGGGCCATAATAACAATAGAGACTGTAAGATGGAAGTAAACACACGAGTATATACGACACAGGACGCTGGAGAGCCACGATATGTGAATCTCTTCATGGCCTATGTTTAAAACCACTAGTGAAAAATATGTATGCTGTTTTTGTAAGTGCACTATGAAGTACATGTCTTTCTCATAGATTATAAAGGGGTAAGAGTTCAAGTTTGAGGAAGCAATACAATGTTGGTATCACTTAGTAGGGTAAAATATAAAAAATATTTTCCACATTTTTTTAAAACATTTTTTGTTTTTCTTTTAGAGTCAGAATCTTGCTCTGTTGCCAAGGCTGGAGTGCAGTGGCGCAACCATAGCTCACTGCAGCCTCAAACTCCTGGGCTCAAACAGTCCTCCTAGGTAGCCAGGACTACAGGTATGTACCACCATGCCTGGTTAATCTTTTTTCTTTTTAATTTTTGTAGAGGCAGGGTCTTGCTGTGTTGCCCAGGCTGATCTTGAACTCCTGATCTCAAGTGATCCTCCCACCTTCGCCTCCCAAAGTGCTGGAGATTACATGCTTGTAATGGTCTCATACGGTGTTTTATGAATTAAGTCATTAAGCATTTCTCTTAATTAAATAAAATCATTGCTTCAAAATAAAAATAGAAAAAAATGAAAATACAAAATAAAATATTTAATAGACAGTCAATAAAGAACAAACATGAATATCCATAGTACAAAGTTTCAGTACTAATTAGAACTAGGTAATACTGTAAGACTTTGACAGCTTAATATGCAAGTGTGCTACCACTTACAAAATAAAATCATTGTTATATTAACATTTACAGAGAATATTCAATAATTTCAAATAATCTATCATTTTTCTTCCTATAGATAAGGAAAACAGTGTGTATGTGTGGGTGTGCACGTGTGTGTGTATATATATATATATCCACACACGTAATATTTTTATAAAGGATCATTTTGAGCAGATTTTCTCCTTAAATTATGAATGATAAAAATCTGCAAAATTTCGTATGTCCAAGGGCACATACAGAAAACAAAAAATAAAATACAAAACATTCAAGCACTTCGGATGAAAACCTGTGATGAAGATGATGGTGAGAATGATGCTGATGACAAAAAGACCAATGGCATTCCCTTGAGATTCACAGTGCTTACTTTAGCAATGCATATGAGCTGTGACCCTAATAGGAATTCTGTATTCTGATAAGAGTAGCAATTTAAAGATTAAACAGAAATCATTTTTATGCCATGAAGTCAAGTAAAGAGTGTCAACTGTTGACTCTGTTGAAAAGTGGCCAGTGCTAATATTAGTAATTATTTTCTTCAGTAGACTTATGTACAACTTTCAATCAAAACAAAGTTAACTTTTATCTATCCATCTTGCCTTCCCAGCCTTCCGCACCCACCTGCACCCCCCACAATTAATACAACTATTGACTGAACTCTTGTGGGTCTTGAATGCTGAAAAGCTTAATTGCTACTAAGGATGTGAGTAATGGCTGAAAAGACTGCAAAGCACACCCATTTCCCTCATGAAGTTTTTGGAAATGAATGTTTTGGTCTTAATTGTATTTGTCTTCACCTCACCTTTCCCACCAGTGCTTAGATCTTTTATCCTCGCCCCCATCTTAAGCAATAGGAACACGGAAAATAAAAAGCTTGCTCTACAAAACAAGCGAGGCACTTCAGTATTTGGGCTAATGGCAACCCAAGGTGGCTTCAGGAGTTTCCACCACCCAAGGCTTCTGAGCATAGCATGGCCATGAGTCACAGAGCCTTTGGCTGAGGGACAGGTCACAGGGCAGAAGAAAGCGTTGACTTTGCGACAGTACAGAGGCTCTCTCTATGTGCGACGGGCACCTCTCTGCAGATGGCTTTCTCCAGGTCTATTTCTTTTCTTTTCTTTTTTTATTTTGAGACGAAGTCTTGCTCTTGTCACCAGGTTAGACTGTAATGGAGTGATCTTGGCTCACTGCAACCTTTGCCTCCCGGGTTCAAGCGATTCTCCTGCCTCAGCCTCCTGAGTAGCTGGGATTACAGGCACCTGCCACCATGCCCAGCTGATTTTTATAATTTTAGTAGAGACGGGGTTTCACCATGTTGGCCAGGCTGGTCTCAAACTCCTGACCTTGTGATCTACCCACCTTGGCCTCCCAAAGTGCTGGGATTATAGGCATGAGCCACCGTGCCTGGCCCTCCAGGTCTATTTCTATGGGAGGTGATTTCGACCCAACTAGAGCTAGGGTTATACTCATTTCAAGGCTGTCAACTAAGGCAACATTTTTTGAGTCAAGGCATGGAGGCCGCTATGAGAAAATGACAGCAGATACTTTTTAAGTCTTAAAAAAGACGGAAACAAAAGGAAAACCACCATTTTCTGAAATTCCCCAGGCACAGGGAAGCAATCTAGTGGTACAGAGTGGCAGAGTGGCTGTGTGCTGTGATTGCCTTGCCAATTAAAGCGGGCAGAGCCCTAAGAGGGCAGGGAGAGCTATTAAAGTCTGAAACAAGAAAAGGGAGAAAAAGATTTTGTTATTCGTTGAAAGATGGACAGCTAGGAAACAAGCAAGCTTGAGGGAGAAGAGGATATTCACATTGCAGAGTATGAATTTTCTACCTGAAGGACTAAACTACTTTCAGTCACTCCCAACCTTGGATGGAAAGGATTTAGCAATACAGCTATTATTAAAGGCTCCATTATCCCATCTATCAATGGTCTCAGCCAGCAAGTCTCCTTGTGGGCAACACTCAGGTATCTGCAAAGTTTTTACGGCATACTGTACTTATGTCTGCAGCCTGCAATTTAGTTCTTTTAAAAGCAGCACTAAGTCCTGTCCATATCGAAGCTCTGTGATAATAACCCTAACCTCACCTATTGTTCTATTATCCTAAGAAATATTTAAAGCAACTTGCGGCTTTATTTATGTTGCACCTGGCACTACGTGAGGAAGAAGTTGCTTTTTCTTCTTCTCTTGCTCAACTTGGGAGAGAATTCACTTCAATTATGTAGCTAAGGAAATTTTCTGGGCCTCTGCTCATCTAAAGACCTTTTGTGCCACAAATCAGCTCCCTCAGGCCCAGACATTATTTTGAACAAAGGCCCAGAACAGGTGCATTTTGTACTGCTAGAGCTTACAGAGAACATTTTCAAAATAGGTGGATTGAAAGGGCTACTTGGATGAGTTTTCTGCAGCATCCTGCTCTGTATGTAAAGTAATTGGCTTACATATGTTTCTATATGACACATCTGGCTGCACTTTGTGTGTGGCATTTCTAACAAGCATGACAATTTCAACTAATATGGGCTCAGTTGTACACACAGCTTGAAGGTGAGTTTGCGGTTCCTTAAAACTAAAATGATTACAAACCATTCCAATGAGTGAGATCATGGTCCTATCCCTTCCAAACACAGTGACCCTTCAAGGTCAGAATACATAGGAGAAGAGAAGAAAAGGATTCCAAGATGCAAAAAGCTCGTTTTGTAAAACAGATAATTAAAACCATAGACCAAGCTACATTTTAAACAACTGAGCAGCTCTTCCTAAGGTAACCATAAGCATTGGTATGAAAATTAATACACTAAGTAGAATTACAGTCACTTTAAGCTCATTTATATGATCAGTAAAATGGAGCAAGATCTCAGTTGCTTGAAAATGAAAAAAATAATAATAAAAAGAAAAGAAAAGGTCAACTTGTGACCCATAATTTAGGAAATTATTCCATTTCTAAGGTAATCAGCCTGTCATCCAAATAATTCCCTGCTCACTCATTACAGGAAACGTTAATACAAGCCAAGTTGTCTGTCTGAAGTTGCTATGGCATTTTGATATACAATAATTTGGCCCATGACCTTCAGCAGTTGAGTTTCCAAATGTACAAGATTTTTTCAAACATTTTCCCTAACATGATTGTTCATATTAAATAGATAACATAGAAATGCATTCCAGCCTATTCACTGTTCCCAAAGTTAAAATCTTATAAAGAGGCCGGGCGCGGTGGCTCAAGCCTGTAATCCCAGCACTTTGGGAGGCCGAGACGGGCGAATCACGAGGTCAGGAGTTCGAGACCATCCTGGCTAACACGGTGAAACCCCGTCTCTACTAAAAAATACAAAAAAAAAGCTAGCACGGGCGAGGTGCTGGCACCTGTTTGTCCCAGCTAACTCGGCGAGGCTGAGGCAGGAGAATGGGCCCGTAAACCGGGAGGCGGAGCGTTGCAGTGAGCTGAGATCCGGCCACTGCACTCCAGGCGGGTGACAGAGCGAGACTCCGTCTCAAAAAAAAAAAAAAAAAAAATTATAAGAAACCAAAATAAATTTCAAATCATTTTCACTTTTCCCAATAAAAAACATCTAGAACTAACAAGTAGGAAACACTCATTTAGCCTCAAAGAAACCTGGAGGTCTCGCATGCGGATACTATGTCAGAAACCAGAAATAAACTCATCAATCTGAGTTCTCAAAGACATATGTCTGCTTCTCTGTTATATATTTAAAATATATTCCAACTTCAAAGAGGGGTTCTTTTAAGCCTTTCCTGACCACTGCACACTGATGTGGTCCTCACCGCTCCATGGTTCTCACCCCATGCACACCCCTAGCCTACCTCTGCTATATGGTACCAAGTATTCCTTTATTATTATTATTTTTTTTCAGTTCCACTGGAGAGTTCTGAGGGCATTTTTTCTTTTCGATCTTTGTTCTCCTGTACTAACCACAATGCCTGGGACATCGTAAGAACTCATTGAATTTGATGAATTAAATAATTAGTTAAAGAGTAAATGTCAAGATGCTGGTTTGGAATCCACATTCCCAGGCAAAGTCAAATGGCAAACACTGCTCCTAATGGCATGGTATGGAGAATGATAAGCTCAGGCAGGGCTGTGCCAGGTTGGAACTGTGTGCATGTGTGTTAACTATTTCCATATTCAGCTGCTGTTTTCTTCTTCAGCTTGACACCATGCTCATTACTCTTTTCAGCCCTTTTGTGTAAATATACATAGTTAAGAATGTATTTATCACACATCACAAAAGAATTCTGCTTCAAGAAATGTAGTAGGAATGGATTGAGTCAATTATGCCAGACAATATAAGCAGATTAACATAATTCTGTCATGTTGCTACATGGGAATGACTCAATTTACGTGATCATCTAGGAAAATGAACTAAATACCTTAGAAAATGTCATTAATAGTAATATTGTTGCAGAAGACAATTAGAGATTTTCTAGGGAACTCGTTTTATAACCTCCCAGAGTTAGGCAAGAATTGATTTCCTGAGGTGCTTTTACACCTGGATGCTGATCCCCCGGTGCCAGTTGCCCCATCTTCCTCACCTGAACTAAGTTAAAGCCCTTCAAACTACACTTGACCCTTGAACACCACAGGTTTGAACTCTGAGAGTCCACTGATACACAGAGTTTCTTCCACCTCTGCCACTCTGAGACAAGACTTACCCCCGCTCCTTTCTCCTCCTCCCCTGTCTACTCAATCTGAAGACAATGGAGAAGATCTTTATGATGATCCACTTCCATTTAATGAAAGGGAAATGTATATTCTCTTGTTTACGATTTTCTTAATAACATTTTCTTTCTAGTTTATATTACTGTAAGAATAGAGCATATAATACATATAATGTACAGAGTGTGTGTTAACCAACTGTCTATGTTATTGGTAAGGTTTCTGTTCAACAGTGGGATATTAGTGCAGAAGTTTTTGGGAAGTCAGAAGCTGCATGGGGATTTCTGATTGTGTGTGTAAGGAGGAAGGGGATGGTCCTCCAACCCCATGTTGTTTAAGGGCCAACGGTAGTACTGCTTCTTCCATTTTTTCCTCTTTGCCTTTCCTCCACAAAATTAGTTTTCCTCAAACTCTAATTTGGTTACTAAATCCCTTAATGAGCAGCATTTATAGGTTTCTTGCTTTATGTAGAATAATACACTGTGAGTATTGGGTTTCAGGACCAAAAAGGACCTCAGAGATCGTCTAGACTTTAGAACAGTGATTCTCAAAGTTGAACTTGTTTCAGAATGAATTGGAAGGCTTGTTAAAATACAGATTCCTAGGCCCCACCCATAGAGGTTTAGATCTAGTAGGGTCAACGCAGGGCCCAAGAATATGTATTTCTAACAAGTTTCTAGGTGATGCTAAAGGTGCTGTTCTGTGATCTTTGAGAAGCTCTGATCTTCAGCAGCAGCTAACAGGATCTAGCCTCTATAGTTAACCAGAGAGGTTCTACTTGCATCTGCTTTACATTTAGCTTCTTCTGAAACTTCCGTTTCATCAAACGGTAACTGATATCCAATCATTTATTCTTTTTTTTTTTTTTTTTTTTTTTTTGATGTAGAGTCTCATTCTGTCGCTCAGGCTGGAGGGCAGTGGTGCGATCTCGGCTCACTGCAACCTCTGCCTCCCGGGTTCAAGCGATTCTCCTGCCTCAGTCTCCCGAGTAGTCTGGATTACAGGCATGTGCCACCAGGACTGGATAATTTTTGTATTTTTAGTAGAGATGGGGTTTCATCATGTTGCCCAGGCTGGTCTCAAACACCTGGCCTCAAGTGATTCACCAACCTTGGCCTCCCAAAGTACTGGGATTACAGGCGTAAGCCATTGTGCCTGGCCTGCAATCATTTATTCTAATCTTGGTTGAGAGATAAGAAAACTGAGGCCAGGAGAGCCAGGCCACCTGGCTATTGGGCCAGTGTTCTTTCCTAGCACAATTTCTCTTCAAACTTTCGATCTAGCATCGAAGCCTCTTCCTACATTTCTACCTTTAATCTCCTCTTCCCTTCAACATAACCAACCTCTCAGTTCCACATCAGCTGGGTAGTTTACCCTTCCTCAAATAAAATGCTCCTTTTTTTTTTTTTTGAGACAGGGTCTCACTGCAGTCCCAACCTCCCAGGTTCAAGCAATCCTCGCAACTCAGCCTCCTGAGTAGCTGGGACCACAGGCATATGCCACCACATCTGGGTAATTAAAGACATTTTTTTTTTTTTGTAGAGATAGGGTCTTTCTACATTGCCCAGGCTGGTCTCAAACTCCTGGGCTCAAGCAATGCTCCCGCCTTGGCCTCCCAAAGTGTTGGGGTGATGGTATGAGCCACCATGCCTGGCCTCCAGCCTTTTATAACACCATTCTTCCTTCTGTCCTACTCTTCCAAGTATCTAGTAAATTATATTCCCAACACTTTGTCTGAACTGAACTCGTCAACTTTATGGACACTAATCTCTGCTCTACTTCTGTAACTTACATGCAAAGATGGCGCGCCTTAGACCTCAACATCGTCTGAACTATCACCTCTACTTCCAAGATCCTAGAGTCCAAAACATATATTGTTTTGACCACAACCTCTTAGGCTTGAGAACCCCTAGATCCTGAGCCCTCTTGCACACTGCTAGGCTGTGAGGCTAACCTTTCCTTGAGCTATACTTGCCACCCCACCTGGACCACACGATGCTTCCCCAGTGTCCTTGCTAGGACTCCGGCACCTGCCTTGGCTTTCTGCCATGTCTATCTTCCAACCCCCACTATAGAATTAATCCACAAATTTATTCCTTCTATTCCCAGTCCTCTAAGCATTGCTGGTTAGGTCAGATTACCATGCTAACTGGACTTCCCAATACCCCATGCTACAGTGTCCTACCTTAAGCAGCTTATTTATTCACCTCTAACAGACTCACTCTCAACTCTCCCAAAGAGATTCTTCAAACTCCCCATCATCTCAAAAAATCTGCCCCAACACCTCCACTCTCAGAAGTGCTGTCATCTCTAGGGCGAAACACAAGATCAGAACACAGTTCTGGCATTGGGAAAGCCATTTGAAGTTGTTTTTCCCTGGTGGCTATGTGGAGGATGAACTGGAATAAGATGGATTCAACAAATACACAAGGTGGATGCAACAGATTAAAGATTACTAGACCTGGCAGAGTGGCTCACACCTGTAATCCTGACACTTTGGGAGGCTGAGGAATGAGGATCACTTGAGCCTAGGAGTTTGAGACCAGCCTGGGCAACATAGTGAGACCTGGTCTCTACAAAAAACTAAAAAATTAACCAGGTGTGGTGGCACTTGCCTGTAGTCCAGCTACTCTGGTGGCTGAGGTAGGAGGACTGCCTAAGCCTAGGAGTTCGGGGCTGCAGTGAGCTATGATCATACCACTACACTCCAGCCTGTGTGACAAAGCGAGACCTCATCTCTTAAAAAAAAAAAAATTACTAAACACTGTACTTTGTACATTACAGGCACAATGGAGAAGTGTTGAACAAATTAATCTTGGCTCTGATTCTGAGAATATGTATCTATAGAAAAATAGTTACTAAATTTAAAAAAATTCTTAGCTGAGAGTGACAATACTTTTGTTATGTCTTGTCATAAGGCTAGTGAAACCTATTATGCAATGGACAGATGGTGGAATAAGACATAAAATGAAATTAGCAATGATGAAACCCATATGGAAATGAGGAAAAGGTCAGTATGTTAAAGGTCAAAGGAATTTGACTCCATCTTGTCTCATTTCATAGAGCATTGAGGTCATAGCTTACTGGCCTTTGCTGCAGGGAAGTTGTAGGATCATTCACTGTGCTGGAGAACCAATTACTTACCCAGGGTTGCTCAAAGCTGTAGGTCCGTCGACGATCTTCTACATCTTCATCCTGCTTTGCTTGCTGAAATTCTTGCCTCAGACGCTGTATCCGATCATGATTGCTAGGAGTCGATCTGTTACTGAAAGAAAGATGAGGCAGCAGTGAATACCCTTCAGAAATATTATCTGTGAACTGCAGTTGCTAGCAAAACATGGCAACTTGCTATGAAATAATGCCATTTAAGAGAAAGTGAATTTTTAAAACAATATGTGGGCATTTAAAATATGTTTTCATTTTGGTTTTAGGATTAAGGCTTATTGAGGTATTTTAGATATTCAAGAGGGTAAGCAGTATTTTTAGATATTCATTTTTATTCGCTGTTCTTTAAAAGCTTCCTTTCCTTTCTGTAATCTAGCAAGGTGTTGGCAGGGAAGTTTTTTTGGAAAGGACACTGCATTAAAAGTCAGAAACAACAGGGTCTGGTCCTAGTTTCTGTACCTTCTTAGACTAACGTACTTAATGTTTCTAAGCTGAAGTTTTTAAACATAGGAAGTACAGATAATAATTTCACTCTAAATATCTGAGTTGTAATAATCAAGTGATAGGGCACCATGAAATACAGCTGCACAAATGTACAGCAATATTTTCATAATACGAGGTTCCTATTTATGAGTCATCAGAGGTCTATAAAGAAAATGCCATTCTCACAGCAAAATTAACAGCATTTTAAAATAAGTTCAAGTGGTAGTTTGATTTAACCAGTTAGTTAATAACAATATGGCCTTCTTTTTGTATAGTATTGAATTTTGTTTTATTCTCAGAAACACCTTAAAAGTTCAGTGCAGAAGGTAGTATTTCATACACCTACCCACCCACCCACCTACACACACATTTACAAATGTAGTAACTGGCATTTAAAGAAGATAAGTGGTTTGTTTGGGGATCTCCCAGCTGGCCAGTGGGGAAAGTGAGACCAAAATCCAGATTTTCTGGCTCTCAGTCCAACCCTCATTTCACTATGCCATGCATATCACTTTTTAAAACATGTATCAGGCGCCAAAGCTCTTCATGTGTAAAATACAAATTTTAAAAAGAGTGTTTTCACAAGACTAACAGAGATGGATGACCAAAATTAAATCCATCATAAATCTCACAGCACTTTTGGTCTATGCCATTCACTAAAGCAGTAAGTTTCATCCTATCAGTGATATGAACGGGAGACAGGGAAGTACTGGGTGGGAGAGGGTGGTTCCTCGGCAAAGGTCCCACCCTCAAAAGTCTGGAAACCCATAACCCTAAATGGGAACAGGTATTCCTGTTTTTGCACTCAAAAGTTGCCTTTTTGGCCCACCATGCCCCCCTATCCTGTACCCATATCCTGTACCTGCAAAGCCCAGGCTCCACGAACAGACAAACAGAAGGGTAGAAGAGTGGCAGAATGGTGCAACAGAGAAGGAGAGATGAGAAGGAGCATCTAAACGTCAAGAGGAGTTTGGCTGGGGATGGCTGGAGAGGAGATTGGGCCACTGGATGGCCAAACTCCAGTGGAAGATCATCTTCCCACCCCATCCCCTTTCCAGCTTCCCATCCATCCCACAGAGAGCCACCTCCATCACCCAATAAAATCCCCACATTCGCCATCTTTCAAGACCATGTGTGACCTGATTCTTCCTGGATGCCAGACAAGGGCCTGGGTACCAAGGGGGGCACTGAGCTGGTTAACACTTAAGCCATCTGCAGATGGGGGAGCTAAATGAGCACTGTAACACGCCCACTGGAGCTTCAGGAATTGCAGGCACCCACACCTAGACATTACCGTGGGGATGGAGCCCCGGCTCCGGTACCTGCGCATCTGCGTGCTCCCCCTCCCCTAAGGGGTCTGGGCACGCACAGCAGTCGAATAGATGAGCCTCTGTTGCATGTCCTGTGAGGGGAGTCAGGGAACTCTCTCGTTTCATCAGGAAAACTATTCAAGCCTATCAGACATCTATGTCTCCACAACAGAACGTCAGACTTCTTGAGGACAAGAACCACATCTTCTCCTTATCATATATACCCTCCAAGCTGCTAGCAGAATGGAAAGCTGCAAAGCTATTAGGAAGACCAGGTCTCTTCACAAAAGCATGTTGCCCTGGTTACTCAGTGTGTGCCAGGGTTCTGTTGGCTGCACCCCTCCTGGATGATGTGATTTGCGAGAGGTAGCTTGGAAAGAGAAATTCTGTCACAGTAGACTACATAAAATTCTCAAAAGGACATAAGTCTACGTGTAATTCCACATATTTTGAAGAATCTCAAAGGTTCAAGAATCTCAGATTGAACATGTTCATGTACAGGCTCATCATGTTAACATCTTCTAAAAATATGGAATAGCCTTGCATCATTTAACATATCGGGGGGGGGGGGGTCCCTGTACCTTCATGTATCAATTTCACTAGAGTGTCTAGAATATACTGTCAATACATTCAATGTGATTATTTTCTCAGTCAATAAAAGC
The DNA here is from genome assembly GCF_001698545.2 of Rhinopithecus bieti. Taxonomy (NCBI): domain Eukaryota; kingdom Metazoa; phylum Chordata; class Mammalia; order Primates; family Cercopithecidae; genus Rhinopithecus; species Rhinopithecus bieti. Next base: position 700,313 of record NW_016803270.1, on the reverse strand, counting down.
TTGTCTTTCTTTGCTTTTCTTCTAACAAATCTGAACTGATTGGCCTGGAACATTAAAGGTGAACAGGTCTGTAAATTGGGCTGTCTGATGACATGAGGCTTCAGTCCACGTCACTTCAAAATGTCCCTCCGCACTTTTGAGACAGGCAGGTTGTTATTCCTACTGGCTTTAAAATATATATATATATATATATAGTCCTATATTGTTGAACTGTCTAATCTAAAAAACACTCTGCTCTCTACGTGAAACCATAATAGTGTAGGCATGAATGAGGATGGTTACCTTCATAACACAAAAGAGATAGGAAAGTGGGCATTCCTGAATCTCACTGCCATTTTTCCACCTGTGCTTTTTTGTTTCTGGCATACTTTATAGCTTTTATGGGAGGATTATAGAAGGTTTGACTGACAAAGTATTTTACAAATCTAACCAGAAGTATTCTTCTATTATTTTCATGCAGCATAGAGAGTTTTAAGCCCATAATTATTAGGATCATGAAGTCCAAACCATTGATAAAACTAATCTCCTACTATTTGCAATTAACTGAAAGTCTGTTTTCCCGACAAAAGGAGTTGACCCAGTATCCTCAATGTTAAATTCTGGTGACACTGGTGTTTTTCACAGCAAAAGATAAGTTCTGGAAGTCACTTCTGCCTTTGTTTCCAAATCTGGGGAGCTAGGCAGACCTTTGGTTTCACCCTCTTTTCCTCTGCTCTTTCTCTTCCAATACTCTAGAGAAAGCTGGCTGACTTGTCTAAGACTAGCAAAACCACTTTAATGTCTGAAGTTGGAAAACAGGCTGCAATGGTTTTCATGATTGATGATGATTTCCAAAGACTGGAAGACCGTCAAGCCCCCTTGGGGAACAACAATTGGCAGTCTGAAGGTGAAATTCTGGCTTTGAGAGATGAAACCATTGCAACTGCTCAGTTCTGTCTCTCAGGCCAGTCTATAATGAGCCAATAATTCAAATTTGGACTTTTAAAGTTCTTGGTGAGCTCTTCTGCCAAGAAAGCTAAAGGAAATTTGAAATATTCATTAGCAATAGTGACTCATCCCTACACATCCTAATCAACTTATATTTAGGTTCACTGCCAACTTAAAGTTGGTCATTATTTTTTTTGTGTGAGAAATATAATAAAAATACCATCCGAGTTGATCAGATGGGTGAGACAATAAAACCCTTAATGAAGAGTCAGAAATCATAGTTTACAGATAGTCCACAAGAGTGGCATCTACACAGGGATGCTGAGAGGAACAGAGAGATACTTTCTGTATAAAACATCCACACAGACAGCTATAAGACAGTTTTAGTCCAATACCAACACTCAGCCTCCGCCAACACATTGGCTTTGTACCCAACTGGAACTTACTTTCATGTTTTAACTAAATGAAGAGGGTTTGCTTTTGGTTCAGTGATGATCTGGGCTTTGGTTTTTGTTGTTTTTTCCTGACAGGTTTAAGGAAGGTACGGTACCTAGGATCACACACTACAGAGATTCTTAGCCCAGCGTGCACAGAACAATATGATCCTGAATTATATGCAAGATCCACAATTACTATGGGGATTGCAGTCTTTGATGTCAGAGGCAGACCATGCAGTGTACAAGGCTTTTACATCTTCAGATTGGATACTACCATGTACTTCCTGAATGTGGATACCCATTCAGGCTAAAAGGAGCAATGAGCCTATCTGCAGGGAAGCACTGAAGCCTGCCCGTGCCCCACAGGCATGCCAGCTCAACCATTTCCTTAGGTACGATGAGGGAACAGAAACCTCACAACAGCGGTTCTCATCTATACGCACTGTGTATTTGAGAACCATTCAGAGAGCTTGTTAAAAAATACTGATTGCCAAGGCCTGCCTTGAGAAATTCTGAGTCAGTCTAGTGCAGGGTCCAATAATTTATACATATACGAATTCAGAACATACTACAGGTATACAGACAGCACTCTGAAGATAATGGCTGCAGTTGGTAGACTACTGCCATGAAGGGATGCTGGCCTGGTGTTGCTTCTTTAAGAGAAGTTGGAAAGACAGTTTTCTCTCCCAAATTTAAAATGTTCACTTACTTTACTTTTTAAATTCTAGGTAAGCCAAATAACGATTTTGTCCATTGGTGGCTAGCCTGTAACCACTGGTTCACATTCTGCAGACATTGCCTGTTTTATGTGTCGCTTCTGCAGGCTATTTACTTTCATTGCACCAAAATAATAAGGCTGGTGGTCCTCTAGTAACAGTCCCTCAAAATACGTTAAAACCGATAACCAGGCACTGTCCAGATAGTCTTGTTTCTCCTAAACTGTCCCTACCTTCTGAGCTGCCTAAGCCTGAACCTGGATATCCTTCCTTGCAGGCCTGAAGTCTCACCTATCTATTCAGAGGAGTATACGCTGAGAGAGAGGAGTTTGTGATGTGACTGATTAATTCTTTATGGATTAAAAATACTTTAACATTTGCATTTTTTAATTATGCAAAAGAAATCTGAAAACCTGGGAGAGATTAGTTTTAAGATCCAGAATTCAGTGGAAGGGAGAAGTAACCACTCTTTTTTTTAAAGTAAGGTGGTCTCGGTATACACTATCCTTCCCATAGCAGGGGGAGAAAAAAGAAGAGCGAAGGTAGACAGGAGGAGGAAATAAATTGTGGCAGGCTCTCCACATTGTTCAGAAGGCAGAGATGATTATAAACTCTGGTACAGGAGAAGAAAAGGTGCCAAAGAAGAGAGGAAGATATAGTTGCTCATGTTTTTCTTTCTTTAATACCCTCTTCTTTCCCTTCCATCTTTCCAAATTCTACCAGTAAGTCTAAGACCTCAATCCACTTCCTTGCAGCCTTTCTTCACTACTCCAGCCCACATTCATCTCTTCCTTTCAGTTCACCTGTAATTGTCCCCCTGACCCAAATACTGACTTAGAGTTTATCAGAATGGGCATGTGTATGGGATTTTCTCTCTTAGGTCTGTGCCTTCATCACAGCCATTCAACATGTACATATCTTGTACGTCACTTCCCTGCGGCAGGACAAATTGATCAGCAAATATCTGTGATGGATGGATTTAAGGTGGCCCTAATGTCCACACCTTCTGGGGTTCACACCTTTATGCACTCCTCTACCCTTAAATGTGGACAGAACCCACACTTGCTTTTTTTAAGATTTAATTTGATTTTAAGTGCTGGGATACATGTGCAGGATGTGCAGGTTTGTTACAGAGGTAAACGTGTGCCATGGTGGTTTGCTGTGCACTTGCTTCTAACCAATGCGAAACGCAGCAGTGATCATGCCATGTTTGTGGTTACCACTGTGGTGTCCCTCTTGCTTGCCTCTGTCTCTCTCCCTGCTGGTACTGAAGTCGCAAGGAGCCAAGAATCCCACAGCCGCACGGAACAGAATGCTGTCAACAATGATGGAAGCAGGGAAGCTGGTATTTCCCAAGTAGTAGCCTCTATGTGAGAACCCAGTCTGGCTGACTCCTTGATTGCACCCTGAGGGAGAACCTGAGCAGAGGATCCAGCTCAGTCATGCTGGAACTCCAGGCCCACAGACACTGTGATATAATCAATGTGTGTTGTTTTAAGCTGCAAAATTTGTGTTACATTGTTTTGTAGCAAAAGAAAAGGAATACCCCATTGATGTTGGCCTTGGCCATGTGACTTGTTTTGACCGACAGGATGTCTGTGGATGTGACACAAAAGGAGTTTGAAACTGATTGAATGCTGGGTGTACTCTTTGTGCTCCTGACTTCTACCGTAACAAGAACATGCCCACAGTCTAAGAGACATGGAGTGAATATGAATCCAACCTGCAGCTTCAAGTCAAGCCCAGTAGAGCCTGGCCTAGATCAGCCAACCCCCAGCCTCTCTGTAGATGTCTGAGCAAAAAGTAAATGCTTGTTATTAGAGGCCATTATGTTAGGAAATTTGCTATGTGACAGCACTGCAGCAATAAACTCTCTAGACCTCCCTCCTCAGACTGCCCCCACACAAATACTACCACCCCATCACTTTAAACAGCAATATGGGGGCTGTACATTCTTGTTAAATTCAAGGAAATAAAGTATGGACAGATTTAAGGTGGCCCTAATGTCCTAGAAACACATAGGCCCTGCCCACAAGTGGAACCAAACAAATGCTGCTTGTTGCAAAAGCATGTTGCTAGAAGAGTGGAATAAAAGACAGGCATCACATTTTACAAGCGAGTTTTACCATGATCATTCATAGAATTAGTCACTGCAAAGTTCTGGTCTCTGGGAAAAATTGCACAAAGTAAATACTACTGCAGAAGATGTAACTGAAAAATGCTCACTGCCAGATCTTAATACATGAAACCAATCAAATGTGCTTTCCAGTGAATACCAGTCTATAGTCAAGAATGTCCCATGGAAATCTATTCAATTGCTTAGGGTGATACCTTTTGTCAACCTCCCCACTACTGCACGCAAAACACCTCACCTCGCCTCTGTGATCTCTGAAAGTCAGCCTCCTGAGAGACCAAGGCAAGAATGTGAGTGCTTTCCTGGAGTCCAGGGAAATATACCTGCCAACCAGGTGATTCGGTAAAGCTGAACTAAAGGGCTCATTGCTGGTTTCCCTTTCTGGCAGAGATTGATGACCTGCTGGGATCTGGGTCAAACACACAACTCACAAAGAGATAATCCCCGTTAGCATTTGATTTACTTAGTTTGCCAAGAGCTCAGGACTTGAAAGATGCCCTTCAAACCCACTACTTACAAAAGCATAGGTACATGGTAAAGATTTTTTGTTAACCATATCAGCTTATATCATTTGGCCATTTCCCTTTTGCTATCTACTTCTCAGCCCTAGCAATTTACTTTTTGGCCTATGTACAAAATTCTATTCCAAATGCTAGTGAATTTCACACCTGCACTTGGCATCCAATTACTGCAGATGAAAAAGGGACATTATTCTTTTCCCAATTAAAAAAAATTCAAGAAGTTAATTTCCAAATTGTGTCAGCAATCCTGGAAATAATGCAATACCACACTCAAAAAAAAGCTTTTTCTATTGATACATTTCTATCACTCCGACAGTTTTCCCATGTACACATCACAGGGGAAAACATATTCTATAGTTCTGCTAACTGCCAAGCTCTCCACTTAAGAAAATCTTTTCTCTTTCACCAGCCAGCATTCAAAGTCCTGCAACTTAAGAAACATCATCATGGTCTGCTTCCCAGCACACACAGAAGGGAGAAGACAGTAGGTTAAAGCTTCTAAGACTCAATTCATTTATACTTGAAGGTCCTGTTTTCTTGCACCCTGACTTTTCCAAGCCTTGACGACGTCTTTGGGTAACAACTCAATCTTCACAGGAGGTTCTTGCATTGCAGTCTCCTCCTTTAAGAAAAATGTATCGCTTTACTGACTTCCTTCATAGTTCCACAAATGGAAGGACTCAAGATCCAGCCCATTAGTAAAAAACCCACTTTCCAAGAATATTGTTTCATCTTCACTGGAGAAAAATGAGAGCACTTTTTCCTTCCTTGCCCAATAACTAATTCTTCTTGTATCCTGGGAAAGAAAATACTCTGGGTTATTTTACTTGTACCAATGGTTAAGTCCAAACTTCAGCTATTTCACAGATGTCATTTAAAGCAGACACCAGGACCAGAGTAGGCAAAAAGTGACTCCGGAAGAAACAGATGTTGGGCAGACCCGTCACGAAGCCTTAGTAACAGGCAGCCAGCAGTGACCACCAGCGTCTCAGATCATTAAGCAATGTCTTACTGTGATGTCATGCATGGATGTACAGAGTTGTAATCCTTTCAAAACAGACAGACTGTCAGCATGACAAAGTGGATACAAACAAGTTCTTGAACTGGGATGACTAAAGCATTGGGGGGATAAATGTCACTGAACTAAAAAGGGATCCTATGATACAGAACTACCAGATAACGACACTATGTAGAGAGGCAGGCAAACAACCTGCTTCCCACCTAGGTATTTTTCTATACTGATGAGCAATTCCATAAAATATTCCTGATCTCTAGGTAAATAGTTCTAACCTACAGATGTCAGAACTGAGTTCTTAATTGCTGTAAATTAGTGAGCAAACACAGGTTTCTCATTAAACCCATTACGCCCTGTATGTTAAAATGGAACACTTATCATTTGCTTTTGTTTTTTGTTATTTTAGAATATTTTTCTCCTGGTTCTCAAATCAGGAGCATTCTTGGTAAAATCGTAGGTATAAACAGTGAAGCAGAGAGACATGGTCAGGATACGTGTAGCAGGTTCCTGCCCCTTGAAGTGTTTATTCTTGGAGAGAACACCTTTAAATGGCCATGGATTTGTCTAAATTTTAACGATGAGCAGTATTGTGCCTTTATCTTTGCTTTCTTAAGAAAGAGTAAACTGATGTCACCCCCTGTGAAATCGTTTGCACTTTCTCCCACAGTACGTGTTCAAAGCACACACGGTGGGCCTCCTGTCGCCTGTATCACCTGTACAGTTTGTGAAAAAGTATTAATTGCTAAATTAAGAGAGAAGGGAAAGAACAGACTAAAATGCCACAGAAAAGCAAACTGTGAACTTTCAAATTAGTTAAGCATGAGACCAAGCTGGCTAAGAAGACTGGGGCTTTTGACTATGGCTGTGTCTCAGGCTGGACGACTTATGAGAAATGGAGGAAGGGTGGGAGGGTTAAACCAAGAAATGTATCAATTATCAAACTACAAATAAAAATAGCTCCTCTGCACAAGCTTCATTAAGTTTTATCAGCAAGTATCTTGGGGTTTTACACTCAAATCACAGGTCATAAATTCACAGTAAATCCCCCATATGTTCACCAAACACCTGAATTCAATTTCTCTTCTGGTTGTGAAGTAGGAATGTGGTGCCCACATTAATTATGCATGCAAAGTTAGTTTCTAACAAGGGCTGCTTCTTTTGTGATGCTTAAGGGTATTTATAACATCTGAAATTTTGGGATAGATCCTTCTTTAATCTTACCACTTGTATACTAGTAAGTAAGTGTAAACTCTCTTCTCCAAATTTGAACATTGAAAAAAATCATAGTTGGTAAATATCTTGTTATAGTCTTTGCATTTTTCTATGATAATCCCAGACATTTATGATATTGCACAAATGGTCTTGATACTGACTTTAAGGTTTTTAGACATATATTTCTGTGGTTATGTACAAATCACCCTGAATTACAGAGAAAGTCTAAACTGAGGCTAAGTGGCTATATTCATATAAGTCTATGTATACATGTGAAATTAACTACTTAGGAAATATCATGTCAGTTTCAGTTTATTTTCACAGTTTTACTCATCATCTGTAATATAAAAAGAATTATGAGAAACTCATGCAAATCCCAAAGGTACTCACTTTGCTCAGCTGATAAAATTCATTTCCAGATTCTGACACCCATGATTTGTTGTCCATTTCACACCAATTTCGGTGTAATAAATCACAACAAATTAAAAACATACAGCTATGTTCTCTGGGTTAAAAAGGTGGTCTTCAAAGCTGTTAATCCTGCATTTGCTTCTGATGTGATAGTTCCAGTTCTCCGGATGCTTTATGGATCACAGGGAGGTCGTCTCTCCATTGGAAAGCCTCAGGACTAGATCTTACTCCAAGTCCCTCTGTGGTCTCTGGGTAACAGGGCTATCATTTTATAAGCAACAAAACCTCAGGAATGTACCCCTCACCCTATTTTATTACTTTCATCACTCTTCCTTATTAGCTTGTCATTGGTCTCAGGCAGGAGTGAGAAAAATTTAGTTTTACTTTTTGAGGGGAAGTCCTCCAGCAACAAAGAACACACACATGCACAGACATACATAACTTCAGGACCCAACAATAAATACACACAAGAAAGCCCTAGGTAGCTGATCTTACCCAGTGTCACAAAAATGATTCAAGCTGGTTTCTACTCAAAAGGACAGCTGAATCTATCACAGCCATACCTCCAATAGGGCATCTGCTGAAAACTCAGCACGAAAGTAACACTGCTTAGCAAGTTTTTAAAAATTATCATTGTCAAACTAATTATCAAGATTTTGGTTTAAGAAGCCATATTCGACTAAGAGTGACTATTGTGAGAGTGTGTGTTAGAGCATTAAAGGTTGGCTTCCTCAGGACCCTGTGAGGTATGTGGTCAAAGGGCAGGGGCTGAGGTCTGGGCCTCTCAAGTCTCTTGACTCTCTAGCAGGTAATCTTAACATAGATTTAGGCAACTAATGGATGAGAGAAAATTTTTCAGGGTATACCTATGAATTTAAATGCATTTTAGAAAATAAAATGTTGGCTGGGTGGGGGGGCTTATCCCTGTAATCCCAACACTTTGGGTGGCCAAGATGGGAGCATCGCTCTAGCTAGTAGTTTGAGACAAGCCTGGACAACATCATAAGACCCCATCTCTAAAAAAAAAAAAAATTAGCTGGGTGTGGTGGTATGTGTAGGCCCTGCTACCTGGAAGGCTGAAGCAGGAGAACTGCTTGAGCACAGTAGTTTGAGGCTGCAGTGAGCCATGACTGCACCACTGCACTGTAGCATGGGTGAAAGAGCGAGACTCTGTCAAAGAAAAAGAAAGAAACAAAGAAAAGAAACAAGGGAAAGGAAAGAGAGTGGGGTGGGGGGGGGGGGGGGGAGGGGGGGGGGGAAGGGGGG